>NC_044911.1:57928254-58255381 GCF_001633185.2 Quercus lobata
CTCATTCCAGCAAACCACAGAAAATCCACCCTCTAAATGGTACCAAAAGACTATCGCCTTCCTCATAAACCCCCCCCCCCCCACCCCCCCCTTCCAAAAAAAAATTGCCGCGTCATGTTTGGGTATCCATTAGCAGTAGTAGATCGATTGGGCATCCAAATTGAATCCTTGCTATCTGTCAAAAGAACAACCAACGACTTTGAAGGCAGTACTTTACAAATTCAAGCCAATACTATGGACTCACCAAAATTTTTAATAGAAGTATCGATGCCAACAACAAATGGTGCTTCGGCCTTAGTTCAACAAGAAACTGCTAAGGAGCATGACCAAGAGAATTAGATTCTACAAGAAAGTGATTCATTAGATGGTGCACATGCTAAAAAGTTTGAGTTTGATGATTGTTTTTATGATCAGTGATTCACCGGCCTCTACATCAAGGGACCCCACCTTATTCTCAAACCTGATGGCTCGGTTTATTGGCTCTCCTACATCTTGCATTCAAATTATGGGGGGTCCTGAGCAAATTTTTTTTTTTTTTTTTTTTTTTTTACAAAAAGTGAGAAAAGGAGAATTTGAATCTATATTCTTCTCATTGAGACATTTGGGCGATACCAAATTAGGAGTTTTTTCAAATATCTCCCTTGCACTCTTGATTTGAACGTTTAAGCCACACAATTTTATATTTGGGGCAAAGCAAACTTTCGTTTACAATTTCTTTCATTGCCTAATGGATGGTTTTTGTCATGGCCCTAGGCCTAGGCCACTTAGGCCACCGCCTAGGGCTCCCTACTAGAGGAAGGCCCCAAATTTTGGGAGAGCAATTGATATATTTAAAAAAAATGGAGATATAGAAAAAAAAAATAGTTTTATATTTTTCCTCTACTTTTAAGAAGTCCCAACAAATTGAGTAATACTATAAATAATACAACTTTAAATACATGGGTCTTACAAATAAAGTAATGCTACAATTAGAAACTATTTTACAACATTTTTACAAATTGTTGTTATAGCCAACTTCTTACTGGTTCTCATCTAGACCCACCGATAACATCACTTTTTTATTTATTTATAATCATTTACCACATCATTAGTTTGTAAAAGGTTTTGTAAAAGAATTTGTATCTCTAACATTTTCCCTTACAAATATATGTTTCACTAATCACAAGAAATAATTCAAATAGGAAAATGTTAGATACATTATTTTTTTGAGAGATATTTACAACATGCTGCTAATCTCACACGAACCCTTTCCCCCTTGAACTCTCAAGCACTTTGTGCATGGAGAGGTGTCAATTCAGCTACAAGGTCTTTGGCATGTTAGAAATATTATTAATTTTACTTGAAAACTTCACAAATTGATGTGACAATTAATATGATATGTGGACATCAATAACCTATTAAATGCATTTTTAAATTATTTTTGTGATTAGTGATACATCTTTGTAAGTTTCATGTTATAAAATTTATAATATCCCTAACATCATTCATTCAAATGCTTATTTATTATCTTCTTGAGATGTCATTAATCGCATTCATTTCTACATTGTTTGAAAGTTTTTTTAGTATTTTTTTTTTTTTGAGAGAGAGTTTTTTTAGTAAATTTGTTATAGTTTTAGCATTCCCCCCCCCCCCAAAAAAAGCATATTACAAAATGAAAGGAATAGATTTTTATTATAAAAAAAATTATGATATTAAATACTAGTTAAATATTATTTAAGTAATAACAAAAATACCCCCATTTAATTATATCGTCTTAAGCCTCCAAATTTGTTAAGCCGCCTTGCATGTCATTACTATTATTCCAACACGGATCAGTTTCACACCAAGAAAAGCCTGACTTTGAAGAAGGAACCTATGTCTGTATAATTTGAACTGGATGATCTCTTTAATTACTTGGGTAATTAATTGTGTTGCCCAATGTTTTGAAGGTAAGCAATTTCCACAATTCTTGGATGAAGACCCAAGTTGACGGAGAGGATGCATGCACCAGTGTGCGACAAGGCTTCAATAATGTAGGGCATCTTAATGATTTTGTATCATATGGGCCTACCCAGAATGGTTGGTGATGGTTTAAGTTGCGTGTATTAGTTTGATAGTTATTATTGATGTAGAGATCAGATTCTGGTTGATTTTTCTTTAGCCACGTCTTAAAGAAAATTTCTGGTGCTACAACCTAATGCATAATTTTGCCTACAACTCACCCATACGACGAATTATGGTTGGTGGAGGGGTGTTGATGAGTCCATGTGGAGACACCCCTCCACAAACCACAATTCGCCACATGAACAAATTGTAGGCAAAGTTGTGTACTAATATGTGACAGCAAAACTTCTCCGTCTTAAATGTCTTATATAAAAGTGTATAAGTACCCAAAAGAATTGTCGTATGTTATTAAATTTTATAAAAATAATCAATTTGAGTAGACCTTTTAAAAAATTTGTATAATATATTTGTAATCTTACTCTCATAAACCGTTACTACTATTTTTTAAAAGCTTATTTTGTAAGTTCCTTAAAAGACTCTTTTTTTTTCATGTTTTTTCAAGAGGCAAAATTCCTAAAAGTTTGACAAATAGTATATGTGTAAGTTAATATAAACCTAATAAAATTTTAGGAGGAATGCCAAAAGTCTTGTTAATATTAGTAAATAAAGAAGGTATTAGTAAATATTTATGGTAGTATCCATCCAAAACACATGTAACATCGTTTGAAAATGCAATCAAACATTTCACTTCAAACCCTTTTTGAAAAAGAAAATTGGCTGATATATATATATATATATATATATATATGATCTCTAAGGGAGGTCCCCCCACCCTTCGTTCTCTCCAATGTCCACATTCAAAACTTTCTACAAAAGCTAGAATGAATTAGGGGCTGTTTGGATGGCTTTTTTTCATCACTCAATTTCCGTCACTCATCACTCATCACTTTAAAATACCACACCCGTTTGGCACTATCACTCACTTGCCATCACTTAATATTTTTCACACTATTTGTGGGCCTCATATCTATCACTCGATGCAGCTTTTTTTTTTCCCCAGTACCCAAAAACCCAAACCCAGTGAAAAAAGAAAAAAGAGAAACCCAGATCACCGAACCCAGTGAAAGAAGAAGAAAAAAAAAAAAAAAAAAAAAAAGAAACCCAGAAACTCGAACCCAATGAAAAAAAAAAAAAAAAAAAAAAAAAAAAAGAGAAACCTAGATCACCAAACCCAGTGAAAGAAAGAAGAAAGAAGAAGAAAAAAAAAAAGAAACCCAGAAACCGAATCCAATGAAAGAAGAAAAAAAAAAAAAAAAAAAAAAAAAAAAAAAAAAAAAAAGGAAGAACACTCGAGACCAAACCCAGGAAAAAAAAAAAAAAAAAAAAAGTAGATTGGTCAAAAGGTGTGGTTGAGTTATGACTAGTGGGTCTCCATGTGTGTTTAATTACAAAAATGTCATTAAGTTATGAGTTATGGAAACTAAAAACACCTAAAATATGTTTTTAGTTTCCATAACTCATAATTCAAAAATCAGAAAATTGAGTGATAAAAACAAAAAACTAGAAACAGAGTTATGGTGCTCTCAAACGGACTTCTCGCTATGGATCCCACCATTTTTGAGTTATGAATTATGGAAACAGAGTTATAAGTTATGGAAATTGATGATCCAAACACCCCCTTAGTAATTGAGATCCTTGTCTTCTATCAAGAGGATTTGAGGGACCTTTTATTCTCCAATGATAGGGCGACAGCACAAGTTATTCATCATAGATGATTTGAAGGACCATTTATTCACCAATGATAGGGCGACAGCACAAGCTTATTCTCCAACCATTGGGCAACAGCACAATAAGCTAGCTAGTTTTGCAAAATAAGCTACTGACCCTCCATAAAATCTTGTAATGGAGGGGTTTCCAATCGACAACTTTGTTTTCCTTACTCATGATTTTATAGCAGTGTGTCTAATGTTAACCAATCGTGGCTTTATTTGGACAATAAAGGTAGGCTAAGAAAAATTGGATTTGAAACCGATGACCCAATCCGAACTCAAAGAAAAATACCCGATTTAACTTGGGACTCAGAGTAAAAAACGAGTCAATCCGCAACCAACCTACTTATTTTTGGATTGGGTCAACATGTGACCCAATCCGATCCAAATCGTTTTTAAACTGATCCCCCTCTGCATAATAAATTCAAATGAGACATTACAATATATTCATTCTTAACATTTTAACATACATATTTAGTATTTATGGTGATAATATAGCATATAAAAAAAAATGGTCCACAACATTTAGTTTTTTTTCCTTATTCTTTTATGGTAATGGTGAACTAATAGATTTATTGGATTGTGTAAACATAAGAATTAATGTTTTCTTAAATTGCTGGGTTTTCTTAATAAAGCTTGTCGTTTTTCCCCTAAAAAAAAAAAAAAGAACTTATGTATTATTTAACATTTTATTTTTTATTTTTACTAATTTGTTATATGTTTACTTATCTTTGTTTTGAAAAGAAGAAAAAAATAATATAAATTATATAATCATATTAGCTGTTTTTATTGCTTTATATTTGTCTGCATGTGAAAAAATATGGGTTAACATGTAACCCAATCAACCCAATTCGCTCGCAACCCTTTTAGGACAACCCATTTCTGACTTGAACCCAATATGATTTGTATCCCAATGAACTCAACCCAAACTAGACCTGAACCACTTGATGGGTTTGTTATGTGGATCGAAAATTCACATTTTGTCTTTAGAATCTTAGTTTATATATTATTGGATGGATCTATACAAGCATATCTCATTCACACTTGTGAGTCACAACTTTGATGTGGGGTTTGCTTATTGTCCTCAATCACATTTTTGGCTAATATGAAATACACCAAATACTAGGATATCTTTCATTGAAGTTCATGATAAACAATAAGTCTAAGAACATAACAAATTTCACAACTATTTTCACTATTGTTGAAATGACAGATTATGAGTGATGCACAATAAAAAAGATTTTAATAGTGATCCTATGTAAAAGTATTGAACCAACTACAATCCATCACCTCAACAAATTGCAAAAAAATTTGCATGTAGCATAGTTACATGCAAAACGGTTAACCGTCGACAAAGTAGTTTAGGTTTGTCCATGTCCAATGATGACGAAAATTATTAAAGTTGGATTTGACATCTGATATTCATAAAATTGTGAAAATCCTAAGCCCTCCAGTAAACAAGCATATAATCAAAGAGAGAGAGAGAGTTTAACCAATATATTGACAAATTAATCTATTATTGGATTTCATTTTTTTCTTATATTTTACGTGTTTGCAAAATTTCAAAATGATCAAAGATCAATAACTATGTCACATGTCAAATATTTTTTTTAAATAGGGTTATGTATTTCAAAAGTATACATAAAAGGAAATTTTAGTAAATAATATTCAATTGGCATGAAATTTGGAATGCATGATAAGAACATAGAGAAAATGTAATCCAACAATAGGATTTTCAAAATATTAATTCAATATAGAGTGAGTAAGTGGTGTAATACTACTTAAAAGTTACCCTATGTGTAAATTGATCTTATCTCATATATGCTTTATGTCCCACGTATTTTACTTTTAACTAAAAATTAGAGTCATGTAATTTAATTGGTTGGCACATTCCAAGATTCAAATTTTCTCACTCTCAACTATCGATGTATCAAAAAAGAAAAATAAAATGAGAGAAAATTTTATCCCAAAATAAAGAAACGCTAGAAATTCCACAATAACCAACTAGGACCTCAAAATCATACGACCTTTTCAACTTCACAAGTCACCTTCGAACATTTACTACTTACTATGACCTCAAAATTTGTGTCCTTACTAGGACCTCATAATCTACTATCAAGTACCACCAACATTTGTTGTTCAATGATGTTGTCAACCTTCAAGGACCAGTTGCCAAAGTAATTCTACAGCCACACTTTTTTTTCATAATTATTTTAGGATTTCACTAACGCATGCTCTTAATAAACTATTTTAAGAAATTTATTATGGAAAAATGAAAAAATTATCAACTTTTTTTTATAGTTTTTTCAATTTCCCATAATATGTTTCCAAAAATGAATAATTAAAGTTGTTTGTCACTTTAACGTGTACTCACCCTTTTTTTCCACAATTCACAATATATCATATTAGAATTATGACAAAATTATGGCACGTATGGATGTATCTTTTTTTTTTTCTTTTTCTTTTTTTGGTTCTATATTCGCACTTACCATTTTTTGTTTTGATCAAGTTTAGATCCAAGGGATGGCAATGGGGCGGGGCAAGGCCAAAGGATGGGGTCTTCACCCTTATCCCACATAGTTTTTTCTTGCCCCATTCCCATCCTGCCTAGCATAACGGGAAAAATTTTCTTTCCCCATCCCTGACCCTTGGGGCCCCACGAAGCCTTGCCCCATCTCGTAAAATTCTATTTCTTGTTAATTTGCCTCACAATTATTACATTTTAAAAAATATATATATAAAACATGTTTCATTAATAAAAATATACTTGAAATTACAACTAAATATATCTCATCAAATCAAACTAATTTTTAGCAAAAACTAAATAATATTATGCAAGTGTTTAAAAAAATAATATCACAACAATAGAAAATCTCATAGTATAACACATAACAAAATATAGATAGAGAGCCACATTGGGTAGAATAAAATAAGCTAAATTTATATGTTTGTTCGAATAGTTGGGTTTTAAAGTATGAAAATTTTACAATTATAACCTTTATCAACATGGGGTGGGGGAGCGGAGCGGGGCAAGGTGGGTCTAAAAAGTTTAAACCCATCTCTGCCCTGCCCCGTGGTGCGGGGCTAAAATCTCACCTCATCCTCGCCCCATCACCTCTACGGGGTGGGAAAAACCAGCATAGGGCGAAGCGGGAAGGGGCAAGTCAAGCAGGGCGGGGCAAAACTACCACGGTACTCACGGACATCACTTACAACTATTATCCTAAAACACTATGATTATTACTATCAGTTTAGCTACTTTTTTTTTTTCTAGAATAATTTCAGCTACAATTATTGTACTTTGAATATGATACGTTCAATTTCAATTATCAAGGACCAATTATACTTTCAGTTTCAGTTTTAGCTACCATAATTTTTCAGTGGAGTTTGTAGTGTGATTTGTGTTATAATTTCATTCTCTCTCCTTTTTGTGTTCGGATATTTATTTATATAATTTTTTTTTTAAAAGAGTAGTTGTCTCACATTGCTAGGAGTGTGCATAGATGAGGTTGGGCCAGGTTGATGAGTCTTTTCAACCCAACTCACCATGGTGAGTTAAAAAAATAAATAAATCCAACCTGACCTACATTGATTGAGTTGGACCCATGGATTGGATGGCTGATTATTATTATTATTATTATTATTATTATTATTATTATTATTATTAAATTTAGCATTAGAAAAACACCACCACAAATAAGAGAAAATTTATAACCAAATAATCTTAAGCATAATACCAAACCAACACAAATTATATAAGGAGAACTTAGGGTTTGAATTTTATTTAGGGCTCAGAATAGGAGTAGGAGTGGAGACAAAGAGAGTAACATGAGATAAGAAGGAGTTTGAAATGAGGAAAACTTAGAGTTTGGGTTTTATTTACAAAGAGGGGGGAAAAAGCAAATAACAAAATTGTATAATATATTTTTAAATATATACTAAATATAAGTGGGTTAGGTGGATTTGTGAATCTTATGACCCAAAACCAACCTAACCCACAATAAATAAATAAAATAAAATAAAATAAAAATAAAAAATTCACAACCCGACCCAATTCACCAACTCCTAAAAACCGGTTGGGTTGGATCGGCTCAACTTTGGCAGGTTAGAGGGTTGGCCACACACTCCTACACATTGCTTAAAAAAGTATGTTGTGTGTAGTATAACCTACCACACTAGCACACCCTCCTTTAAAAGCTATCATTGTGGTGTGCTAGCTAGAATCTCATTTTCTCTTCCTTGCATGTATGTGTGTATGTTTTTTTTTCTCAAAAAAAAATATATATATATATATATATATATTTATCAAGGACCACTTATAGCATTTCTTTGATTCTTTCTCTTTTTCATTATTAATTTTTATTAGGATTTATAGAATTTCTTCTACAATAGAAGAATAAACACTTCGAGCTTGTGTATAGGGATGGGCAATTGGAAAATTGGAAGGCCTACACAAGCGAGATCTGCAAAGTAATGCTATGGCTCTATTAGCACTCAATAGCTATAACAGAACACCCATTTGCTCAATTAAATCTATACAACGTCAAGGATTAAACACTTTAGGATGAACTATGGATACTCAACTAATTGGTTAGGATCGGCCATGTATAATTTTTCTCTCCATTCTTTGCTACCTTTTTTTTTTTTTTTTTGAGAAAGGCATTCTATTCTACATTTTTTTTTTTTTTTTTTAGGGAAGCATTCTTTTCTACTTAAAGTTATACTCTTTATCACTTCTTTAATTGATGTCTTTTTTTATTATTTTACTTATCTTATTTTTGTCTTCCTCTACCTTTTTTTGTTCCCTCAACTTCGAGCATGACCAAACTACTTCAAACAACTCTTTCTCATTTTTTCATCAATAGGATTATCCCCTATTTTTAAGTAGATTTTTTCCTTTCAAATCTTATCTTTTTATGTATTTTTACTTATATAATCTACGAAAACATGCAAATAGAGTCTCTCCATATATATACGTTCTAGCTTATAGGACTATATCAAGACATTACGTTAAGATTGATGTTTATACTTTACGTAGGGCCAATACTTGACATTCTGTCTTTAGATTTTCAACTTATAGTCATGCGCAGCGTGAGAAAGGTTTGATGAAGGGTGTGCTTATTGTCGTCAATCTCAGCCGTGATTAATATTAAATGCACCCAATGATTTGAATTTTGATGTCTATATAGAAGTTCAAAATAGATTGGGCTTGTGGATGTCCATTCTACTTTGCTGGTAACAATAAAACAGCAGAAAAGCAATCAAATCATCAGGTTACAATCAAATCATCCGAGATACATAAGAGCAAATATGTCTCAATTGCAACAAAATAAAAATTATGTGCTATTTTTTTTTTTTTTAATTATTAAAATTTTCGGTCTAGTGTAAGGCCAAATCATCAAAACAGTTCATTTTTCATTTTCTCCAAAGTCAAATCAAATGTTTAGAAACTGAAACACAAATACGCTTCCACATCCAAATTAACCTCTTTGATTTGAGCATACTTCCAATAACCTTGACAACCGTTTCTTTTTAAGTTGTCAATCATTATCCACTCTAAAATGCTAGTATAAAATCTTGGTATGGCATGAATCCAGGGAAAGCAATGCCGTAGTTCCTCGATTGCCTGTAATCCACCGAGCAATAAGATCTCAATTGGCCTGAAACAAAGATAAAATGAAACAAGAGAATGTTGGAGGCAAAAAAAAAAAAGACTCTAGATTTGAAATTTTTGAACATAGTTGTGCTCAAACATTTCGTAAATGAGGCTTATTTTGAATGTGAAATACAAACCTTGCATTCATAAAAGCACATACAGATGGGAGAGGAGCAATGCAACCTAGACAAATGTGAATTACATACAAGAATTCTAAAGAGCTACACACTATGGTAGCCTCCCCTTCCCCAATCCCTCTCTATATCTAAGGGTTGAAGTTCATACACAGTTGTTTGTATTACACTTTACAACAAAAGAGCCTAATTACAAGAAACAATCTAAAAATCTGATCATACCAATTACAAGCACTGCCTTGCAAAAATATTGGCATTATTTATATTTGATTAATCAAGCAATTCTCATGACTTCCGAGATAACAATGGCTCCAATTGAGGGTCACTGTCCTTCGAAGTTAAAGGATTTTGGCTGCCCGACTCCAAAACAGAAACTGACACATCCTCCCCTCTCTGTCTCAATAACCTCTGAAACAAGGTCGGCTTATCATCAAGTAAAGGACCTGGTGTCTTAGACGTTTCTTTTAAGCTCTGAACATGCTGAAGGCATACTTGAACAGCATCATGCACTCTCACGAAGTACCACTCTTTACCAATCAGCTCTACAACACCAGATCTAGATAAGGTGAGCAGAACTTCGCGGTTTGGATTGGAAATGGCAATCTGCAAAGATCCAAGATGCAGCCAATGACATTATGGTATCAAGAGATTCCAAAAGAAAACATTTATAAAGTTCAACAAGAGGGGCACTGAACCTGGATGTCCCGTAATTTGTACTCCTGATACAAGTCCTTCAAAGCCTGAACAGCACTGGAGTCTATATATGTCACAGCTGCAATAACAATAAGAAAATTTTGGAATGTAAATATAGGAACCTAATTTTGATGAATTATGTGAGCAAATTTGGTAGGCATAGTGGAGACTAAGGAAGATAAAAGAGTTTATACTGTCCATAACTCACTTTGAACTGGCAATCAATGAGGGAGGACAATCCAAGGTATTCGTAATAGAAAATTATTTATGTTAACAACTCATAATAATTAATATCTAGTCACATCATTAAAAATTTCCAAGCATTAAGCATCTGAGACTATGCTGGTACTGTAACCTTCATATGAACCACATTACTAGCATGCGGTTTTTATTGAGGAACTAATTAACTTCATGACGTAAAAAGATCTTGTGAATTTTGCAGTATAGGAAACCACCCAACAAATAAAAGCTTTAGAGGAAGCAATTAAAAGCTTTAGAGGATCACATGTAAAACAGAACTTCAGATGGAAGCAATTAAATCAAAAAATTGTATAGTTTATATAAACCATTTTCAACTCTTTCCTTCAACAGCGAATATTTCTTGCTTCAATAAAGAGTTTCTTCTTCTTTTTTGGCTTCAATAAAGAGTTGAAAAATATAAACACTTATTTTTTTTAGCATAATATGAAATATTCTTACCAAAAAAAAAGGGAAAATACAGAATACATCTAACATCTTTACAGTGGATATGACTAAAATCTAATAGAACGTAAAGCCGATGAGTAAAGACTTACGTGCCAACTCTATAATGACAAAATAAATTCTTTCAACTTCTGGCCCACGACTGGTAGATCTATCAACATCAACTTCATATTCCCGTAGCCTGACAGAGAACATATGATTGGCTTAAATACTAATTTTTTTAACTTAGAGAAATTGGCAACCACTACTCAACTGTGATATAAGCAAATATGAATTAACACAAGTACAATGGGAAAGCCAGTGTTATCGAATTTGATCAATATAAGAAAGCATGATTCTTTACCTGTCTTTTATGTAACTAATATTTGCAAAATATATAGGAGCATCAATCCGAACAATCACAATTCCATTGTATGTATATGCTTCAGGATACTGTTTACTGTTTCTATAAACAGTGGTGCCAGGAAGACGGCCCAAGACAGCTGCAATGCACCCCAAAATAAAACTTAGAAGATTTCAGGTATCAGTATACCTGAGTTCAGAGTATTCAAAATTGAAGCTAAATACAATTGCAAACAGAAACTATGCCAGCATTGAGCTCCAGCTTTATTTATATACCAAACACACAAACTAGGGAAACAAACTTTCCAGAACCAGAGGCCCCTAAGGAATTATGTCTTTTGGACAGAGAAGGAAGTGGTTAAGAAATCTGACTCAACAATGTTTATTAAAAACATGAGGATGTAAATTTAAGAAGCTGCTAACAAGAAATGAGAAATAAGATTGCTGCAGTTGATAACAAAGAGTAGAAGGCTTGATCAACAAAAATATCAAAAATTAAATTTATAGAAATAAAAAGACAACAACAATAATGAATACTGACTATACCACATATTAAAAACACAAAGCAAGCATATGCATAATATGCTCTAATAAAAGGAGCACCATGGCTCGTGTAAAATACGCATAGACCCATGATAAAATAAAGCCACTTACCAATATGTGGATTTGCTGATTCATGGATAACAAAAGCAAGCGAAGCACCAACCTACAGTTTCAAAAACATTTTAAAATCGTTAAGACTAAAGATGTATTTTTTCCAGGTTCATAGAGACAATCGTGCAATACAAACCCGCTTTTATATAAGGTATATTTACCAGCCTTCTCTAGGTTACACTAATTCAAATATCGCCAGATTGTTACAAACTAACATAGCAAACTGCTTCAAGTACTCACCCCAACAAGGACACCAATCTCAATACCAAGGAACAATGTTGTAATGCAAGTAATGGTCCAAAGAAGAAAATCTTTCTTATCTACTCGCCATAAAAAAATAGCCTCATTATAATCCACCTGGAATAATACATCCAAACAAAAAAGTAAAGAGTTGTGATCTGAACATGGTAACTGGTGGTAACCAGTTCTAGTCTTGAAGAATGTCAACACATACTGCAAAACACTACATTCAATGTCTAACCAAAAAAAAAAAAAAAAAAGGAAACTGATGATGTAAACACCCTCATCAATAAACATCCTTAGCATGGAATTATAGAATACTCACCAGACCCATTACAGCAGAGATCACAATGGCAGCGAGAACACACTGAGATCACAGAGAACACAGATCCCACAGTTAATATTCCAAATAAAGCACTCCTTAAAAGTTTGAAAGTAAGAGTAGATTTATAAAATAAATAGATAAATACATAAAAACCCAGAAACCAGCAGTGAAGGTATGATCTCATGTTTTATAAAATACTTCACTAGGCCACAGATTCTATAACAATAGAATAACAACAATAAGCCTTAGTACCAAAATTTGGGGTCGGCTATGGATCCTTGACAAAGTAGATTTGGTAGGCCATATGAATTCTTTTTCTCCATTCTATCCTATTTAAAGTCATGCTTTTTGTTACTCCCCTAGTTGACATGTCTTTTTAATTACTTCTACTAATGTTATTTTTGGCCTTCCTCTACCTTTTTTCGTTCCCTCAACTTGGATCGACTCACTCTCTTACCAGTTCATTACTCGCACTCCTTTGAACATTACCAAACCATCTCAAGCGACTCTCCCTCATCTTTTTGGATTCTATAACAATCCACTGATAATTTAATAAGCAAACTATTTTGTTCCATTATAGGAGAAGATATGGTGGAATATGCTATCAAGTGGAATTTACAACTTACAATCCCAACTGAGAAAAGAAATGTATTATAGTAGAAACAAACCTGGGGTATATATTCAAACAATGGAGTCAAAAATAAAAGGGCACAGCCCATTATGATTGCTGTAACAATTCCAGCTAAGCCAGTTTTTGCTCCACTTTCATGATTCACAGCAGACCTGGAAAAGGAACCTGCATTCAAAATACATGAACATACTTTTATAAACAGGACATTATATCAAAAAATTTGTTATAAAAGAATTACAAAAAAAATGAAATGGATAATTTCTGTCAACATTCAGTTAATTTTTAATCTCGGACTCATGTTTGCAGCTCTTAGAACCTCACAGAAGTATCACCTGTGGTGGGGTATGATGAAAAGAATGAACCAATAACGTTGGCTACTCCAAGACCAAACAACTGTTTCAAACAGATAGAAGATTTATTAGAAATTTCTTTGCTCAAAATAATGATTACATAATGTCCTATTACTAAAAATACTAATTACCATCATAAAAGACCTTTCACAACCCAGTTCTTCCCTCCACGGCCACCCCCCCCCCCCTTTTTCTCCCCTGGGAATGCACCCATGCGCACACAATACAGCATTCATTTTTAAAATAAATAATAATGTTTAGTATGCAAACTTCCATAACCAATGCAAATACAAAGTTCATATCTTTATCATCTTTTATTACGTTGAGTAATGCATTCCTATGAATTAAAAATGGTTAATATGTAGCACATTGATATCCAAAGCACCATATGATAAACAAGTTCATGATACCAATTTCAGTGCATCCACAACTATTCTTATTTGAAACTTCTCATTTTAATTTATTGGGGCAAAAGTGGGGGAAAAAAAAACAAAACAAACAAACAAAAAAAATGGGAGATCTGTAGTAAAAGATGCAGAGAATAAAAAAATGGTACTTTTTATGAAGAAAGAGAAGTTCATTGTCATAACAAAGAGACCAGGTATTCAGTCCGTTAATCCCACTGATGAAAAATTTATCTATTGCTGAAACTTCAGTCCCCAATTCAATGTTGTCACCCCTTTTTAGCTCATTACGCAAGTAGTAGAAAAATAGAACACAATGTTGACATCATTCTTGTAATATGAGCATCTACTTACATATTTGTAGTTAAAACTTCATTCCTATTAACCAATAAAATTATTCAACCACATGAAACATAGCAAGGACATGCTTCAAAAACAAAAATTTACCATGAAGATTAAATAAAAGCATGCTTTCAAAAGTTAAGATTTGAGCCCCAATTGTTCCAAATGGTTCCAAATGGTTCATGCAACAAATGTTTGAAAACCCCATGGAAAAATTAGATATTATACTGCTATAAAAAGCAGAACACGAGCATGTTTCTGTTTTTTTCTTTTTTTCTTTGGAAGGAATAAGTTTGTTTGTATATGCTTCACAGTAATGACGTCATGATTAAGCCAACAAATTATTTTGAAAAGAATGTCATGCAATATTTAACATTATCCAAGTTGGATGCACGCACAAACACATACAAATGCACACCCACACAATGTGCAGACCTTCATGCTTAAGCCGGCAAATATTTAGGAAAAAAAAAGTCATGCACCAAAGACACACACATGCACACCCACACAGTGTGCAGACCTTCATGCTTAAGCCAGCAAATATTTTGAAAAAAAAGTCATGCACCAAAGACACAGGCACACAACATTTCCATTTTCATTTTTTTTTTTTTAGAAGCATTACCTCTTGATTTGAATCCAACTCATACCCATTCTTTGCTGCTAATGCTTTTGCAATCCCCACAGATTCCTAGATTTCAATAAAAAAATATGTATATATATATTTGTAAATACAGTAGTAATAAAACTAAAATATTACAGGAGTAATAATTAACATAACTTGTCTTACCAGTATAGCTACACCAGTTATGAGAGCTGCAGTAGGAATCAAAGACAATGCATACCCAAAACTTTTAGGTATAGAAAATTTTGGAAGGCCCTGAGGTATATCTCCTACCTAAAACAGCACCAAGAATCTTTTATCAGTCATGTTAAAAATATATGCCTAAGTTATATAGGACACATCTTTCATGAAAGAACATAAAGACAACTAAATGGAACATACAAAACATATATGAATAATTGACAAGCAATTTTAACTTAAGATTTCTGTTTTCCACAAGTTTACGTTATTGGTTTGGATTCCAATCCCTCCACTTCTTCTCTCCAAAAACATCCATTTTCCATCTCAAACCTCTGTGAACAGATTGCATATTGACGTAGGTGCTTCTCATACTCAATGCATTCTTTGCCAAAATTATATTTTAGTTAATTTTTCTCCACAACTTGTAGAGGATACAATAGAAGCTTTGAATGATCAGAGGAAAAAATTATTACTTGTTTTAATACTAAAGTGAAAGCAAATGCATGTTTATAAGCAGAAGTTTGGGGTTCTGTTTTCTCCCTATCTCCAGCACACTTGTACATGCATACTATTATCTCAGAAAGTATCATAATGACATTTTTTTTTTGATAAGAAGAAAATAATACTAATAAGGGAAAAGACATGAGAATACAAAAGGTTTATGGTAGTGAACAAAAAGACACAAGCAGCCACTAAGAAAAACTAATAGACGAAAGGAATTCCATAAGGGTAAAACAATTCAAAAAACCCCAACACCGAGACCAATCAAAGAGGGTCCGTTGGCACAAATCTAATAACTGAACCACAGTTTTCCCCTTATCCTCAAAAGAACACCGATTTCGTTCAGTCCAAATAGTCCACATTAAACCGCCTGGAACCAAATTCCAAATATCGGAACTATGCTTCCCAAGCCAATGGTACCAACAAAATAATAAGTCTGCTACTGAACCTGGCATGACCTAATCGATCCCAAACAACCGAAGCATATAAGTCCACAAAGAATGAGCTATCGGACAAAAAAGTAACAGGTGATCCACAGATTCTTCATTACAACAGCACATACAACAACGATTCGCCAAAGGGCAACCACGAAGCATAAGGTTATCCAAGGTTAGAATCTGACCATGAGCTGCTGTCCACATGAAAAAAGCCACCCTTTTAGGAACCTTGACTTTCCAAATGCCCTACCAAGGGAAAGTGGAAGGAGCTGCGTTTCGAATCTTATGATAAAAAGACCGAATGTCAAACTTCCCACTTCCATTAAGACCCCAACGAAGCCTGTCACCCCCATCACCCCTAGGAATCCGGGTTTGGATGAAATGAAGAAGGGAATAAGAAGCCGCTAACTCCCAATCATTGAAATCCCTAAAAAAGCTTAAACTCCACACTCTGTCGTTATCACTCACTGCAGGGCTTAACACTTCAGAAACATAGGCTTCTTTATTGGCAGAACACAAAAATAACTAGGGATAAAGAATTTTAAGAGGGACATCCCCAATCCATTTGTCATGCCAAAAAAGAATACGAGAGTCATCCCCCACAACAAAAGATAAATGCTTAGCAAAACTTTCCCACCCTTCACTAATACTCCGCCATAAACCACAACCATAAGCCCTTCTGCAAACTCTAGAGCACCAACCCCCTTTCCCCTCCCCATATTTTATGGCTATGACCCTCCGCCATAGATGAGTGATTTCATGGCCAAACCTCCAAAGCCATTTCCCTAATAGGGCCTAATTAAAAAAGGCCAAATTCCGAATTCCCAAACCACCCAACTCGCGCGATAAACAAACCTTTTCCTAAGCCACCAATGGATATTTGAAACACTCAACTGAAGAACCCCACAAAAAATTCCTCTAAATACATTCCAATCTAGTCGCCACAGCTTTAGAGATGGTAAAAAGGGAAAGATAATAAGTCGGAAGGCTTGAAAGGGTACTTTTCAACAAAGTGAGTCTACCACCCTTTGACAAATAAAGCCGCTTCCAACCTGAACCTCTCAAGAATCGGATTCCAAATAGCGGCTGTTTTATACAAAGAACCCAGTGGCATACCCAAGTAAATTATAGGCAAACTGCCCACCCTGCACTAAAGAATATTAGCCAAAGAGTGGATATTGCTCACCTCCCCAATAGGGACAATCTCACTTTTCCCCACATTCACCTTTAAACCAGTGAAAGCTTGAAAACAGGTCAAAACCAACCTAATGGAAAAGATCTGCTCTCTAAAAGCATCGCAAAAAAGAATAGTATCATCAACAAATAATAGGTGAGAAATAGGAATACCAATATGATTATTAGGACCCACATGAAAACCTTGAATGAGACCACCTTCCTCAGTTTTCTTCAGGATACGACTTAAAACCTCCATGATCAAAAGGAATAGGAGGGATGACAGTGGGTCATCTTGTCTTAGACCTCTAGAGCTACCAAAGAAACCAGTAGGAGATCCATTAACCAAAACTGAGAAACGAACGGTAGTGATGCAAGTCTTTAGCCAACTCCTCCATCTACCCCCAAAACCCATCCTCTCCAACAGATAAAACAAAGAGTCCCAATTCACATGATCATAAGCTTTCTCGATGTCTAACTTACACACCACCCCTGGAGCACGACACTTCAGTCTACTGTCTAAACATTCGTTAGCAATAAGCACTGAGTCCAAAATCTGCCTGCCACCAACAAAAGAATTTTGTGGCTCCGAAATGAGTTTATCCAACACCAACCTCAATCTGTTAGCCAAAACTTTAGACAATAGCTTATACACACTACCCACTAAACTGATCGGCCGAAAATCTTTGATTTTCAAAGCATTATTCTTCTTGGGAATCAAAGAAAGAAAAGAAGCATTGAGAAACCGTTCAAACTTTGAGCTCCTATGGAAATGATCAAAAAATGCCATAACATCTGATTCCACTACTTTCTAGCATTTTTGAAAAAATGTCATAGTAAAACCATCAGGACCTGGGGCTTTATCACCCTCCATCTCTTGAAGAACCTTAACTACTTCCTCCTTAGAAAAATCCCTCTCTAGAACAAGTCACTCATCCTCCTCAATACAAGCAAACTCTAAACCATCCATTGAAGGGCGCCAAGTGTCTGACTCAGTGTACAAACTCCGATAAAACTGAACCACCTTAGACCGCACCACTTCCTCATCCTCATAGAGAACACCATCCACCTCTATACCCCGAATATGGTTAGTTCTTCTATGGGAGTTAGCAACCCGATGAAAAAAACGAGTATTATTGTCCTCCTCCTTCACAAATAATATCCGGGATTTTTGTCTCCAATAGATCTCCTTCAGAGAGGCAAGATGGGCAACCTCACTTTTAATCTAACATCGCCTAGTTTGATCCTCCTGAGAAAGGCCTAACAAGTCCTCCCTAGCATCCAAACCCAACAATTCAGATAAAAGACATTTCTTCCTAAAAGACAGATCCCCAAATTCCTCCTTATTCCACTTTTTCAAATCTTCTTTTAGAGCTTTTAATTTACGAGCCAAAATAAAGCTTGGAGTACCTACAAAGCAATACCCATTCCACCATTGCCAAACCCTCTCTACAAAACCTTCTTCTTTCAACCACATATTCTCAAACTTAAAGGCACTACGACCTTTATTAACACTACCGGCCACCACCAAAAGAGGGCAATGGTCAGAAACAACACGAGGGAGTACCCTTTGAGACACATCTTTATATAGCTCATATTAAAGTTCTAGTGCCGGTGTAATAAAATTCGTTTAATTATAACTTTTGACATCTAGTTTATCTAATCAACACATTGTGATGAAACTAGAGACCCAAAATGGTTCTTCTTTTCCAAGCCTTTTCAATTCCCTGTATAATGATATTGTTAGAATAATGGTTAAATGATTAACTTAACTCTTTCCTACCAGCTTAAACTTAATTATAACTTTTGACATCTAGTTTATCTAATCAACACATTGTGATGAAACTAGAGACCCAAAATGGTTCTTCTTTTCCAAGCCTTTTCAATTCCCTGTATAATGATATTGTTAGAATAATGGTTAAATGATTAACTTAACTCTTTCCTACCAGCTTAAACTTTTAGGATAAGTGATAATTTATCATAGTATCAGAAGTAGTCCTAAGTTGGAACTATCTCCACTCTATTTCCCATATAAAAAGTTAAAAATCTCATGTCTTGAGCCACACTTATAAGGACTAGTCAAAGGGTGTGTTCAAATAATAGTTAAATAATTAATTTACCATTTACTAACAGTTTAAGCTTTTGGAATCAAGTGATAGTTTGATAAATTCACAAAAACAATGTAGTAGATGCAACAATGTAAGTTTCTAAATAAAAAATACAACCATTCATCGTATTCTTCATAAAACACATTTGCTATTAGATGTGGTTTAATCACCATACAAAGTTATTTAACATCACTAAAAACAAGGAGGTACTCAGTACACAAAGCTCCCACTTTTACGGGTCTAGTGGACTAAAATTATAGTTTCAAGAATCAATTTAATAAACCCATCAAATAGTCGTAAATTCCAATTTTTCAATTCCAAAAGCTAATCAATGAAAAGATAATTTCTACAATTGACTCTTCAATATTTCATTGGTAATTGCTAATTACACATCACTCAATAGGTTTTGAACCATGACCTCACTGTAATCTCTTCTTTATGGAAGGAGAAAGTAACATTTGAGCTAAAGCTCCTTAAAAATCGTTCTTCGATATTAATCTGTGCTTGGTTCCCTGTAAAAATTTATTTTATTTATTTTCATTTTTTGATAACCAATAATTACAAGTGAAATGTTGTAGCATGTTAGACATTATCCCTAAAATTAAGCTCTAGAAAATACAATTTCATCATGTTGGAAAAGAAGTGAAAGATATGTTTCTGTAGGAAAAAAGGAATCTGAACTTCTAATTATCTAGTCAATTTTGATCCAAATTATGTAGATGAAAATTTCATAGATGTTTAGCAGATTATTTTTTGATGGTGGATTGGTGAATGCTAATTTCTGGTTGACATTACGTGAGCAAACATAAAATGTAGTCTTTAGTTCATTATTCTAGATCCATGACCATTTACTAGATTCAATACCTAAAGATTAAAAGTGAGTCTAATATATGCCATTCTCACCAAAGATATGGAAGCTGGATGAAATATTTTCACGAAAGTTGTACCCAAAACGACTGCTGTGAGGGGACCTGCAGCTCTAAGGAATCGCAAGTACTTCCTTGATTTTCCCTACACATGAAATACCAAAATCATAAGTAAATTCCTGTTGAAGACTAATCTTCCTTCAAAACAAAGACAATAATAAACTCATACCAGGTGCTTCATGATCACAAGTATCGCAAGAATGATGGATCCCATTACAAAAGGGGGCCATGAAAACTACAAAAGGAAAAACCTGTTGTAGTTAAAAAAGGAATTGATAAGTGAATATAACAGGCAACTTAGATGACTGTCAAATGAATACCTTAGCATGGGAAATATTCAGTTATGCATATTGAATGGCTACCATGGTTAGTTAGATAATATTGCAGAGTGAAGTTGCCAAGGTACTGATGGAAACTAACCATAAAGTAAATTACACCCATTTTCCCTTTTTTCAACTCAGTTTCGCTTCCTATTTTGTAATTTCATATTTCAAACCAACTTCTACTACAACTTTTAAAGTCAAAAACTAGGTTTGACCTGATTTGCCTTACATCCAAGCTTTTCCTGAAAGCCTCCACATCTCATCTTAGGCAAAATATATATACATATATATATATATATATATATAAATGAGATGGGTTAGAGTTGCACCTTTTCTACACCATTAGATTTAAGTAGATCTAATGGTCAAAAAAGGGAACTCATTAATGCTGGTTACCGCCTCATTTATTATCCCTTATTTATGAATTTCCATACCTGGCTCTACTCCCAAAACATTCTCACATTCTCTCTCTAGCATCATCTGCTCTCTCCTCCTATGTACCCTCTCATGGCCCAAATCTGAATCTTTCTCCTCCACTGCCCCCAACACAAATTCCACCTCCATGGCCATAGGGTGCGTTACCGATGGCAAAAAAAGCCACAACCACCAGACACCAATATTACCTTCTATAAGGTTTGTGGGTTTTCCTTTCTTGATACTAAAAAGGCTAATAGACATTGTTAAATTTTTTATGGGACATAAAAGCTTTCAATTTTTATTATTGATACCACACATACACTTCTTAAAAAGATCTAAAGCTCTTTTCTGGTTGTGCATTCTTGTTTTGGTGTTACACGTAGCAATTTAATTTGTAAAAGGTTTGAGGTTCTAGCCTTCCACATTTTGTAGCTCTCTATGGACTTTCTGCCTTTGTTGTTTCCATCTTAGACATTGTTAAATTGTCACTTGTCACAACCAAAAAAGAGCTTTAGATCTTTTTAAGAAGTGTATGTGTGGTAACAATAATAAAAATTGAAAGCTTTTGAGTCCCATAAAAAATTTAACAATGTCTATTATTAATGTTGGGCAGCAGCAGCTTTTTTCACTATCAGTGACCCACCCTATGGCTGTGGAGGTGGAATTTGCGTCGGGAGCGGTGAAGGAGAAAGATTCAAATTTGGGCCATGAAAGGGTGCATAAGAGGAGAGAGCAGATGAGGCTAGAGAGACAATGTAAGCACGTTTTGAGAGTAGAGACAGGTATGGAAATGTAAATAGGGAGATAATAAATGAGGTGGTAATCAGCAATAATGAGTTTTTTTTTTTTACCGCTAGATCTTACACCAGATGTAACTTGAACCTATCTATATATATAATCTCAAATTTTTGACGGCCTTCTATTGGTTTACAAACCAATGACTGCAATGGTTTTCTTCAATTATACATTGTCTCTAATCTAGTACATTCTTCTACAAAAGAGCAAATATGTACAGAAAAGGTACTGAAATTTTTAAATCGTTTGTGTTAAATAAATCTTACAAATAGAAATATACGATTTCACTCAATAGAACATGCAGAACTTTAAACTTTCTATTTGAACTCTGGTATCAACTTGTTAGTAGTTAGTATAAACCAACTCATAAAGTATTTAATCAAAGAAAAGGGCAAAATCAACATTTCTACTGAAGATGCAGAGATATGAATAAACTAATATGCAAAGGGTATACCACCGCATCCAAAGCATACCCCATCTGCTCCAGCTATGATACTCTCAATCAATGGCACAATCTTGCTACTCCGTACTATATCATAGCCCAGAAAGTATTTTGCTTGAGATAGGGCAATTACAACAGCTGAAGCACTTGTAAAGCCAGAAATTACAGAGTGGCTGATGAAACGAATAAGCCACCCCAGCCTGAAAGTTCAAAGAATAGATGCATTAGTTATAAAAGGCATCAAAATATCAGAGTGTATATTTATTAAAATAAATCAGAAAATTGGAGAATAGCTATTATTATAACAACTATTTGTTCTTAAGAAAAACTAAATGTGTTTATCAAAAAAATAAAAACTAAATCTCAAATAACAAAGGTTAGGAACCATGCAAATCCTCAACCCCTGCCTCACTGTTAAAAAAAGAAAAGACAAGCTGGATGCTTAGTGGTCGGTTTATGTAATAATATAATACAAACAAATTTAGAAAATGCCATCTATCTAACAAAGATTCTCTAAACTCCAAATGTTCCTCCTCATGAGATAAAAAAGGTCATTATACAGCTTAAGAATTATGTTTGGTAATATCATGACCCACACAAGCAAAGAATCAAAATTGGTGTATAAGATATATTGTTATATATGAACAAAATAGTCAACAAATTCAGCACAAATTTAATGCTGTAACTTATTCCATGAAGAGAATGATAAGCAGAACCTTAAGAGCCCCATTATGCATTCCAGTATCCCAACCATAAGCGCCAATAATATTGCAAGTTCTGTGTATAACTCATCAGATGAATCAACAATTCCACCTAAGACATTGGAGACCAGGAGAGAAACCAGAGCCACAGGACCAACTGCAAGCTGACGAGATGACCCAAAGATGGCGTACACAAATAAAGGCACAAAACCAGAGTCTGCCTTACAAAATCAAGTCACAATCCCAAAATTAAATAAGCAGATATGATATAGATATAAGGACACAATTCAGATATTTATGTGAAGTACTAAGGTATTTTTTTTTATAGATGTAAAGTAATGAGGTATGATAAAATAACAATTTTCTGTATGAAAATTTAATCATAATTAATGTATGCCAAATATGCAAAACTGTCAGTGCATCATCAAGTAGAAGTACAGTAGAGCCAAATCAAATATCAAAGTTCAAAACTTTACAATTTTACCAGAAAGTATTTTCCATTCTAATAAACTCAACTCAAACTGAACAAGGCCAGATACATGGATCTTATTTTTACCATTCACCCTTTCAATTTTAATGTCTCTCACCTCTTACATCTTAAAAAAATTGATAATTCAACTGTTACAACAAGTGGGGGAGAGGGAATTTGAACCTTGGTTCTCCTCATAAAGAGACCAAATAATGCCACTAAGCTATAAAGCTCTTGGCTGCATCTTTAAAAATTATAATCTTTCTACTCATGATTTTAACTCTTTCACCTCCCCAACTTGAAACCATCTGAATATAATTGCCAAAATGGATAAAGACAATATTTCTTGCAAATGAGTAATAGCTAAAATGGCATTTCTCCCTCTTATAAGAATAAGTGGAGGGTAAGGTCCCAGATTCAAAACCCATTGCTTACATGTGTAACTTACGAAAAGAAAATTCAAGACAATATTTCTCAATACTCTCAATAAAAAAGAAACTCATAAATTTTAGTTACATGAGATTTGGTTATGCACTTACAAAGTCCATATATTGGATCAAGCCCAGCTAATTTTGCATAAGACATTGCCTGTCATTCACAAGAAACAGTCAAAAAATTGAACTTGCACCCAATACATGTAATTAAAATATGTGAGTAAATTAGTTTAAAATAAAAAATAAATAAAGATGCTTCACGGGTTTGCCTAACCAATCAACAATAATCCAAGTGCTTAACACATCCCAACCAAATCTCAAGTCAAAGCAGTGCCAACTTTTCTAAACCATAATTAGTTTAAAAATTACAGTCATCATTTCGTTCAAAAAAACAAAGAAATTACAGTCATCATCATAATCTTTTGACACGGGTCTGTAATAGTGAATAAACAGTAATCAAAACTTAATTTTAAAAAAGCAAAAATAAATTATGAAAAATCATCCATACCTATGAAAATTAGCCTAAACCATATCATATATCATATCAAACCCAAAAAATAAAAATAAATAAATAAATAATTCTGATTTTCCAACATATGAACTTTTCACTTATTTCAACGTCAATTATGACAAGTGGAATATGACTTTGGACAAAATCGCCGACTTGAATCGTAGAAATCTGTCCAATCATCAACAGTTAAAGTGCTCAAAAACGATGAAAATCATATACTACTCCGTTTGGATTCCGAGAAAAAAAAAAAGCAATATAATTTCCAGTAATTTCATTATTCTCAATAAATAAAAAAGGATTATAAAGAACAATCCAGCTTTAATTAAGCTGAGACCGAACAAAATAAATTCAATACGAAATTCTCTCCTCTGTCTTTTTCCTTCAATTTTCTCATCAACCAAACAGGAAAAAAAAAATACACAAATTTTAGTGCTTAACTCTACCAACCAAATCAACAACAAACATGTTCAAAACGATGAAAATCATAAAACACTCCGTTTGGTTCCCGAGAAATCACAGGAAAGAAAAAAAAAATGATCATGAAGCAAGAGTCCAGCTTAGTTGAAATTGAATACGAAACTCTCTCTAATTTCTTTTTCCTCGATTTTCTCATCATCCAAACAGAAACTAAAAAGTATTTCAGAAGAACAAGAGAGAGAGAGAGAGAGAAGGATCACCTGCGGGACGAGCATGACGCCGACGGTGGTACCGGACATGAGATCGACCTGCAAGTACTCTCTCCATTTGTAAGTCCGAATCCAACGGTAACAAGGGAGGAAGAGCTCGATCCAATTGTGCCAACTCATTCGCCGAACCTTCGTCTTCCACTTCGAGAAAAGCGCGCTAAGAAAAGAACCCGAACCCGAGCCCGAGCCCGAACCCGAACTCGAACTCGCCGTGTTCGGGTGCAGCAAGGGAATGATCTTGACGGGTCGGGTCAACGTCGTCGCCATCGAACTGTTGGAATTCGAGTCGCCGGAATCCGCGAGGTTCGGAGCGCTGGGCGATGCGTACGTTATCTCCATGCGCACCACCGGCGCATAATAGTAAGTTAGTAACTGTATATGATAGAGTGTGTGTGTGACCGTGTGAGTTTGTGGTGTATCTATTAAAGCGAAAAATATCTCTGTGGTTGGCTCGCTTCGCTGCGTCTTTTTGAGAGTCTGGGATTTTTGGGTGGGCGAGAATGGTCCCGGTCTTTTTGCTTTTATGATGTACACGACAAAGTTTATTACAACAACCAGACTTTTGGTTACTTTAGTTTTAGTTTTACCGGCAAATCAATTGGCATTTAGACATGTTTGCTTCTCTTTGCAATGGCTAATATATATATATATATATATATATATATATATTGTACAGTGGCTCTTTGCCAATTTAATCTAGTCCTCAGAAAAATATTTTATTGAAAATAAAATAATTAATTGTTTTAACGGCTATTTCTTTTATTTCCAATAAAATAGGGTCAAAATTTTTCTAAAATAGCAAATTAACCGTATTTTGTTTTTAATACTATATTTATAATATTTTTTACAACAAATCTTAAGTTACATGTAGTTACTGACTATTATTGATAATCAAAAAAGTAACTCAAGTAGTGAGTTCAAATTATAATCAATAACAATCTATCACCTATAATTTTTATAAATATGTTATAAACATATTGTGAAAATCTTAAATTTTTTATTACAATTATATGTATTTGTTATAAAAGTAAAGACGGTAAAATCTTAGATGATATTTGGTACGTTGTGATGTGTCTTTTATATGATGCACATTACAATTATATGATATTAATGTTTTTTGTTTATTTTATTTTTTTCTAACATTATCGTAATTTTAAATTATAAAATATATCATATCATCTTCCTAACTAATATAATATTATATTATTGTATTTAATAAACCACTGGTGATAACATTACTTATATATATCTTGTAATTCCCTTATTTCAAAGTTTCGATTTGTCAATTTATCTTTTGTCTCGTGGGAAGTTTCCAAGGCAATAATTTTCTAATAATATCGGCTTCTGTCATCTATGTGGTGATGATGCAAGAAAGTTCCTAATACGCGCTTCTATATGGGGACAGTGAATGTGACAAGAAACTCCACCCCATAAACCTTAGTAGTACCACTTTCCTAAAATTACATCCCAAATCGTGACAACTGACAACAAAGCTACATGTGAATTTTTTTTTTAATTTTTTTTTTTAGAATCAAGCTACCACCACAAATGATCAATATGATTTTCGTTTATGGTAGTGGTAATCTAACAAAAATATTACCTAAAGTAGTAAAGGGGTGGGTATTTGTAATTTGTTAATAGGAAAAAGTTAACTATACTCAAAGGCTTTAAGGCATTGGTTTAGAATATAATTTTTAAAAATATTTTACGAAAAAAAAAAAATTAATTCTTTTGACAGTTTTTATATTTTTCACTAGTCTCTGAGTACGTAATCATACGCGTGTTGAATCCTTGAAGACACTTCTATTTTTTCCAACCTTGTACATGAAAACTAATAAGTAATTTTTTTTATTTTAATGCTAAAAAAATAAGTGGGTAAGAAATGTAAGTTAGTGGGATTTTAAAATGGAACACAATTTTACTAGGATATATCTTTCTTTTATATAGAAATTGGTGAGATATATATCTAATTAGAGATAATGTATATTAAAATTTTTTTTTTAAAACCTGTTATCACAAAAAGAAAAATTATCTCATAAAAAAATTGATAAGTAGTAAAAAGTGGATGGAAAGGCAATGAAATGTGGGTGATTTTTTTTTTTTTTCTTTAAATGAAATAGATAACTATTATTTAAAAAAAAAAACTTGTGGCCAATTCAAAAAAAAAAAAAAAAAGGAGAAAATTATAAACGTTGGATGATCGGAAGAAATTCTAATTCTAATTCCAGTCTAAAGAATGGAGTCTAGTTATAAATAGTATAAATTTTATAGAAGATAGATAGAATAGAATAACTAGATAAATTATAGAAGTGATGTCAAAAATTTTTTAAAATGATTTATTAATAATAATTGTCCTAAAATACCTGTTTACCTGATCTTCCTAAATAAGTAGAGATAAATTTGAAGAAATGTTAGGTTTAAAATGCATTGTTAAAAGTACATTAACGTATGTGGATGTAATTTGGGCCAGATTCAAAGGAGGGAAGTTTTTTTTTTTTTTTTTTTTTGATAACAAGGAGAGAAAATTATTGATAAAATTAAAATCCTACTATATATATACGTGCACGTAATAATCTTTTGTTTGACTAAACTATTCAAATCCTCCTATTGTTGACAGCAAGACACGTACAAAACAGCAACGAAAATCAATTATGAATGTTTCATAGGACAGAGGATCAAGTCACTCTTGAACAGTGCTTACCGAATAAATTAAAGTCACGTGCTTTGTTTTTGGTTGGATCAGATACCAGGAAAGGGAAACCTAACATTAGTTAAGGATTTGGATCCCAATTGGATCCAAATCCAATAAATTGCTAGTGGACTGTGCAGGCCAATAATTTCTCCTACCGACGAAAGTATAAATTAGTATTATATCTTTGTCCCCATAAAAAATTAAAAAAAATAAAAAAGTGTTATATCTTTGTCATACAATGCACAATTTAATTGATAATTATATTTATCTCTCAAAACAAAATTTTGATAATTATTTTTTAAATTTTAAATTTAAATAATATAATTAAAATTGATAAAATAAGAAGAAATGTAGGTAAATTAAAATATATATATTAAAAAGATTATTAAAATTGAATAATAAAATGGATTGTAAAAATATTTATGTTTCTTTTTTTCTTTTTTTTTTGTATTAAGTTCGAACAAACATGAGAAGCAACGATTTGCCTTTGGCCCTTTGCAATCCTCATCTACAATACCTTTATCTCTACAATTACTACGACAGCAAAGTCAAGTAATTGTCTTTAATTGTGTGCACCAATATCTAATATAAACCAAATTTCATGTCACAATCAAGATGGCACTTTTTTTTTCTTTTTCTTTTTTTGAGAAAGACCCAAGATAGCACATTGAATGCTAAAATCTCTTTACATTTCTTTCCTAAATATAAAATACACTAGTTTGAGCATTAAAGACACTATAGTTGGCACCACACCGATTTCGTTTTTTAATTTAATCTTTTGTAGGTGGTCCGTTATCCAAGTGAAGCATACCATCAATTGCCACATCAATACTAGTGTTAAATTTATTAGACTATGGGTTACAGATGTTTTGGCATGTTAGGACCATATGAGTCCAATAAGATAAACTTATAATATTTGTGATTTACCTAGATTTTATAATATATTTTAAAGTCATCATGAATCATGCTGATTTTTTATTTATTTGTAAAAGGAAACCCTCTATCGCTTGGGTTCCTCTTACTTCATTTTATATTTATTTCACCAGACATATGTCATTTTTAATTCTTATTTAATAATGGGAATCTAATCTCAAAATGTCAGAATCAATTTTTGGCACCCAATCCGAGCAATGTATTTATTTAAGACGAACCAAGACAAGACCAAAATTCTCGACCCAAATACAGAAAGAAAAGGCCCAAACACGGACAAGCATTTACCAAGCTCCAATTGTTCCAAACAAACTCCCCCAACTATGGCCCCCAAAAAGCAAGCTTGGTCCACAGATTTAAGAACGTTAAATTGACATTTAAGAAGTTTCTTGTGCTAGTTGAGGTTAGGCCCATATTTCAATCTGCATGTTAACATAACAATTAGAAATGGTTGGCTTGGGTAATGGGTTACCTTTAAAGTTGCAAAAGGCCAATAGCCCTAAGAGATGCCCAGGGCAAGTTAGCTCCCCAGCTAACAAATGTTCCACCAAAGTATTAGACAATTTCACTGAATGTACACTTGTAATCAATTTTCTACATGATTCTTACAGCTTCAGATTGTCCTCAAAAGGTTCAGATTGAAGTCAAGAACCTGTAGCTGAGTGTAAAAAAGAGCAAGAAACAAAACTTTTAACAGATTTAATATTAGATTTACTTATTATTCCTAGTGGTGTGACTGAGCATGCTCAGGTTTGTGCGAGTACTCATAATCAAGATGTACAAAGGCACGCTCGATGTCAGGCAGGTGCTCAAGCTTCTCCTGCAAGGATTCCCCAATGTCGTGAGCCTTTTGCAAGGGCATGTCTGCTGGCAAGACTATGTCAACCTCCACAAAGTAGTGAGAGCCAAAGGTGTATGCCCGGACTGTATCGATATGTTTTATGGCCTTGTCGTGGTTCCAACAGAGGTATGTCAGTTTCTGTAGATACTCTGGAGCAGCTGATCTTCCCACGAGGGAGTTCACATTTTCCAACACTGTCATAGACCATGTACGGATGGTATACACAGCCAGCTGCAGTAAGCCCAAAGTAACATGTAAGTGCAAGGGAATAAAAGAAATATCCCATGAGAGTCCATAACTCTTAAGTTTAGAGAAAGAGGAATGAAATGCCAGATCCACATCACAACAAACTATACCAGCATTTGATAATCTTCATGGTGTCAATTAACAATTTGACGTATAATCAAAAGATTATCAGCATATCAATAAACATGATTGTTTAAAAGGAATAGACAGTTTGATCAGAGAAAAAGAAAACTGTTATAGGCACAAAAAGATGTGGAATTGCCAAGGTAGATATACTTGGAAGATCTTAATTTCCAAAGACTACAGGTATGACAGCCTTTTATCTATTCTCTTAAGTCCCATGATTTATTTAAGTTGAATATGATTCAAACTCCAAAATAGAACTAACATATGGCAAGCTCTAATTGTGGTCCCATGAAAAAAGAAATTAGATAAACATTTCCTTCAGCTATTAACTCCATGAATAGAATATAAGAAAGAAAAGAATTTTGATAAAGAGAAACTTACAATGATAGCTCCAACAGGGTCCATCCAATCAGCAATATAATTAGCAAGGAGAGCAGCAATGAGTCCAATAATGTTGGTGATAACATCAAAAAAGTGGTCCAGGGCATAAGCTTTGACGATCTCATTAGTGAAAGAACGGCAATAAAGAACCAGACCAAGTTTTACCAAAGTCACAGAGAGCATAATACCAATAACCCATTCCTCTTGCTCTTTGGTCAATGCAAAATCACTCTCCTTAAAGCACATAAATATTGAGAAGCAACATTAAAGTCAGTTTATGCTCACACATGTATCCAGTAATTCCTAAAAACCATGGTAAAACAAATTGATAGAAAATGGAAGTTTAACACATTAAGAATTTAACTAGCAGCCCCTTACATCAGATAACAGCATGCGTATTGACTCCAAGATTATCTGCAGTCCAAGGGTTGCCATGACAGAGGCAAATACAAGGATCCCCTGCAAGTTGTTGCCAAGATGTATCAAATTCTATGTACGTAGTAATATTAATCATGTCTTTTAATATTATTGGTTATAATGGATTATACAATTGGAGAGAATGGATTAATAATATCAAACTAACATAAAGTACTGGTCTGAGTCCAGTCCACATTCTTCTACAAAATTGGTTATGGAATTGGAAAATAAGTTTAGGACAAGGTTGAAAAGCCCTTGCTAGTAGAAATAGGCCCACATACTAGGATTAACCAACGCTTGTAAGAGGGCAAGTACAAACTAATTGGTTCCTGGTCATGCAGAATCAGAAAGTAAAGAACATTGATGTAAAACCAAAGGTGGCCGCATGTATCGAGCAGGCAACATTAGACATGCATCCAAAACCATAATAATCATTTATTGCATAGATTCAAGTTGCATTATCACCAAACTTATCATCTGTAAACTTTTTCTTTATTTTTTGAGAAGTTTGTCATCTGTAAATTTGACCATAAAAATTTGACTTCACAAAGAATAATTGGAGGATGGCTCACCAATGGCTGCATACGTCTCTTCCCAATAGGATATTGATATGGATTTGGTGTTTTCATGGAGAATGCTGTAAACCACAGGATGAAGCCAGACAGAAGATCAAGAAGTGAGTCCAATGTGGATGCAATGATGGCTAAGGAACCACTTCGGACAGATGCATAGACTTTAGCCGCAAAGAGAAACATGTTTGCAATATTTGATATCCTAATAGCAAACGTTTCACTTCTAGCCAAATTGTCCCTCTCCTCCTAATACCATAAAAATAGCACCATTTCAGTTTTGAGTCTGCAGACAATAATAAAAAGAGAAATTTATAAGCATTTGGCAATGAAAATGATCTTATGAACCTTTGACATGCTAGGAAGAGAACCATGTTCTGTTAACTCATCCATTGCAGTAAAGCCCTCGAGCATTTCTGCCTGCTGCTGATAGTACTCAGCCACATTATCTTCAGGACCTGAACCCATCAAGCAAAACAAATGAATTGGGGTCCACGTAATATCTCTCAAATGTTGATTTATAGTCATCTTAGTTGATGAATCATTCCGATCAACATCACTTTCTCAGTTTCCCCAAGTCATAGTGTCTAACTCTTATGCTAATATTATAAAAGTAACCACTAACCAGTGAAAGATAAAGACTATGCAAATTTGTGATTTCAAACTTTTTACTTTAAAATTAGTGATTTACCAGAAAATTAGTGAGTTCTCAATGTACAAGGATTTAAGAGAAACTATCCTTCAAATTCTATCATGTTTAACTGTTAATCCTCTAAAACCTACAACAACAACAAATCCTTAAACCGCCATAAACACAAACATGAGTGATGCAACAAGAACAACAACAAATCATCAAACATGTCTAAACACACATAAACACAAACATGAGTGATGCAACAAGAACTTACAATCTAAACCATCTTGAAAGAAAGTGAGACCACCAAGCAACCAACTGAATAGCTAAAGAAGACCCAAAATTTATTTAAAACAGAAAAAAAAAAAATCCCAAATCTTCTTCAATCAAAGAAGAGCCACTTACCTAAAATCTTCTTCAATCAAAGAAGAGCTACTTTCAAGTATACCTGTTTTTGTGGTCATTTTCCAAAGCAAACCCCACAGATTTTCAATCAATACTAACCCATCATCTTAACACCAACACTGTATATATAAAAAGCCAAGAGTTGAGTACAGAACAACCACTAATCCAATCCCACATACATCTAAGGAATCAACAAAAATTCCCACTAAACTAAAAAATAAAAACAAAATTAAAAGCAAAAGCAAAGCAAAATAAAATAATAATTAAGAAACAAATAATACCAAAACAAGTAAAATTCCCAGAGACTAACAATTCAGCATAGAATATTAGTCATTTCAGACCAAAAAAAAAAAAACATAAATAAATGTGTAGAGCTACAATAAAGAACATCATCAAAGGAGTTCAGTTCACCAACCAAAATAAATTTGATAAATACGAGGAACAGAAAAATAAGATTGTTTTGGGAAATTACCTAAAACCCCAAGACAGCAGTCATGGAGTCCACGAGGAGGCTTTTTGTCCTGGTGGTCAGTAGACACCTGAAACCCATCGAAGTTCAACCGCCACGACCGGTCAACAGTAATGTCGGGCTCCGACAACAGCGAGCGCTCCTCGTCGTTGTCGAACGCCACCAGCTCAGTCATTTTCATGTCACTCGAGCTGTGAAGAGGAGGGTAGAGGTCGTAAATTCAATGAGAATGGGAGGAGTTTTCTGAGAAAGTGTGTAATGTAAGACTGTGTAATAAGAGAGACTATTGTGGTGGCTGGCTGCTATATTTTCGATACCAACCAGAGATGATAATGGAGCACGAAAAATCAAAAAATGGATTTGGTTTTTTTGAAAACGTAAAGAACGGAGAGGGGGTTGACATACACGCGCTTTTTTAAATTGAAAAGTTTGGTGGCATTCATTTCATTTATATCTTTACCGAGCAGTGGTTAATAGACTATTTTATGAAAATTTTGATACCATTTTTATAGAGAATATAAAAAACTGTCAATAAAATTAATTCTTTTATCATTTTTCCTTAAAAATGTTTCTAAAATAGTTTTTAAACCAATACATTTAGGCTATTTGTTAACATTTCCCTTCATTTATTTATAGAAATTGGATAATTCTTACGTATTCTCAGAGCACGAAGAATGATAATTGTTCTCACATTCATAGTGAGGTCTACTTATTAAATTTATGATGAGATTCATCATAAATATGAGAGAATGAAGCACAACTTCACTATATTCCGAAAATATCTAAGAATTTTCTATAAAAATTACTTTTCTTTTTTTTTAAGTCTATCTAACATGATTTGACACAAAAAGATAAAAGTTAGCTTTTTTTTTTTTTTTTTTTAATATTGAAAGTTGTGTGAATTTGGAAAATAATTATAATTTGACTTTTTTTGTTTATTTAATATATAATTTGTGGATCCTATGCTACTTTTTTGTCTCAAAATTATTTCAAATAACTTAATTGTCAGCTTTTTTAAAAATAAACTAATTTTTAGTTTTTTTCTTAACATTATGCAAATAAACTACTTAGAATAAGCATTCTCATATGAACACAAATTATTTGAAATAAAACTGAAATAAAATGTAGTGTGGGACCCACAAGCAATATACATGCAAATTTTTTTTCTCTTTTAAAATAAAAATCTATTTTTTCAATTTTATATAACAGTTTTTTGAAACATCCACGTTTGATTTATCTAATATCTATTTTGACAAAATTTAACTACAAAATTGGTTGTAGGTTAAGGCTAAAACTTACTTTAAAATATTAACAATACTATATATTTTGAAAATTTAATCATTGAATTGTATATTCTTCACGCTCTTAATATACATGTCAAATTTTTTACTAATCAGATATTATTTATTATACGATCTATCAGTTTATATTTTATGCATAATTTTAAACTACAAAAACTTGTGATTTAAACAATTTATTGATGATATAGCTATTGATCTTTAACTTTCTAGAAATTTTACAAATATAAAGGATATAAGAAGAAAATATAATCTAATTGTGAATTTCTCAAATTTCACATCCAATAACAAAATATTGACTAAGGTTGTAATTTTATAACTAAATTTTGCCACATCTATTTTACTAAAATATAATTTTTTTAATCGTTTCTCACTTTTTACACAACAATTATCATATATTCTCTTTTTTACTTTTCATAATATATATTTAGAGAGAGAAAGAGAGAGGTGTAACAAAATCCTATTTCATAATAAAGTCAAGAAATTATAAAAACTGTTAAAACATTTAATTTTTTTTATTTTTCCATTAAAAAATTTTAAAATAATATATTAATGTATAGTCTGAGTACAAACGGTAGTAAAACTCATTTATAATACGTTTGATTTTTGAATTTTATCGACTTTATTTGGGGGCATATGTTATTTTAAGTAAGCTAGTGCGAATGCTCTCACTAGCTAGTGTGGCGCGTGGAGGGTGGTTGTTGTTGTTTTCGAGTTTTGGGAGAATTCAGACTTCACACTTGTGGGTCTTGATGGCGGCGATACTGATGGGACAGTGTGAGACGTGAGACTGAAACTGCGTTGCTGTTACGGGGTTTTTTTTAATTGGGACACGTCTGCGATGGAGATTGCGTGAAAATAAATGACGTGGATGGATGAAGAGACAAAGTAAGGGGGTCCACGGTGAACTGAGTTAAGAAATCAAAGAATCGTGGAGGGAATAATCTGAGCCACAGGATTGGGATAAAAGCTCATGTGGGTACCGGTTTTTGGATTGGGATACGTGAGAGAAAATTAACGTGGGATCCATCATGCATCGCAAGTGAGCACGAATCACGATGTTTACCAATTTTTTTGACCAATAACATAGCCAGATTTTGCATGTGATATCAATTAATCCTGCGTGTCTATCATATATATTTCTTAGAAATAACTTACATATTTTTGGTTTTTTTATAATTAAAAAAATGAGTAGTCTAGAATATACAACACCCTAAGTGTTAGCTAAAAGCTTGTACAAAATAAATTAAGAAGAAAGAGTGAGCGTGTTTAGATACTACTTATTTGTTAAAATTTAAAATTTATTGCTAAAAATATTATAGTGAAATAATTTTTAAATGTGAGAATAATGATGTGGGACCTAAATTTACTTAGAAATATGTGTTTTGTTGATTTTTGTGTATTCGTGAATAGTACCCATAAGATCTACTAAAAAATACAGAATGCACGAATTGGGCAAAATGCCCAATCCAAAGGCATGCTGAAAATGCAAAATAAAAGAAGCAGAAGAAGAAATTTTCCTTGGCCAAAAGATATGCATAATGATTCTCTTTTGTGGTGAGTGAGATGCATCAATAAGAGAGATATGCTATATGATAATATTAACAACATCATATGCATTAATTTCTAATGGTTCATTTGGATAAAGGGATGGAGGGGAAGTAGAGTAGATTTAGCACAAAATTAGTTTATTTTTAGCTAACACTATTCTACTCCCCTTCACTCCCCCTCCTTCCCCCCTCTATCCAAACAAGCTATAAATGTTTATGACTTTTGCAAGGGCAAGCAGTAGTGGTTCCAGGAATTTTTCTCAGGGTGTTCCTTAAGAAGTTCGTTTGAAATATTAATAAAAGTTATTAATTATTGTTATTTAGTTGTTTCATTAATTTGTTTGTCTTTTATAAACTATAATTTGTTATATTGTTATTTCATTAATTATAAAATTATTAATTGTTGTTTAGCCTAATATAATTTAATTTGTTTGTCTTTTATAATGTATTGGTTAATTAAATTATTAATTATTGTTTATTAGTTGCTTTCTCCAATTAATTATTGGTTAATTATAATATCCCAAACAAACAAATTAATTAGTTCAACTAATTACTATGGTTGTTTGATACTTGGAATATCACACTATTACTTAACAAAAAAAAAAAAAAAAAGTCAATAAATTGTGCAGCACAAAAATATATAGACCGTATAACTTAAGTCCAGGTCTAAAAAATAGTGATTTATTACATATTTTATGACCATTAGTTGAACTAATCAACTAGCACACAGCACACAACCATATTTATTAATTATTAGTTGCACACTTGCACTAGCACTAGCACACAACGTAGCACACAACACACAACCATATTTATTAATTATTTGTTGCACACTTGCACTAACACTAGCACACAACACACTTGCACTACCCCGGCCCTATGGCCCCCAATCACAAGACTAGATTCAATCAGATAAAGCCAATTTATTGTATCTCACCAAAAGACACCAACAACAACACTAAAAGACAATTAATGATCTCATCTACATCGAATAAAGCCAAAAACAAGGCAAATATTAATAAAGTTATAAATAAAGCTAAGCAAAAGGCCAAAAGCAACAGATAAAGTGAGAGAGTGATTATCTGATAGAGAATTAGATAAAGTGAGAGAGAGAGGAGAGTCTCATACAGTCATACTCTCTCATTTCATAATTTCATTTCAGTTTTCACTTTCATAGTTTCATTCTTCAGATAAAGAGAAACTAAGACAGAGATGAAATACCTTGAGGTTGAAGGAGCAAGGAGGCCTGAGGCTGAGGGGCAGTGCCGTTGGGACTCGAGCAGCACATCAAGGTGAGGAAGACCATCCGATCTCCAATCCGATGTGTTCTGCTGTTTTGGAGCTCGAGTTTAAGGCTCAATCTGGCGATCTCCTTCTCCGATCTGGTGATTCATTGGTTCTGGCATTCTGCCGTTCTAAAGCTCAGTATATTGGATTTATGGGTTAGGTTTTTTTCTTTAGACTTTAGGTTAGGTTTCTTTCTTTCAAGTGCTGTCCGTTGGTTTTTGAATTCAGTATATTGGGTTTTGGTTTGTTTGTTTGTTTTTTTTTTTTTTTTTGAGAATCCATGGGTTTGCTACTGTAATCTATTGGGTTTGCTTTACCTTGCTTTTTTTCTTTAGATTGGGTTTGCTTTACCGATTGATGTTGGGCTTTTTTTCCTGGTGGGCTTGCTCTGTTACAATTTTTTTTTTTTTTTTTTAGATTTTAGTTCAAAAAAATTTTTAGGCTTTTTTTTTTCTTGAAAGTAGAACAAATAAATTTTTTTATTTTTTATTTGAAGGTGTTCCTAATTTGTTTTAAAGGGTAAACAAATAAAAAAAATTTAATTATTATATATATATATATATATATTTTTTTTTTTTCAGTTCAGGGTGTTCCTGGGAACACCCTGGACTCAACATGGCGCCGCCACTGGAACTCATCAAGCAAAACAAATGAATTGGGGTCCACGTAATATCTCTCAAATTTTGATTGATAGTTATCTTAGTTTATGAGTCATTCCGATCAACATCGTTCACTTTCTTAGTTTCCCCAAGTCATAGTGTCGAACTCTTATAAAGTTGTTATTCTAATATAACAACTTTTCTTATCAATATATATATATATATATATATATAAGCAACTTTTATCATTAACCAAGCACGTGTGTTGCATGTGCCACCAACATCATAAAAAATAAAAATGTAAATTTGTGAATATAATATTTAATTATAAGATTGTACGGCCGAAAACATAGTATATATATGTCTAAACATGTTGTATTTTATATGTATAAACATATATTATTTGTAATGTATATATATATATATATATTAACTTGAAAACAAATAGATACATATTTTTTATTTATTTTTTATAATAATTTAATTAAGTTGTGCAATGCCACACAAAGCTTAATATGTAGGCAAAATAGAATACCCAAGAAAATTCATTTATTTGTAAGGACAAAGTTTAGCTACAAAATTGGTTGTAACCTAACGTTAGAAACTTACTCAATAAAATAAACATTGCTATATATTTTGAAAATCTAACTGTTAAATTGCATGTTCTTTATTTTCTTAATACACATGTCAAATTTTCTGTCAATCAGATATTATTTACTATATTATCTATAAGTTTATATTTTATGCATAATTTTAAACTACAAAAACTTGCAATTTAAACAATTTGTTGATGGCATAGTTATTGATTTTGAATTTTCTAGAAATTTTGCAAGATTGGAGGATATAAGAAGAAAATGTAATACAATGGTAGATTTGTCAAAATTCATCTTCAATAAAAAGATATTGAATAAGATTGTAATCTTAGCCTATAACCAATTTTATATAGCTAAACTTGGTCCTATTTGTAATATACCCAAAAAAAAAAAAAAGGTTTTATTTTATTTCAACTGAAACAGAACTTAAAAAATGGATTCACTGCGAATATACAAGTGTGGCCAACCTTCATTGCATAGCAGTCATAGGCTATGCCACCAATTAGAGCATGCAATGAATTAGGCGAATTGACTGTTAATATTACATCATTTTAGTTCTCTGGTAAGAAAAGGGAAACATCAAAAGAATACAATGACAAGGATAATTAGGAAAATAAAAAGTGATAAAAAAAATTATTAGTAATGGATGTTCTTTGAAAAATAAAAGCTAAATAAAGGTTGCACTGGTGCCACCCGCCAACTGAAGAAAAACAGGGGGTTTAAACGGTTTGAAATGACGTGCGTTACAGTTTTGGTCAAAAACTAGGTATAATTTTATTGTGAAACACTAATTAATAATTAAAAAGAATTGCTATACCCCTTATTAAGACATAGCTTTTATATTTGTAAATAACAATTAAAGTGAAATAGGGTCAGGAACAATGAATAATAATTATAACATACTAGTATAATACCATTTTTATTTAACTACAATGAAGTGCTTGTATTTCAAAGTGTCAAATTAATATCAACACTTAACATGCTAAGACATTCTTATTTTTTTCGTCAAAAAAAAAATGTTAAGATGTTTATATTAATTAATGTATAAGCATCAAATTAATATCAACATCTATCACACCCTACTATTGTACAAATTATGATTAAAATTGCACTAATATTTTGACTTTAACCCCAAGTGGAGTGTAAAAGTAGACTGATGTTTATATTAATTAATGTATAAGCATCAAATTAATATCAACTTCTATCACACCCTACTATTGTACAAATTATGATTAAAATTGCACTAATATTTTTACTTTAACCCCAAGTGGAGTGTAAAAGTAGACTGGTGCTAGCTGCTAAAGGATGCTTACTCATGAAAACGAATGAGCATGTCTGAAAGATAAGGGACAAACTTAGTATTCACTCGTAGTCAATAAAAAATTAAAAACTTAGGGTACATTTACTAACTGTTTTTTTTTCTCTTATATTCTGATTTTAAAAATAATTTTCTATCTTTGAGACTAAAAAACTTATTTGGCAATTTAAAATAGACAAAAAATAAAAACTGTTCTCAAAACTCAATTTGTGAAGGAAACTAAAAACATACTATAGGCTCTTTTTAGTTTCTAATTTTTAAAAAGTTAATGAAAAAATGCATTTAATTTAATAAACCTATCTCATTTAATGAGTTAGCATTAGAGTTCAAATCCTAGTAACAACATATTTTAATATTTTCTATTTTTTCTTCAAAAAATTATCTTTTTAATTTAAACTAACTAAACATGTTTTTGATTTCAAAAATACAAGAAAATTGTTTTTTTCTTCTTTATATTCCCAAAAAAAATTTTTGAAAGTAAAAAACAAAAACTATTACCAAATATAACCTTAGTATGCACTCTTTTAGAGGAGTACATATACGGAAAATCCTCAACACAAAAACATAGAAGATATAGTGGAACAATATCAAGAATCGTTCGAAAGTCGAAACTAAGTACCCTATAGAAAAAAGGAAAAAGTTAACGGATATCTTAAGAACATTGGTTTAAGAAAAAATTTTAGAATTTTTTTATAGAAAAAGAGAAAAATAATCAATTTTTTTTGACAACTTTTTTATATTTTTTCATAAATGTGGTGTTAAAACTTTCATAAAATGATTTAAAAATTGTCCCAAAACATATGTTAACATGATTCATAGAATATTGAAAAAAATATATATATCTAAAATGGCATGTATGTTTACGTAAAACTCACGGACCCTCCCACCTACTTTAAATTATACTATTATGCATTTGTTGCATGCATGATGCAACATCACACCTAACATTGTGTGGTTCCTCCCACTTATTATGCATATGACAAAAACACCATATACTTCTTTGCAAATCCATTGCTCTATTTTAGAGCATTCTCATCAAAGGTTGTAAAAATTTTATCATTTAGTATTTAAAAAATCAATTTTATAACATTTAACACATCACTTTACAATACAACCTACATCAAAACTTCTATTTTTTTACCATTTCATTTAAATATAATTTCTTTATTATTATTTATTCAATTTTTATTCTTCCTCTCTCTCCCTCTGTCTCTCTCTTTCTCAACCTAACAGATCTAGAACCTTTTCCATCTTTTTGATTTTCTGCTCTCAAACTCGTGCTCCATGGCTGACCACCAAGCTTCGTCTGAACATCAACGCCGCCAAACCCAAATTGATTACCCTTTCCACAATAATCCAACAAAGTCTCACCATCTCCATAGTAATCCAACAAAGAAATAACAAAAAGAAACAAAACCTTGATCCGTCTAAACATCAATGCCACCAAACCCAAATTGATTACCTTCTCCATAGTAATCCAACAAAGAAATAACAAAAAGAAACAAAATCCAGATTGATTATTGGAGTTCGGTGAACACTGAGCCGGAGCTTAACGAAACCCATTGACAGCCTGGAATGCCGCTTCATTATCTTGGCCTAGACTACCTCTGACATCTTCAACAAATCGGAAGGCTGGAGATCGAAGTCACCAGAGGGCGTGGATTTCTTGCCCCACTCCTTCTAGACCTTGTCCTCGTCGTCGTCAATGACATCATCAAGATCATCTGTTATGTGGATGCTTCGCTTCGCCATGGCTTCAACTTCTTGGACTGGTTTAAGATTTTGAGAAAGGAGGAGGAAGAGGAGAATGTTTAGATATCACAAACCCATGTTAGAAATCACAAACACAAAATTAGAAAGAGCATATTTGAAGAAAATTTTCACCCAAAATCAAATCAAATCACAAACCCATATTTGAATAAATTTCTCACCGGAGTCTCAAATTCTAGCTCATCGAGAAGCAGAGAGAAAGAGAGAAAAGATAGAGAGAGTGAGAGTGAGAAAGGGGTCTGAGTCCGAGTCTGAGGAGAGAGATAATTAAGGCTTCGTTTAGGAGTTCATAAGGGAAGGGAATGGAATGAAATGAAATGTATTTAAGTAAGGGAAATGAATGGAATAAAATGGAATTAAGTAACCTTGATTGGATGTTTTAAAATAAAGGAATGGAAATGAATGAAAATGAATGGAATGTAAGTAATCTTGTTTGGGAGCAACATGAAGGGAATGTAATGGAATCATTTTATGATAATATTACTATTAGACCTCTATTTTAAAATAAAGAATTGAATATACAGGGGTATTTTGGGAGTTTTATTAAAAAAATCACTAAATTTAATTTAATTTCCTCCCATTCCTCCTAATTTCGGGGGGAATGAAAATTTGAGGTTTTAAGGGAATAGAGAGGAATGAGTGTTCCCTCCTACCCATTTCATTCCCTCCTACTTAAACTTCCAAACAAGTGAATGAACTTTCCATTCCCTCCATTAAAACTCCCAAACAAGGGAAAAGAAGAATATTCTAAAATGATTTTTTTCATTCATTTCCATTCCATTCCATTCCCTCCTCCCAAACAAAACCTAAAAGTATTCAAAAATTATAACATCTTGCTACAGTGCGCTCTCAAAAATGAGAGTGCACTGTAGCAAGATGACAAATCTTTTAGCATATGCAAATTTTGATGGAGTGGGTTTTTTAGGTTTCAAATGCTAAAAGTTAAGTTTTAGCATTTTTGCAATCCTTGATAAGGGTGTGTACTAAATAACTTATAAAATTTTGAAGAGGTAAATTTAACTTATGAAATCCACTCCGGATGATTGTTCTTTATTATTAGACTAAGATATCAATTAATTTTTTTTAATGTAAGCGGAGACCAAAACCCCAAAATTTATTTTTCCTCTTAATCGACTATAAGAGATTTTATTAGTTAAATTAACTGAAACCACTAAAGGTGGGTTTGTATAAATGGTTGGAAAACTATGTTTTGAGCTTAAAGTAAGTTTTATAAAAAAACTATGAGGTAGAGTTTCAGATTTTAAAAACACTCATTTAAACTCTTAAAATGTTCTTTAAAAAAAAAAAAATCCCAAAACTAGACTCATTAAAATACTTAAGGGCTTGTTTGGTTTCAAAAAGTTGTGTATCAACTTTTCATTTTATGTATTCTATATTCAAATCCTAAATTTTAATAAACCAGATTTGCATGTGATATCAGAAATCCTGCGTGTATATCATAAATATTTCTTAGAAATAAGTTACCTTTTTTTAAAAAAAAAAAAAAAAACTAATAGCCTAGGATATACAACACTGCAAGTGTCGGCTAGAAGCTTGTTCAAAACAAAGGAAGGAGAATGAGAATGCAAAATAAAAGAAATAGAAGGAGAAATTGTCCTTGGCCAGAAGATATGCACGATGATTCTCTTTTGTGGTGGGTGTGACTAATATAAGCTTTCTCAAAATGTTAGAGGAAGGACTTATAACTATAGGAAATAATCAAAGCACTGCTGGGTGAGATGCATCAAGAAGAGAGATATGAGATATGATAATATTAAAAACATCACATGCATTGATCTCTAGATGTTTAAGACTTTTGCAAGGGCAAGGCCATCCTTAAAGACTCCATAATTAATTTTGCTGCTATAGAATGTGTAAACCCAATATTTATGGTGAAGATTCTAATCCAAGATCCGTGAGAGTCTCTAATGAGACCATTGGCACTATTTTTTTTGTTACCACCAAACAAATCATATCCAGGTGAGCCTTGTAAAGCATACTGTCGCCATGTCTGTCAATCCCTGAACTTCTTGGAGCACTAGTAGAGGAGCAACTTGGACATGAATATGTTTAAACATCTTTTGTAATGTTGCAATATCTTCCATGAGCGGGACATTCTCCAAGCTAGTCAAGCAATGTGTTTGAATTAGCTTTACTCCGTGATTTGATTGTAGAAAAAGAATTACCTCCCTGAAACCTTGTTTCCACGCCTCATACAAAGCTTCTCTAATTGTGGATAGTAAGTTGGTTTCATCATTGCTGGAATGCCAGGAATAACAACCTTTACGAACGGACTGGCCTAAACAATTTTTGATCACAAAGGCACCTCCATTCCAAATAGCTTCGCGCGAACGCTTTTTTATATCTACTATAATTATTGCTTGCCAATTCTGAGTTCTGCATGTAGACTGGTTCCCAGTAGTTTCAGTAGGTGTTGAACCAATTTGGAGGTATTCATCTAATTCTATTTTCCATTTTGTCATGAAGTAACTGGTGCTTGAAATGGCTTGTTGGATGTCAACAGCTTTATTCTCAAATAGAACCATATTTCGATAAGTCCAAATCACCCAAAGAGTGGCACCAATATCTGTAAGAACATTATCTTCCTGTTCATTACCTGCCTTATATTTTTCAAGAATGCTTATCAACCATTGCCGGATAGAGGGGATAGTATCAGAATGAATGTTCCGTGGCGAGCCAAACCATAAAGCTCTAGCGAAGGGGCATTTGAGGAAAAGATGGTCCAATGTTTCGTCTTCTTGTTCACACATTACACAATTGGTGCTAACAATAATTTGTCTTCTGTTGAGCTCCAATCTAGTGGGTAGCCCATTATGTAATAATTTCCATAAGAACAGACATATTTTATACAGTATTTTTAGTTTCCAAAGGTGTTTCCAGCCATGTTTATTCATACCATAATTAATTGTCCCATCTTGTCCCTTAGTAATCAGTTTGTATCCTTCATTTACTTTGTAGGTCCCCTTCTGTGATTGCAACCATAAAATTTTATCCAGAGCTCCAAACTTTGAGTGTGGAGTGTTTAAAATCTCCCGTGCAACCCTCGTTTCATATATATTTGCAATGATTTCAGCCCTCCAAGTGCCTGTTTCAGTATCCATAAGATCTCTAACTGTGCCTTGGTCCAGTCCATATTCCACCAATGATGTTTCATTCCGAGGTCTATACCATAGTGGATCTCGTAATTTGATGCCATCCCCCATACCTACTTGCCATTTTGCTCCTATCAGTAGTGTTTCTTTTGTCGTCCATATTCCTTTCCATATTTGGGACGCAGTGGTTGGACATCGTTCCATATCCCAAAGGTTTTGAGCTGTTGGAAAGTACTTCCCTTTAAGAGTAGTAGCTAGTAGTGATTGTGGATTCTGGGTTAGTCTCCAGTATTGCTTGGCTAAGAGTGCTTGATTAAATTGTTCTATCTTCCTAATACCGACACCTCCTAGTTCCTTAGGTAGGCAGATTGTATCCTAAGCTATGGTATGTAACTTCCTCACTTCTGCATTGTTTCCCCACCAAAAATCTCTAATGATTCTGTCAATTCTATTGCAGGTATCTTTTGATAATCTATGGATCGACATAGAATAGATTGGCATGGCTTGCATAACTGATTTAATAAGAGTTAGCTTCCTTGCAGGTGATAAGAGCTTACCTTTCCAAGTTTGGAGTCTACTTTGTAGCCGATCAATGATTTGGTTGCCAATTTCTCTTTTAGTTGTTCCCGGGTCTACTGGGACCCCTAGATATTTTCCAATCTTCTCTGCAATATTTACTTTGATCTTTCTAACTAAGTCTTCTTTTATAACATCATCACAGTTAGGACTGACCACCATGACTGATTTGGTGCCATTTATTTTTTGGCCTGACATTTCACAAAAGCTTTGTATGGTTTGGCTGAGCTTGTCTGTATTCTGTATGGCAATTTTGAAAAAGATGATAATGTCATCCGCAACATGAGATGTGAGATAGGAAGCCCTCCTTTGTTTATTGCCACTCCCTTTAGCATACATGTATCTTCTAATTTCTGCAACATACATGACAGGATATTTGTGCAAATAATAAATAGGTATGGTGATAGTGGGTCACCTTGCCTTATACCACAGTTGGGTTTGAATTTTTCTGTGGGAGATCCATTGACTAAAACGATGTATGTTACTGTGGTGACACATTGCATTACCAATTGAATCCAGTGCTGGCTAAAACCCAACTTCTGGAGTGTGGCTTCAAGAAAATTCCAATTTAGTCTATCATAGGCTTTGCTCAAATCCAACTTTAGTGCAGCGAAACGAACCCTTCCCTTTTTTTTCCTCTTAATTGTGTGGAGTAACTCATGAGTCAAGATGATATTATTAGTGATCAATCTACCCTTGATAAATGCATTTTGGTGAGGAGTGATAAGCTCATCAATAACTAGTTTCAGTCTATTTGCTAAAACTTTGGCAGCAATTTTGTAGGCCACATTACATAAGCTGATTGGTCTGTACTCACTAATTTTCTCTGGGTTGAGGCTTTTAGGAACCAAAGTGATAAACGTGTTGTTTAGTTCCTTGAGTATGTAGCCTGTTCTGAGAAAACTTAATGTAGCTTGTATCACTGTTTGTCCCATTGTGTCCCAACATTTTTGGAAAAGCATTGCTGGAATACCATCAAGGCCTGGGGCTTTCCATGAACCCAATTGGAAAGCCGCCTTTTTAATCTCTTCTATGTTAAATTCTCTATCCAGGATTTGCCGATGTAGGTGCGAGAGTCCTGGTAGCGTGTACTCATTCAAAACCTCCATAATAGTTGCAGTATTTACCCTTGATTCTGAATGGAAGATACTTTGAAAATGTTGTTGTATATGATCCCTTAAATTTTGATCCTCATCTATCCATTGATCTGAGTGGTTCTTAAGTCTTGTTATACGATTAGCTGCTCTTCTTTTGCGAACAATAGCATGAAAGTATCTAGTATTTCTATCCCCCTTTTTTGTCCAATCTTTCCTTGCTTTTTGTGCCCAAAACACTTCCTCCATATTCAGAAGTTGTTGGAGTTCTTTTTGTTTTTGTTGTTCTTGTTGGGCAATTTCTGGAATATCACTGTTATTTTGGATATACGTAAGCTCCTCCTTTATTTTGGACAGTTTCTGGTGCAAATTTCCAAATTCATTTCTGTTCCAATTGATGCAAGCCTACTTGACATTGTAAAGTTTGGATTTAAGGATATAAGCAGGGGAACCCGAGATCTTTTTCTGCCATTCCTGCTGGATTACTTGTCTACAGCGTGGGTGTAGTAACCACATAGCTTCAAATCTAAACGGCCTTTTTTCTGTATAGGGGGATGTTGTTGATGTCTAGGACTAGTGGTGCATGATCAGATACCGTGATAGGCCAGGCTTCAAGAGTGCAATGTTCAAAAGTATGCAGCCATACATTGTTAATAAATGCTCTGTCTAATTTTTCAAGGACTAGCGCATCCCCACCTCTTTTATTTTTCCATGTGTATTTGACTCCCATAGATTGTAATGGTATCATTTCTGTGTCTCGTAGACAATCATGTAAATATGAAGCTCCTGGACAATTTTGAGAGGTTGAGGATTGTTTTTCTGCATTGGATAACACTTGGTTAAAATCACCAATCCATATCCAAGGGCCATTTATGTGTTCTTGGAAAGATGCAAGTTGGTCCCACACTTCCTTTCTTTTGCTGGTTTTAGGATGGCCATATACAAAAGTAAAATAACACAAACCAAAAGTAGGATGTTTCATTCTAGTGTGGATGAAATTTTTTGTAGCTTCTAGTACATTCAAACTGATATTTTTCCAACACAACAAAAGCCCCCCAGATAATCCTACTCTTTCCACTTCACAAAAGTTTTCAAAATTCCACCTATGGGTCGAATACTTTCCCCTTCCTTTCTTCTGCTTTGTCTCCATTAGAAATAGGATGAAAGGGTTAGTAGTTTCAGCAATTTTTGAGATGAGCTGAACTGCAGAGGTATTGCCGAGACCCCTGCAGTTCCATACCAGTGTCTTCATGGTTGCTGTGGAGGCCTTTGTTGGGCTGCCTCCGAAAGCCTTATGTTTGCCAAAAGTTGGATTAGATTAGCAACTATATTCTCCTGATGTTTAGTTTCTGCACTCTGTCTGCTCCATATAACTTCAGTCTCTTGAAACTGATCAGATTGACCAGTGATCCTAAGTCTAAGAATGAACTCATTATTCTCAGACTCAATGTTATGCAGTGAAGTAATTATTGGATCAGCTTCTTCAGTGAAGTTGTGATTTCTGTTGGATAAGTTCCTCTGCTCTTGATTCAGTCTTCTCCTATTAACTCTGCTTGTTTCTCCTTCATCTTCATCACGCTGTCTCTTAGGTGAGGCAGGTCTGGATTCAACATCAGCTGGTGTAGCTAAAGGAACCAATCCGTCCATTAATCTGTTCCTACTAGGAGTAATGTCTCCAATGGCAAAGCTTGCTGGATTTTCATGTAGTGGGTTTGTGATAGGATTTGCTCTTTGGTTCTGTCGGATAGCATGTATGTCGTACAGCCATTGAGGGACCAGTTGTTGCAAGAAAAGGCCCATAGATTGTATAGTGTTCTGAGAAAACAGTTGAACCAAATTTAGAATATAGCCAGGGGATTGTGACTTAGAGAGATATTCCATCAGCTCTATTCCCATTAAAACTGGGTTGTCAGTGTTCTGAGACCATTGGCACTATAGCATAGGGAGTATTCCTTCATCACCCTTTTACTAATTATATAGAAATCAGGGAATTGAGATTGAAACTCAAGCTGCCTTGTGTGAAGTCCAATTTTCTCATTCACAAGCATCAACCCATTTGACAAGTATCATAATAACGTGAGATATCTACAACAATTTTATTAAATTGGCTATACGATTTTAAATTGCATATTTTTAAGTTGTTAATTTTTAAGAAATCCCCTTTTATTTCGAATTTGTATACTTATCGTTGCCTTGTAATTCTTAATTCTCTTATTTTCTCATGACTTTATTAGTTTTTGGAGTGGTTTATGGAGCTTCATAGGTTAAGAAAGTGCACATCCTTTCGGGCTTGGTTCTTACCTATGAGATTATGAGAGCATAAAATTTGTCTTGGAATACCAATTAAGTGACCGTGTGATTAACTTTTTTTTATCATTGTTATTGATTACAATTAATCTTTATTAAATGTCATACTATAAATTAGTGTATTTTTATCCTAATATAACAACTTTTATCATTAACCAAGCATGTGTGTTGTTTCTCAAAAAAAAAAAAAAAAAAAAACCAAGCATGTGTATTACATGCGCAGCCAACAGTATAATAAATAAAAATTTAAAATTGTGATTTTATAATATTTAATTATAAGATTCCACATCTAAAAACATAATATATGTCTAAAAATATATGTACAAAAATATATTAATTTGAAAACAAATTGAAACGTTTACTCAAAAAAAAAAAAAATTTGAAACACATTGAGAGTGTATTAATTTGTATTTAATAAATTCATAAGCATATAATATTAAACGAAATTATGTAATGACAAAATATTTTATTTATAATTGATGGACAAATTGTATTGCAAAAAATTGATTAAAAAATCGTGCAATTTGTTTCCAAAGTTATTAAATGTGTGATTGATTAATGATGACAAATAGTAATTAATATGACGTTTAGATGTACATGAGTAATCATTGGAATGTCTATTATGGCCTGTTTGGAAGTTTAGAGAGGGAGGAGAGTAGAGGGGAGTAGAGAGGAGAAGAGTAGTGGGGAGGAGAGTAGAGAAAAATGGTTATTCTCCACTTTGTTTGGATGTTTTTAAAATTATATGGGGGAAAAGAGTAATTAGCCATTCCTTTTGTTTGGATGTTTTAAAAATTAAAAGGGAGAGGAGAGGAAATGATTTAAATAGACAAATTTACTCCTATTTGAAAATGAACTTGTAACATTAGTTTATGATTAATTTGTTAGATTAAATAATTATTTAATCAACATTCTCATTCCATCAAATACCACTAATAAAAATATAAAACTACTATTAACTATTATAAAATAATTTTTATTACCTCAAAAAAATTATAACAAAAATAAAAAGGAAAAAAAACAACCTTCCTTCACTGCTTCACATACAAGTCAGACACACGCAGTGTGTAAGAGAAGAGAAGAAGAACTACTGCAACGTGTGACTGTGATAAGCCCACAGACACAAAAAGATATATTCCAACTTCTATCTGTTTGCTCATTTGTTGTTTGACAAAATGACTGACAGAGTTTACCCTTCTTCCAAGCCCATCACCACCAACAAAAACAACACCACCACCCCAATTCCCACAACCACCACAACAGCCACCGCCGCCACCACCAAACACCAACAACAGCAGCCCCACTACCCTTACTGCCCACAACCCCAGTACGACAATCACCACCACCGCCCCAGCCGCCACCGCAGAATCAACTGCTGTTGTTGCTGCTTTTGGTCACTTCTTGTTTTGCTCGCATTAGCTCTACTCTTAGCCATAGCTGGCTCTGCTCTCTATGTCCTCTACCACCCACAAAAGCCGCACTTCTCCATCACCTCTCTTTGCATTGCCAAGCACAACCTCATCGTTGCCACGTCGGACTCTTCCCCCTTAGCCTCCCACCTGAACTCGTTATTCAACCTCACGCTTACTTCCAAAAATCCCAACTCCCACATCGTGTTTTTCTACGACCCATTCACTCTCACAACCATTTCCACCAGCTCCGTACAACTCGCTAATCGATCTATCCTAGCTTTTGTGAGCAACAAGAACAACGAGATGAGCTTCAGAGCTGTTCTGACTGAGTCAAAGGACACCACAAAAAAAAAGTACAATAAAAAAGGGAGGTTGTTTAGCTTCAGTGTGAGATTCAATTTTTTTTTTTCATTTACCTTAAATTTTCTCAGGAAACAAACAAAAATTATTTATATAATTGGTTTGTAATTTTGTTAATTTAGAAAGGGTAAATTAGGAAATTCATTTGGTCAATAATTTATCTACTCTACTCTCCCTCCAAATCTTTCCAATTTGGGAGAATTAAAAATGAGGGGTTAGAGGTAGTTAAAACCCCTCCAAACCCCTCTCCCTCATTCCTTAAAAAACTTCCAAACAAGGTAATTGAATTACTCTCCCTCCCTCTACTCTACTCTCCCTCCTTTTTTAAACATCCAAATAGGTCATTAGTGGATGGATGAATGAATGATTGCTAGGAAGGAAAATTTCAATATTTTGGTCCTAATTTTAAAGCATATGTATGTTAATTAAAGTGCATTCTATATAGAAGGCATTTTGGTTGCATTTAATTAGTTCGCCTCCTACCATGGTCGGTCTAATTTTTTTATGGATGAAGAAGGCAAGAGAAAGACCCACAAAAAAGAAAACCAAAAAACAAACCGGAAAAATAAAAACTTCCACCAAAAGGAAAAACATGGTCCTTTAAAGCATCCACAACAATGGGGTTAAATTTTTAGCAATTTAGCTCCACCAAAAGTTACTTTATCTTACCTATACACATGCTGCAGCAGTGGATCTATTTTAGCTTTCAACACAATAAAATAATATAATCATCACAATAAAATAATATTTCTACTACAATAAAATAATATATCACCACCACCACCACCACCAGTCCACAGCAGAGAAAGAAAAAAAAAACTCAAATCCTAAACCCAGACCAAACAAAATCACCAACCGGAGACAAACCCAGCACAAATCGAAGACAAACCCACGTGTCGATGCTGCCCATGCTGTCAACATCCTTGCCAACACTTTGGTTTCCGATTACGCTACATCGGAAAGTAACAGTGAGAGAGGAGAGTGACGGTGAGTTTATCAGCGGCTTGGGACGACTGGGTCGGGCCAGCGGCGGTGAATGAGGGAGATTGAGAGCATGCCAGTGAGAGAGGAGCGACAGTGAGTGATTTGGGGCCTTGGGACGGCTGGGTTAGGAGTGGCAGTGGGAGGATGAGAGCTTGAGAGAGTTTTGGGAGAGTGAGAGGGACGGCTGGGTCGAGAGAGGATGAGAGCTTGAGTGATTTGGGAGAGGAGGCTGAGTGATTTGGGAGAGAAAGAGAGGCACATAGTGAGAGTGATTTGAGAGAGTGATGAGAGCTGAGTGATTTGGGAGAGAGACATAGGCACAGAGTGAGAGAGAGAAAGATATAATTTTTTAATGGGAGTGAGACAGAGGCACAGAATAAAATATATATATATATATATATATATTTTTTTTTTTGCTCTCATGAACAGTGGAGCTAAAATTTTTAGATTTAGCTCCACTGCTGCAACAACGTTTTTGGGTTTGTGGAGCTAAATTTTAGTATTATACCTATATAGCACCATTGCTGTGAGTGCTTTTAAGAACTACTACCATCTTTCACCTCTTGGAATTTTCAAAATAAAACTGGCTTGGCGGGATCCTATTTTCACCTCGTGAGGTTCCCTAGAGAGAAAACTTAGAGAAAAAACTCAACTACTCTAATATATATCTATATGTTTCAAGTTTCAAACAATTCATATTCATTTGTAGAATCATTAGAAAATAGATTAGATGTCTAATTAGCTACTTTCCACGAATATATATATATATATATATATATATATATGAGGGTCGCTAATTAGCATAAATCGGATTGATTACCACATTAGCACATATGTAATGACTTTCCTATTGTAATAAGATGTCGATTAATATGCAATAATTTATTTGGTTACTTTATTTCACCTATGCAACTTCCCAAATTTTAGGAGATATCTTATAGATATGAATGGTGTTTTGACCCTTCTATAATTTAGAGGATCTGTTATCAATATGAATGATGCTTTCCATTTCGCAAAAATTAGAAGATTTTTTATCGATATGAATGGCTTGTATAATAATTTATTATTTGATATGATAATATCTGTGGAGTCCAATAATTTGTGGCCCTAGCCCATTTTTACATTGGGGCCCAAGGCCCGAGCCGAGGATAGGTAATAAAAGTCCAAATGGTCTTGAGACACAGCCGAGGATGATTCTGTCCTCGGCATATCCGAGGTATCCCTGGAAGGAAGGGCAAAAACGGTATAGGAACTGTGGGGCCCGAAATCTGAGGTCCCAGCCCACTTTGTATTAAAAGCCCAAAGCCCAGGCTGAGGAGCCCTACTGCTAAGAACGCGCAATGAAAGCTCCTTGAAGGTCCAAGGATGTGGCCGAGGATGACTTTACACCCAATATCTCACAAAAAAGCCTGAAGAAAAGGACAAATTCAGTACAAGAGCAGCACAAGGGAGAAGGCTGCCAACGCCTTAATGTGGAGCCCATCGCCTGACAAACCCATACTCATACCATGCTATCCAGCTTTTCCCAACCACTCTGATGTGAGGATTGACAAGACGAGTAACCACCCCGAACAAGGAGAAACGGACACGTAGGTGAAGAATGGGAAGGAAATACTAGTATAAAAGGGAAGCTCGTTGCATTGACAAAGGGGGGTCTTCCTAGGAACCAGAGAAAAGGGGGAGGACGAACTCATAAAAAAGGAGGACGGCGAGGACGAGACGCTCCTCGGACTAATTCCGAGGAGATAGATCTTCACACCACATCCGTGTAAGGCTTAGACATACAGGCCAAATCCACCTTCGAATGGGCTTCCATGAAAATCCTGACTAAACCGTTACCCAACGACCAAGGTCTAGCCTTTCCAAACCCACTCTCTACAAATCCTATTGTTCGAGCCTTTTATATACGAGCCCAAAGTCATCTTTGGGGCGTTAAAAATTGTGTCCCTACAATTGGCGCCGTCTGTGGGAAGGCTTGCACGTTGGCGCAGGTGGCGGTGAAGTCAACTCTCTAGCAAGCAGAGATTCGCGGGGTCTCCTCTATCTCTGGCGACATGCAGCTGTTGCTCCGACATAAACTTCTGCTAGGGGCTACACCTTGCAGTGCCAATGGCGCTGGCAGCTCTAGGGGCTTTTGGCCTCAAACCAGCTCTCCCCGCCCTCGTCCAGGGGCTTACGTTCGAAACATAAATAAATGTAAAAGAAATCTTATAAGTTTTGGATAGAACCAAGGCCTTGCATGGTCCTCGGACTCAAGCTTATGGGGAAAACCAAGTACAAAAAAGAAATCTTGCAAGTTTAGGACAGAACCAAGGCCTTGCATGGTCCTCAGACTCAAGCCTATGGGGAAACCAACTACATAAAAGAAATCTTATAAGTTTTTGACAGAACCAAGGCCTTGCATGGTCCTCGGACTCAAGCCTATGGGGAAACCAAGTACATAAAAGAAATCTTACAAGTTTTGGACAGAACCAAGGCCTTGCATGGTCCTCGGACTCAAGCCTATGGAGAAACCAAGTACATAAAAGAAATCTTGCAAGTTTTGGACAAAACCAAGGCCTTGCATGGTCTCGGACTCAAGCCTATGGGGAAACCAAGTACAAAAAAGAAATCTTGCAAGTTTTGGACAGAACCAAGGCCTTGCATGGTCCTCGGACTCAAGCCTATGGGGAAACCAAGTACATAAAAGAAATCTTACAAGTTTTGGACAGAACCAAGGCCTTGCATGGTCCTCGGACTCAAGCCTATGGGGAAACCAAGTACAAAAAAGAAATCTTATAAGTTTTGGACAGAACCAAGGCCTTGCATGGTCCTCGGACTCAAGCCTATGGGGAAACCAAGTACAAAAAGAAATCTTGCAAGTTTTGGACAGAACCAAGGCCTTGCATGGTCCTCGGACTCAAGCCTATGGGGAAACCAAGTACAAAAAGAAATCTTATAAGTTTTGGACAGAACCAAGGCCTTGCATGGTCCTCGGACTCAAGCCTATGGGGAAACCAAGTACATAAAAGAAATCTTCAAGTTTTGGACAGAACCAAGGCCTTGCATGGTCCTCGGACTCAAGCCTATGGGGAAACCAAGTACAAAAAGAAATCTTACAAGTTTTGGACAGAACCAAGGCCTTGCATGGTTCTCGGACTCAAGCCTATGGGGAAACCAAGTACATAAAAGAAATCTTACAAGTTTTGGACAGAACCAAGGCCTTGCATGGTCCTCGGACTCAAGCCTATGGGAAAACCAAGTACAAAAAAGAAATCTTGCAAGTTTTGGACAGAACCAAGGCCTTGCATGGTCCTCGGACTCAAGCCTATGGGGAAACCAAGTACATAAAAGAAATCTTATAAGTTTTGGACAGAACCAAGGCCTTGCATGGTCCTCGAACTTAAGCCTATGGGGAAACCAAGTACATAAAAGAAATCTTACGTTACACGAACCTTAGAATCTATCCGAGGAGAACTACTCATTAACAGTTGGATTAATCCCTATACTGAACAGATTCCCCAGTCTACCCTCGGATCCTCAGCACCAAAGGGATTGATGCAACATAGAGCAATATGCTACCAAAAACACGATTGAAGTCCCTCACTGCTCGGCTACCCTCTCGGATGAATTATTTAGAAGTTTATCGTTCTCGGACATTTGTCTAGCATGCATCGCACAGCGCTCGGCCATTATCTCGGTTAGTTCCAAGAGTTTAATTTATTGAGGATTACCATCGTTATATTTAATAATGTCAGTAAGTTTAAACCAGTAGGAATTTGTTTTAAGGCATTTTTTTGCTCCAAGTATCATTAAAGGCAAACGTATATTTAATATTCATTCACAAAGTAATTGCTGCCGAGAGGAAAAATATTTAGAAAGAAATAAACTCATCTTTTATTGAGACAAAGAAATAATACAGTGTACAATGAAAAGTTGAAATAAGCTTATACTAAAGCTAACTACGTAAGTAAAAAGAAAAAATACAAGAGAATGAAGATAAAGCCGAAGAAGAAGCACAGAGGAGAGGTTGGCTGCTGTTCCGAGGAGTTGTGTAAGAAAACCATTCCTCAATACTTTTACATGCCCATAACTAAGGCAGCCAAAGAACCCAATGTGGGGCCTGCACCATCGAAGAAAAGGTGCAGAAAGCACCTGGCTTCGGGTTAGCGCCGCTGAAGAAAAGGTGCAGGGAACCCAACTTGAGGCCTGCACCGTTGAAGAAAAGGTGCAGGGAGCCGGAAGTTGAGGAGCCCCCGCGAAAATTTGCCTACGACAAGGCAGACGGCGCTGATGGCGGAAATTCCTTCTTCTGACATACCAAAAATCTGGCATGACCAGAACCTGCTTCGGATTTTAACTAAAAGAGGGAGGAATACCATCTTCCCCCTGTCAAAACGGGGGACTGGCTTGAATCTGTGCCATCCTTGTCCGTACCATATCACCTTGAGGGTTCGATGCCTCTGAAGCATGCGGAGACCTTTCATCCCCATCCACGCCTCAAACATCTTGCTTTGAGGCAGAGTGGCACTAGAAATGGAGATCGTGAATATGAAAGAAGAAGTATGATTCTGAAGGGAGCAGGAGAGTTCATGTGCAGGTGGAGTGACCCCCTGCCCTATTTATACACAGAAACAAACCGGTGGCATTTAATTCATGCAAATTTCCAAGGAATGCTACGGACAAAGCAGACTCGGCTCAATTTCCAACCTCATCCTCAGCCGTAGGATCTGAAGATCCTCGTGAAGGCGCACCTCGAGTACCGAAATGTCAAAGGACCCCGCGTGAGCGAAAAATAAAGGAGTGGCCCTTATCTTGACACGCCTCCCATGTAAATGAAAAAATACAAATAATAATGGAGTACTGGATTTGAGCGAGCCATAATGTGGGCCTAATGTCACCAAAACCCTCCTCCCTAACTAAAAAGTCGGGCAACAGGATTTTGAGGGGCTATTGTGGGGCCCGAAATCTGAGGTCCCAGCCCACTTTGTATTAAAAGCCCAAAGCCCAAGCCGAGGAGCCCTACTGCTAAGAACGCGCAATGAAAGCTCTTTGAAGGTCCAAGGATGTGGCCGAGGACGACTTTACACCCAATATCTCACAAAAAAGCCTGAAGAAAAGGACAAATTCAGTACAAGAGCAGTACAAGGGAGAAGGCTGCCAACGCCTTAATGTGGAGCCCATTGCCTGAAAAACTCATACTCATACCATGCTGTCCAGCTTTTCCCAACCACTCTGATGTGAGGATTAACAAGACGAGTAACCACCCCGAACAAGGAGAAACGGACATGTAGGTGAAGAATGGGAAGGAAATACTAGTATAAAAGGGAAGCTCGTTGCATTGACAAAGAGGGGTCTTCCTAGGAACCAGAGAAAAGGGGGAGGACGAACTCATAAAAAAGGAGCACGGCGAGGACGAGACGCTCCTCGGACTAATTCCGAAGAGATAGATCTTCACACCACATCCGTGTAAGGCTTAGACATACAGGCCAAATCCACCTTCGAATGGGCTTCCATGAAAATCCTGACTAAACCGTTACCCAACAACCAAGGTCTAGCCTTTCCAAACCCACTTTCTACAAATCCTATTGTTCGAGCCTTTTACATACGAGCCCAAAGTCATCTTTGGGGCGTTAAAATTCGTGTCCCTACAGGAACAGTTTGGGAAAAAATCTAAAATATCTAGGTCAATAGAGAAGGGTACGCTGGATAGTATAACGACCAAGGACAAAGGGAAAGTTGTCCTTATTGCCATTCAATACTCTGCACCTGACAGAGCCATACTCTTCAGCTTTTACAGCCACCCCCAACCACTCTGGGTATGGGCTGATGGGACAAGTATCAGTCTTGGAAAATCGAACCCACACGTGGACGTTGGATAAGGGATACAGGCTAGTATAAAAGAAAAAGTAAGCATTCAGAGGAAGAGGCTGGGAAAAATGGCCAAAAACCAGAGCCTCCCAGCCCGCCTCCAGGAGAAAGACTCCTAGGGCGATCACAATTTAATTATGTATGAACACCACAGAAAACCACCATCTTGTGACCAAGGCCTAGCCTTTCAAACCCACGCTCTATAAATGATATTGTTTGGGCCTTTTTACGTGCGAACCCAATATCATTTCGGGTCGTTACAAATCGTGTCCTTACAATTGGCGCCGTCTGTGGGAAAGGTTTGTGCGTTGGCACAGGCGGTAGGTCGAGACAATCCCCTTGTCATTTCTAAACACCCGGTTGTAACGTTCTAGCGTAAAGTTCCACTAGGGGCTATGTTTCTTTATTAGGGGCTGCGCTTCGTATCGCCAGCAACACGGATGGTTCTAAGGGCTCGGCCGAGGAGCTAATTCCCCTTAAACCAAGGTCCCATGCCATAACCGAAGGGTTAATTCCCCCAACTACTTAGAAATCAAGTTTTGGACAGAACCAAGGTATTGCATGGTCCTCGGACTCAAACCTATGGGGAAACCAACTACTTAGAAATCAAGTTTTGGACAGAATCAAGGTATTGCATAGTCCTTGGACTCAAACCTATGGGGAAACCAACTACTTATCAAAATCAAGTTTTGGACAGAACCAAGGTATTGCATGGTCTTCGGACTCAAACCTATGGGGAAACCAACTACTTATCAAAATCAAGTTTTGGACAGAACCAAGGTATTGCATGGTCCTCGGACTCAAACCTATGGGGAAACCAACTACTTATCAAAATCAAGTTTTTGACAGAACCAAGGTATTGCATGGTCCTTGGACTCAAACCTATGGGGAAACCAACTACTTATCAAAATCAAGTTTTGGACAGAACCAAGGTATTGCATGGTCCTCGGATTCAAACCTATGGGGAAACCAACTACTTAAAAATCAAGTTTTGGACAGAACCAAGGTATTGCATGGTCCTCGGATTCAAACCTATGGAAAAATCAGCTACTTAAGAAGAATTCTAAGTCGCTTAGTCCTCGAACCAAATACCAGAAAAGGTTAAGGCTATGAAAGTTATTAGGAAGATGGCGAAGCGCCTTATTACACAGCGACCAACATGGGCTATATATTTTGGGTTATATATTCTCGGATGATTACTTCCTACATGGCATCGAGCATTCAACCATCACCTTGTTCGAATTTGGGGTATACAACCCATTTTCATGTCGGCATCGAGCATTCAGCCGTCACCTCGTTCAAATTTGGGGTATACAACCCATTTTCATGTCGGCATCGAGCATTTAGCCGTCACCTCGCTCAAGTTTGGGGTATACAACCCATTTTCAGGTTGGTCTTATTGTACACGATACCTCTAATAAGTTCATCATGACATCTTTTTTTTTGGTAAAGGATTTCGGCCCAAAATACTGTTTTCTCAGGTCGGCATTATTATATCAGACAGCTCTAATAAGCTCATCATAATATCTTTTCCTTTTCTTCTTAGTAAGGATTTCAGCCCTAAGTATCATTTGTTCAAATCGGCCTTATTATGTCGGATAGTTTCAATAAGTACAGAGCAAGGTCTTTTTATTGACTAAGATTTTGGCCCTAAGCATCGTTCATAGTACAAAAATAAAAAAGAAGTCATAGGGTAGTACGTCTATTCATGGCATAACCATTTCAAAAAGAAGAGATAAGATATACGAAATAAAGCATGATGACTTTTATTAATATAAAGAGGCATTACAGCGTACAATGAAGAGCTTAAAGAAGCCTATATAGAAAACGAATTACAAAAACAATAAAAAAAAAAACAAGACAAACAAACAACCAGAAATCTTTGTAAGCTCTGCTCCCAAATCTTTCCAAATTCTGCCCCAGTGGCGCTCATATTGAGAGGAGAACCTTCTTAGGTGGAAGAGGAGAAGAAGAGGAAGAAGGAAAAGCACTAGGATGGATCTGGTGATGGGAAAGAAGAAGAAGGAGAGGCAAAAGGAGGCACCAGTGAAGGAAGAGAGGAAGAACCAGGGATACTTTGTCCTTGCGTCAGTCTTGACTCCTAACACGCTAGTGCCATGTTAGCTATGCTCATAAGAGAGCGGCTGGTACCGATAATGGGTGACCCCAGCTCAGTCCCGCCAAAATTTTGACGCGACGAGCCCCTGCTTCGAATTCTGGCTGAAAGGAGGATGAGAAGTATCTTGAGTCTCTGTCATCCCTGCCCTGACCGAGCCATTTTGAGCTTCATAAGAACGTAGCATTTCTGGGAAGGGTATAGTCTCTTCATTCCCGCTCCTATCTTGGACGTATCACAATTCAAGGTGTAAGTGAGCGGATAAGGGAAACTCTGGGGGAGGCTAAGGGTTTTCAGACTTTAAAAGGATTGAAAGGTCTCTGTGTAAGGGAGGTAACCTCTTGCTTTCCTTCTTATATGAAGGGAAAAACGGGAGGCATTTAATTTTTCCAAATTTTCAAGAAAATTTGTAAACGAGAATATGCTCACTCCACTTCCCCACGCTATCAATAACCGTCGAATTTCAATGGTCTCGTAAAGGGAAATCATTAAAGGCGCGTTTCAGATAATGAAGCGGCAGAAACGCATCATGAATGAATTCAAAGGAATGTCTCGTAGTCCGGTATGTTTCCTGGATAGATGAAGAGACACCCATATTGATGAAGGGCAGATCTAAGCAGACCGCAATAAAGGCGTGGCATTACCGAAACCCTCATCTCCGACCAAGAGGTCGGATAGCAGGATTTCGAGGGGCTATTGTGGAGTCCAATAATTTGTGGCCCTGGCCCATTTTTACATTGGGGCCCAAGGCCCGAGCCGAGGATAGGTAATAAAAGTCCAAATGGTCTTGAGACACAGCCGAGGATGATTCTGTCCTCGGCATATCCGAGGTATCCCTGGAAGGAAGGGCAAAAACGGTATAGGAATAGTTTGGGAAAAAATCTAAAATATCTAGGTCAATAGAGAAGGGTACGCTGGATAGTATAACGTCCAAGGACAAAGGGAAAGCTGCCCTTACTGCCATTCAGTACTCTGCACCTGACAGAACCATACTTTTCAGCTTTTACAACCACCCCCAACCACTCTGGGTATGGGCTGATGAGACAAGTATTAGTCCTAGAAAATCGAACCCACACGTGGACGTTGGATAAGGGATACAGGTTAGTATAAAAGAAAAGGTAAGCATCCAGAGGAAGAGGCTGGGAAAAATGGCCAAAAACCAGAGCCTCCCAGCCCGCCTCCAGGAGAAAGGCTCCTAGGGCGATCACGATTTAATTATGTATGAACACCACGGAAAACCACCGTCTTGTGACCAAGGTCTAGCATTTCAAACCTACGCTCTATAAATGATATTGTTTGGGCCTTTTTACGTGCGAATCCAATATCATTTCGGGTCGTTACAGATCGTGTCCTTACAATATCAAATTTTGAAAACTATATATTAATTACATGCTAATATGGCCAGGGTAATACACATGGAATTCTTCTGTCTTTCGTTCACTTGTATCAGCAAATCTATATTTGTAGCAAATAATGAAGATGTAAAACTTTTTTTTTTTTAAGTGTAGAATTCTACGACTAAATAAACAAATTATTTATAAACATATTCTAATATATATGTACAAACATGTATTAATTAATATGTATAAAAATGTATTGGTTGCAAACAAATAGATATACATATTGTGGATGTATAAAGATGTTTTAGTAAATTCAGGAGCAAATATTACTGAAAAAAATTATATTATGTAAACAAAAAAAAAAGTATTATTCTTAGTCAAATAGTATTTGCATCAAATGACTAAAATAAAAGACTTTCTTTGTGTGCATGATTAATTATGACAAATATTGGCGGGTTCCAGTTAGCTTAATTGGTAAAGTCTTTGATAGTTGGATAAGAGATCTGGAGTTCAATCCTCGTCTATACCAAAAACTGATTGGTGTCTTGGTCTGCTGATAAAGAGTTATCATTATGAGCGGACGTCATAGGTTGAAATTCTCTAAAAAAATAAAAAATTATGACAAATATTGAGAAATGCATATAAAATTGTATATGTTACTATTAATGGGTGTATGAATGACAATTTTTTAAGAGGAATTTAAATACTAATAGTAGTAGATTTAAATCCCCATGCACATTGTGTGCCTCAATGTATTTTACTTGCAGGTGAATTTATTTACTTGGGAAGTTGTAAGAGGTTTGAAAGGAAACAATTGTTCTGCATTGGCTTAGCTTAACAACTATTTTAAAATGATTAGTTTGGGCATTGTATTATACTATTGAATTTTTTTAATCAATATACTATTTTTTTAAAAATCGATATACTATTTAATATTGAATAGAGATTAGAGACATAAAATCACATAAAATAAAACTTATTTATAATTCCATATCAGAGCTACTACTTCAAATTCTAACAAGGAATCTTGGATCTGAAACATATATCATAAACTAGTATATAATAATTTCATCACACAAACATCATAATGCTACACATAAATAAACCCCACCCCCCCCCCTAAAAAAAAAAAAAAGAGGTCTAAAAATCATAAACCCTAACTCATATCAAACAATTAATGTCAAAAGCATCAAAGAAATAAATAAATCTCACACAACCAAATCAACACCAAAAAACCCATATGAAAAATGATAAGAAATCAAACATGTATAAAAATTATGATTCATCAAAAATAAAAACATGAAATTTTGAGGTGTTTTTCCAGCAAGGAGTAGAAATCAAACCTAAGAAACACTAGAGAAGGCTTAGAGATGAAGAAAAAGGAAAAGAAAATGAGAAATCTAATCTAAAAAGATAGAAAAGTACCTAGGTTTCGCCGGTGATGGGAGGTGTTGGCAGAGAGTGGAGTTTGTTGGTGGTGTCTCTGATCTTGGAGCCGGTGATGGGTGGGAGAGAGGGATTGGAGGTGGATGGGTTTTTTGGAAAGAAATTTGAGAGGGAGAGTTTAAGCGTGAAAGTGACTCTGGGAGTGAGGGAGTGATAAGTATCAAGGTGTGAGGGAGAGAGCAAATGTAAAATGTTTTACCAAAATTTTAAGTGTAAAATATTTTACATAAATTTGCGTAAGTTGATTTAGTTGACTAAAAATATTTTATTTTTGACCAAATATTTTACTGCAAAATAAACACTATAAAATTGGAAAATATTTTTCTTGAAAATATTTTATATCGAAACAAATGGAGCGTTAATCTTTGTTTGCTTAGTAGATGGGTGCCCTGTGCCCATATCAATTCATAACAAGGATAGCCTTGAGACTAGGAGCGATTAAAAGGGCTCAATAAGAAAACACACACCAAAAAAAAAAAAAAAACTAAGGAAATAAATATGTTAAAAGAAAAGTAATATAGAAATTATGTAAATCAATAATACGAGGGCTTCTATTTTTTATTTTTTCAATATTATTATTATTGCTATTATTATTTTTAAGATGTTGGACAACTATACGAGTGTATAAACAAGGAATGAGTCACCTTTTCATAAAAACACTACAAGTTGCAGGTGGATTTGTTTGCTTGGGAAGTTGTAAGAGGTTTGAAAGGAAACAATTCCTCTGCATTGTATTAGTTTAACACCTCTTTTAAAGTTATTAGTTTGTGCTTTGTATTATACTATTGAACGGTAGGAATTATACTTAAAAAGTAATAATTTATAATTCAAGAGAAACAAATATAATATATCTATCAATTAACAATTATATCATGTGCATATGTAATAAAAATCAATAATAAGATGTGAGAAATTTACATACTAAATTATATTATTCATGGACCTCACAAGCAATTAGGATGCTCTCCCCAGTTGGTCAGATTAATAAGAGTTTTCTTTCCTCTTCTCACACCCCTTGCAAGTGTGGCCTTGACAATATATATAATATTCAAAAAGGATATGACTAGCTATAAAATCCTTTCTATTGTAATAACAATTCATGAAACAAATATGTTACATTCATTAAGAAACAACTTCATTAATTAGATTCATTAATGAATAAGTTCATCAATGTGTTATTACTTTTGAAACTCCACACTAACACATGGATTCATCTATTGTTCATATCCAAAATCACTATAATGATAACACCTCTTATAGGAGGCCAAGTTACTGGCAATGACACGATAAATTTATTAAGGCCCACACTCAACGTGCATGAATCTTATTATGGAAGGACTTCCGAGATTATTATGCATTAACCATCGAAAGACTAGCCCTTATTGTCTTCCATAGTCTGAGCAATTTTAACTTGTACCTCTTTTCCACCATGGTCCAACAATGTATCTATCAGAATATGTTACATCGTGATGGATATGGTCAAGTCAAGGACTATAATGAAATGATTTATAATCTTAGTCTACAGTATCAAGTAGACATGTTTCAATATTCCAATATTTTACATGTTAAAAATATTGCAAAATTTCACAAGAAATTTTGAATAATTAATTATTGATAATAAAATATCATGTTAGGCCACATTATTCTAAAATGAATCAGTTGAAATTCCGTTCGATGCAAGGTTTTGGTCATAAACTTATAACAAGTATAATTTTATTGAGGAACACTAATGAATGATTACAGAAAAAATACTATAGTAGGTCAGATTAATACATAGTTTTTACTTGTTTAAATAGTATTGTGGAGTAGGGTTAGGAAAAACGAATAATAGCTGTAGGGTCACGTTTTTCAGCCCAAGCCCAAGATATATAGGATCTTGGACCAGTGAACCCAGTACAATAAATTTGTAGAGAGTGGGTTGAAGAGTTAGGTTTTAGTGCACGTATAACAGTTAATATGGTGTTCATTATGATCAAGCTGAGATGAATTGAGTTTATCAAGGAAGATTGGTCCTTGGCATAATCCGAGGAGCCCTTTTTAGTTCGCGTTGGGTGGTAGAGATTTCCGGAGTGTTCCCCCCCATTTGCCTCCCATTCTATCCTTTTTATACCCTCTTTCCCTCCTCTACCTTTTTAGATTCATAGTGCTACTACTTGTCCCATCCACCCATCCCCAAAACTGTTGGGAGTGGTTGTAAAGGCAGAGAGGCATGACTATGTCAGGTACGGAGCACCGTAATAATGGCAGCTTTCTCTTAAATATTTCCATTCTTCCCGTTGTCCTTTTCTGTCTTAGTACTTTCCCTATTCCGTGGAATGACCCGGAGTGTCACTACCAGTAGTAGGCTGCTCCCTTTATCCTCGGCTACATCCATGGCCGAGAAGGGTTCTTCCCATGGCCAATGAGGAGTTCTTCCTTGGACTGGGCCCTTGGCCCAATGTAGATATTGACATGGGCTTTCCGGTCTTTTACCCCCCACAATAGCCCCTCGAGATTCTTCTTTTCTTCCCCATGGGAGGAAAGGAGGATCATAATGTGATGATTGCCCTTTCGCACCCATTTTGCATTATTCCTGGTTGTGAGACATTCTTTTAGTTTATCCAAGCTGCGTTCCTACCATTTTGGTAAACGAGACGCTCTTTCATTAAGGTCTTTTTACGAGGTGAAGCAAATCCAACGGCTGAAGACTGCTTTGGAAATTGAGTGAGATTTATCTCGCTTGTAACTGTTTCTTAGAGATTTGGGCGAATTGATTGCCACCAGGTTTACCTCCTATATAAGACACATAGGGGGGGTTGTTCTTCTTTATTCGCAGATCCTTGAGCTTTGTGGGAGTTTTAGGCTCTTAATTCTTCAAATGTTCCCAAGGGCCCCACCAAGGTAGTGATTGAAATTTAGGGAGTGAAATGGTCAAGCATAAGGGTGAGGGTGAAGGAACCAAGCCCTCTTCAGAAGCCACGGGTGTCACCGAAATTCAGAATGACACAGTTAAGGCAAGGGGGGCAGAAGCCGAAGATATTTCTCCCTTTTGACTGGACAAGAAAGAAGTCTCTCTTTCTTCAGCCAAAATCCGAAGCAGGTGTAGGTCGCATTAAATTTTTGGTGCTACAAAATTTGGATTTCATCCGGCGTCGTGTGTCATGCGTGTGCGGATTTGGATCTCTCATCGCCGATACCATCCATACTTGTTCGATTGTTGCTAGAGCAATACTTGTACAATTGTTGCTAGAGCAAGTATGTGGATTTGGCGTTTCTACTTCTTCTTCTCTTTGATCATCGGTACCATCCATACTTGCTCGATTGCTGCTGGAGCAAGATTGTGGATCTGGCGTCTCTACTTCTTCTTCTCTCTTATCATCGGTACCATCCATACTTGCTCGATTGCTGCTAGAATAAGATTGAGGATTTATCGTTCCCGTGGAATGCTTTTTATAGTTAGCTTTTGAAATAGGCTTATCTAAGTCCTTTTATGTACAATGTACTTATTCCTTATCTAATAAAAAGATGACTTTATTTTACTTTGCGAACCTTTCCTTTTCTGCAATAATTGTTTCATGAATGGGTGTATTGGTATCTTTTCTTTCAAATAGCATTTAGAATTGATGTCGCTGATGGTAAAGAGTTGTCACCCCGAATTTGTCAAAACTGACGGGGACGCGACCGCTAACTTTAAATAAGTTAACTATATAGGACTAATCAGGAAAACAACTGCACGCTCTACATTGCGAATATTGCAACCGCCCAAGGACGTGTAATTTAAAGTAAACAGTCCGAGGGGATCATCGGGTACTAAGGCTCTTTTCAACGTTTACGATGATGTTTATAGCTTTAACTTGCTTTAGGCGTTTGGTCCGAGGACTGGGGCATGATTGAATTTATCTTAAACGCTTAGAAAGTTGCCAGTGCATGTTGGTTTCCACAAAGCAGGAGGTTAGAGGACCATGCAAGACCTTGGTTCTGTCTGAGAGTCGGATTCGTCTTTGAAGTAACTAGTTTCCCCATAGGTTTGAGTTCAAGGACCATGCAAGATCTTGATTCTATCTAGCACTTAGATTCTTCTTTGCAGTAACTAGTTTCCCCATAGGTTTGAATCTGAGGACCATGCAAGACCTTGATTCTGTCTAGCACTTAGATTCTTCTTTGAAGTAATTAGTTTTCCCATAAGTTTGAGTCCGAGGATCATGCAAGATCTTGGTTCTGTCTAGCACTTAGATTTTTCATGAAGTAACTAGTTTCCCCATAGGTTTGAGTCCGAGGATCATGCAAGACCTTGGTTCTGTCTAGCACTTAGATTATTCTTTAAAGTAACTAGTTTCCCCATAGGTTTGAGTCCGAGGACCATGCAAGACCTTGGTTCTGTCTAGCACTTGAATTCTTCTTTGAAGTAACTAGTTTCCCCATAGGTTTGAGTCCGAGGACCATGCAAGACCTTGGTTCTGTCTAGCACTTGGATTCTTCTTTGAAGTAACTAGTTTCCCCATAGGTTTGAGTTCGAGGACCATGCAAGACCTTGGTTCTGTCTAACACTTAGATTCTTCTTTAAAGTAACTAGTTTCCCCATAAGTTTGAGTCCGAGGACCATGCAAGATCTTGGTTTTGTCTAACACTTAGATTTTTCATAAAGTAACTAGTTTCCTCATAGGTTTGAGTCCAAGAACCATGCAAGACCTTGGTTCTGTCTAGCACTTAGATTCTTCTTTAAAGTAACTAGTTTCCCCATAGGTTTAAGTTCGAGGACCTTGCAAGACCTTGGTTCTATCTAGCACTTCGATTCTTCTTTGAAGTAACCATTTTCTCCATAGGTTTGAGTTCGAGGACCATGCAATACCTTGGTTTTGTCTAGCACTTAGATTCTTCTTTGGAGTAACTAGTTTTCCCATAGGTTTGATTTCGAGGACCATGCAAGACCTTGGTTATGCCTAGCACTTAGATTTTTCATGAAGTAACTAATTTCCCCATAGGTTTGAGTCTGAGAACCATGCATGACCTTGGTTCTGTCTAGCACTTAGATTCTTCTTTGAAGTAACAAGTTTCCCTATAGGTTTGAGTCCGAGGACCATGCAAGACCTTGGTTCTGTCTAACACTTGAATTCTTTTTTGAGATAACTAGTTTTCCCATAGGTTTGAGTTCGAGGATCATGCAAGATCTTGGTTCTGTCTAGCACTTAGATTTTTCTTTGAAGTAACTAGTTTCCCCATAGGTTTGAGTTCAAGGACCATGCAAGACCTTGGTTATATCTAGCACTTAGATTTTTCATGAAGTAACTAGTTTCCCCATAGGTTTGAGTCTGAGGATCATGCAAGACCTTGGTTCTGTCTAGCACTTAGATTCTTCTTTAAAGTAACTAGTTTCCCCATAAGTTTGAGTCCGAGGACCATGCAAGATCTTGGTTCTGTCTAACACTTAGATTTTTCATAAAGTAACTAGTTTCCTCATAGGTTTGAGTCCAAGAACCATGCAAGACCTTAGTTCTGTCTAGCACTTAGATTCTTCTTTAAAGTAACTAGTTTCCCCATAAGTTTAAGTTCGAGGACCTTACAAGACCTTGGTTCTATCTAACACTTTGATTCTTCTTTGAAGTAACCATTTTCTCCATAGGTTTGAGTTCGAGGACCATGCAATACCTTGGTTCTGTCTAGCACTTAGATTCTTCTTTGGAGTAACTAGTTTTCCCATAAGTTTGATTTCGAGGACCATGCAAGACCTTGGTTATGCCTAGCACTTAGATTTTTCATGAAGTAACTAATTTCCCCATAGGTTTGAGTCTGAGAACCATGCATGACCTTGGTTCTGTCTAGCACTTAGATTCTTCTTTGAAGTAACAAGTTTCCCCATAGGTTTGAGTCCGAGGACCATGCAAGACCTTGGTTCTGTCTAACACTTGAATTCTTTTTTGAAGTAACTAGTTTTCCCATAGGTTTGAGTTCGAGGATCATGCAAGATCTTGGTTCTGTCTAGCACTTAGATTTTTCTTTGAAGTAACTAGTTTCCCCATAGGTTTGAGTTCAAGGACCATGCAAGACCTTGGTTATATCTAGCACTTAGATTTTTCATGAAGTAACTAGTTTCCCCATAGGTTTGAGTCTGAAGATCATGCAAGACCTTGGTTCTGTCTAGCACTTAGATTCTTCTTTGAAGTAACTAGTTTCCCCATAGGTTTAAGTTCGAGGACCATGCAAGACCTTGGTTCTGTTTAGCACTTGGATTCTTCTTTGAAGTAACCATTTTCTCCATAGGTTTGAGTTCGAGGACCATGCAAGACCTTTGTTCTGTCTAACACTTAGATTCTTCTTTGGAGTAACTAGTTTTCCCGTAGGTTTGAGTCCGAGGACCATGCAAGACCTTGGTTTTGTCTAGCACTTAGATTTTTCATGAAGTAACTAATTTCCCCATAGGTTTGAGTCCGAGAACCATGCAAGACCTTGGTTCTGTCTAGTACTTAGATTCTTTTTTGAAGTAACTAGTTTCCCCATAGGTTTGAGTCCGAGGATCATGCAAGACCTTGATTCTGTCTAGCTCTTGGATTCTTTTTTGAAGTAACTAGTTTTCCCATAGGTTTGAGTCCGAGGATCATGCAAGACCTTAGTTTTGTCTAACAGATTCTTCTTTGAAGTAACTAGTTTTCCCATAGGTTTGAATCCGAGGACCATGCAAGACCTTGGTTCTGTCTAGCACTTGGATTCTTTTTTGAAGTAACTAGTTTTCCCATAGTTTTGAGTCCGAGGATCATGCAAGACCTTGGTTCTGTCTAGCACTTAGATTCTTCTTTGAAGTAACCAGTTTCCCCATAAGTTTGAGTTCGAGGACCATGCAAGACCTTAGTTTTGTTTAACACTTGGATTCTTCTTTGAAGTAACCATTTTCTCCATAGGTTTGAGTTCGAGGACCATGCAAGACCTTAGTTCTGTCTAGCACTTAGATTCTTCTTTGGAGTAACTAGTTTCCCCATGGGTTTGAGTCCGAGGACCATGCAAGACTTTGATTCTATCTAACACTTAGATTCTTCTTTGAAGTAGCCATTTTCTCCATAGGTTTGAGTTCGAGGACCATGCAAGACCTTTGTTCTATCTAGCACTTAGATTCTTTTTTGGAGTAACTAGTTTTCCCGTAGGTTTGAGTCCGAGGACCATTCAAGACCTTGGTTCTGTCTAGCACTTAGATTTTTCATGAAGTAACTAATTTCCCCATAGGTTTGAGTTCGAGAACCATGCAAGACCTTGGTTCTGTCTAGCACTTAGATTCTTCTTTGAAGTAACTAGTTTCCCTATAGGTTTGAGTCTGAGGACCATGCAAGACCTTGGTTCTGTCTAGCACTTGGATTCTTTTTTGAAGTAACTAGTTTTCCCTTAGGTTTAAGTCCGAGGATCATGCAAGACCTTGGTTCTGTCTAAAATTTAGATTCTTCTTTGAAGTAACTAGTTTCCTCATAGGTTTGAGTCCAAGGACCATGCAAAACCTTGGTTCTGTTTAGCATGGATTCTTCTTTGAAGTAACTAGTTTTCCCATAGGTTTGAGTCCGAGGATCATGCAAGACCTTGGTTCTGTCTAGCACTTAGATTCTTCTTGGAAGTAACCAGTTTCCTCATAGGTTTGAGTTCGAGGACCATGTAAGACCTTGGTTCTGTTTAACACTTGGATTCTTCTTTGAAGTAACCATTTTCTCCATAGGTTTGAGTTCGAGGACCATGCAAGACCTTAGTTCTATCTAGCACTTAGATTCTTCTTTGGAGTAACTAGTTTTCCCATAGGTTTGAGTCCGAGGACCATGCAAGACCTTGGTTTTGTCTAGCACTTAGATTTTTCATGAAGTAACTAATTTCCCTATACGTTTGAGTCTGAAAACTATGCAAGACCTTGGTTCTGTCTAGCACTTAGATTCTTCTTTGAAGTAACTAGTTTCCCCATAGGTTTGAGTCCGAGGACCATGCAAGACCTTAGTTCTGTCTAGCACTTGGATTCTTTTTTGAAGTAACTAGTTTTCCCTTAGGTTTGAGTCCGAGGATCATGCAAGTCCTTGGTTCTGTCTAGCACTTAGATTCTTCTTTGAAGTAACTAGTTTCCCCATAGGTTTGAGTCCAAGGACCATGCAAGATCTTGATTTTGTCTAGCACTTAGATTTTTCATGAAGTAATTAGCTTCCCCAAGGGGGTTCATCGAGCCGGGCTATTAAACCTGCGAGAACTAGCCCTTTGACATATGTACGGTTCATATACTTAATGTCAGGAGCCCCTAGAACTGTGCCCCATTTAGCAACCCTCTCTGCGTAATCAATATGTCCAAGAGTGGCCCTGAGCGGAGGCTGAGTTATGACAATAACTGTGTATTCTTGGAAATGATGAGGAAGCTTCCGTGTAGCATGCATCACCGCCAAAATGGTCCTCTCGAGGGACTCTTGCTGATGGGAGCTTGATCCCACCATGATTAACCGTTGCACTCACTATCACGCGAGCTCTTCTCACAGACGACGCAAATTGTAGGGTCACATTTTTCAGCCTAAGCCTAAGATGTATGGGATCTTGGACCAGTGAATCCAGTACAATAAATTTGTATAGAGTGAGTCGAAGATTTAGGTTTTAGTGCACGTATAACAGTTAATATGGTGTTCATTACGATCAAGCTGAGATGAATTGAGTTTATCAAGGAAGATTGGTCCTCGGCACAATCCGAGGAGCCCTTTTTAGTTCGCGTTGGGTGGTAGAGATTTCCGGAGCATTCCCCCCCCCCCCCCCCATTTGCCTCCCATTCTATCCTTTTTATACCCCTCCATTTGATCCCACCATGATTAACCGTTGCACTCACTATCACGCGAGCTCTTCCCACAGACAGCGCCAATTGTAGGGTCATGTTTTTCAGTCCAAACCCAAGATGTATGAGATCTTGAACCAATAAACCCAGTACAATAAATTTGTAGAGAGTGGGTCGAAGAGCCAGGCTTTAGTGCACGTATAGCAATTAATATGGTGTTCATCACGATTAAGCTGAGATGAACTAAGTTTATCAAGGAAGATTGGTCCTCGGCACAATTCGAGGAGCCTTTTTTAGTTTGCGTTGGGTGGTAGAGATTTCCAGAGCGTTCCCCCCCATTTGCCTTCTATTCTATCCTTTTTATACCCCCTTTCCCTCCTCTACCTTTTTAGATTCATAGCGTTGCTATTTGTCTCATCCGCCCATTCCCAAAGTTGTTGGGAGTGGTTGTAAAGGCAGAGAGACATGGCTATGTCAGGTACGGAGCACCGTAATAATGGCAGTTTTCCCTTAGATATTTCCGTTCTTCCCGTTGTCCTTTTTTGTCTTAGTACTTTCCCAATTTCATGGAATGACCCAGAGTGTCACTACCAGTAGTAGGCTGCTCCCTTTATTCTTGGCTACATCCATGGCCGAGGAGGGTTCTTCCCATGGCTGAGGAGGGGTTCTTCCTTTGACTGGGCCCTTGGCCCAATGTAGATATTAACATGGGCTTTCCGGTCTTTTGCCCCCCACAATAGCTATAACATACCAGCATAATGACATTTTTATTTAATTATACTGAAGCGCTAGCATCTCAAAATGTCAAATTAATATTAACACTTAACATGCTAAGATATTCTTCTTCTTTTTCTTTTAGACAAAAACAAAAAAGAGATGTTAAGATGTTTATGTTAAAGAATTTATATAAGCATCAAATTAATATCAACATCTAACACCCTACTATTGCACAAATTATGAATAAAGTTGCACTAATATTTTTACTTTAAGGAATGTAGGTGTAGAGTGGTGCTATCTGCTAAAGGATGCTTACACATGAAAACGAACGATCATGTTAGAAAGAAAAGGGACAATCTTAGTCTTTACTCTTAGAGGAGTACGTATATGGAAACTCCTCAACACCCAAAAAAAAAATATAAAAAATCAGATGATATATTGGAAAGTGGAAACAATATCATGAATCACTACCTAATAAAAAAAAATCAAGAATCACAAGTGGAAACCAAGTAGCAGTAGAAAAGGAAAAAATTAATCAATGCTTTAAAAACATTGGTTTAGGAAATATTTTTAGAAATATTTTTATGAAAAAAGAGAAAAATAATTAATTTTTTTACGATTTTTATATTTTTTATAAAATGACTTATTAAAAGTTACCTTAACAGCATCCGTTAACATGATTCATTGAATTTAAAAAAAAAAAAAAAATCTAGAATGACAAATATTATGTCATTCTATTATACTAGTATTATGTCCGTACGATGCATGGCTTAAATAAAAAATATTTTGATAATATAATTAAATTTAATAACAAATAAAATGAAAAAAGAATTAATTCAAAATTTCAGATTAAAAAATAAATTGTACTTGTACACTTAAAAGAAATTTAATTTTTATTTCTTATTTTGATATTTAAATCATTTGTTTTAGTGTTGATTTCATTCAAATGGTTATAATAACAAAATAAGAAATATGTTTGGACTCAATGAAATATAAATCATGGAAAAATAAATATTCAGAGGCCTATTGCAAGAGAAAAACCAAAAAAAAAAAACTATTAGAGAAAATTTTGATCCTTCCAATTGAAAAGCTTGATATTTGGTAATTTAAGATGTATAGTGTTGTAAATAGGTAGGAAGGGTGATAAATATAACATATTATTTGTTATATTTAATTACAGTGATTTTTTAACATAAATATAACATATTATTTGTTCTTATCAACTTTAATTTCATCTATTGTTTTATCACTTCTTAGGATAAAGTTGTGTTGTTCTTTGTGGATTTTTTAATTTATTTTAAACTTTCTACATTTGATAATTAGGTTTTAATTAAAAAAAATCATACCCTATTTCCTTACAACCAATAATTCTATTTTGTTTTTAGTATGGTAATATAACACGTTGATTAATAATTCTATTTTCAATAAGATTTAAATTTTATAACAAATGGGACTCTAAAAATATATATCCTTAAAAAAAAAAAAAATCTATCTTATATCCTTATTGCCTCAACCATCAATCACGTTTTTTTTTTTTCCCTTTGATTCTATTCATATGACGTTTCTTTTTTTAATTCTATTTTTTTTGTATGGCAATATAACACGTTTTTTTAACAATTATATTTTTAATAGGATTTATATTTTATATCAAATGGAACTCTAACAGTATGTATGCTTTCATCCACCAAAAATAGAAAAAAAATTAAACGTAGGAAAAAAAAAATGCAAGTTTTATCTTTTTTTTTTTTTTTCCTTTTATGTTTTTTAAAGAAACATTGGAAAAAAAATTGAAAATTCGATTTTTTTTTCTTTTACGTTTTTTTTTCTCTCTCTTTTATTTTTTTTTTCTCTTTTACGTTTTTTTATCTCTATTTTTTATTTAAATTATATCCTTAGTAACTCTATTCTATTGATTTTTAGCTTTGTTGATAACATTTTAGATAAACACAACTGTTATAGTGGTAAATGAAATACCATTTTCTTTCATTACTTAATTTGTCATATTTATCGAAAAAATATGTATATATCTATTCTTAAAATCTAAAAATTTATTAAAATTTTTGCAATTTGATAAAGTCACATGCGCAACCACAACGTTTAAGCCCAATTTTTATTTATATATATATATTTGTTACCAAATTTTTTTTTTTTTTTTTTTTGGTTACATACAGCATTGCATCTACACTGGGTGCTTCCTCCTAGTTATATATGCATCATCTACTTTTAGTAATTGCTCTTTTATCTTTATCAACGCTAATTAATTTTTTTTTGATAAAAGTGAAAACTGAATGCTTGATCTTTTTTATTTTTATTTTACATGTAAACAGAACTCAACCTCGAATCTCTTATTTGAAGATAAGAAATCAACACCGTAGCTTATAAACGAAACATTTGTCTTAACTTTCCATTAAAAAAAAAAGAAAAACATTTGTCTTATCTTCCTTAAAAAAAAAAAAAAAAAAAATTCATCTTATTAAAACGCCTGAACTCCAAAACGTTTCAACTACTCCCCTATATATCTCACTCTCACCAGCTTTACACAAAACTAGTCAAACCCAATTACACAATTTGGGAGCCCACAAAATTCACTCTCTCCCTTTCTCTCCCAACACTCACCATGTTATCCGATCCTTTCAAATCCCATTTCCTCTTCCTAATTCTCTCTTTCTCCCTCTGCGTTTCACAAACCCTAGCTCTCAATTCGGTCCCCGAACCCGATGCCTCGGCGCTCACCTACCTCTGGCCTCTACCCTCCGAATTCACCTCCGGCAACCACACGCTCTCCGTCGACCCGGACCTATCTCTCGCCGTCGCCGGAATCGGCGGCAGCTCCGCCATTCTCAGAGCCGCATTTGATAGATACAGAGCGATCATATTCAAGCACACTAGTGGAATCTCTATATTTAGTAGATTCACGGGAAGGAGCTCCGTGTATGATATTAGCAAATTGAAGATCATTGTTAATTCGGATAACGAAGAGGTAAATTTGGTTCAATTCGAAAAAATTATTGAATGTTTTAAGTAGTTTGTGTGAATTTGAAAGTGTTTTTTTATTTGATTGCTTGTGTTCAGCTTCAACTTGGCGTGGACGAGAGCTATACTTTGTTTGTTTCGAAGAATGATGGGAAGTCGATTATTGGGGAGGCGACGATTGAGGTAATTTGAAGGAGTTAGAGGTTGTGGTTTTGCTTGTTTAGCTTCTTTGGTGCTTAATGTTTTGTTGTGTTAAGGTTGAATTACAAATTACACGCTCTAGCTTTGGCTTCGCGTACAATCCATGATGCTAAGTCCATGAAATTGATGTTGTTTTGGAAAGCGAAAAATAGTAAAACTAATGGCGAGATTGGATGGAAGGACTAAATGGGTGCTATGATTTTCACTTTAGGTGGTCAGTGATGAGTTTTAGTGATGTTGATACTCTTTTTATTGCAGGCAAATACTGTTTATGGCGCATTGCGAGCGTTGGAGGTAATGTATGATTTATGATTTATCATTAGAGTAGGCACCTGCATTTACATGCATGTGCAAGGTTGTGATTGTATTGATCCATATGGGTCATTTCTTATTAGTTCTTATGTTTCTATAATATTTCAGACATTCAGCCAATTATGTTCTTTTGATTATGGAACTAAGTCAGTGCAAATATACAAGGCTCCTTGGTGCATCCGGGACAAACCAAGATTTGCATTTCGTGGGCTTCTATTGGGTATGCTACATTTAGTTTTTGTCAGGAAAAGTAAACTTTGGAAATTTGTTTATAATTTTGTCCTAGAATGTATTTTTAGTAGATTTCATAGATTTGTTGAATTTCAGATTGTAAATGGTTAGGATTAGTTGGTTAGTGGTTACACTTCCTGTGTAATCTAACTGCTCCTTTGTTTAATAAGTTTACTTTATTCATAAAAAAATTGTGTCCTAGAATGTTGCTTGGTAACCATGTTTGTTGGTATTGTTTTGCAGATACATCGAGGCACTACTTTCCAATTTATGTAATTAAGCAGATAATTGAATCTATGTCGTATGCTAAACTTGTAAGATTTGTTACTTGGTATTCTTGTCAAGGTTGTGTTTCATAATTAAATTCATTAATTGGACCGATAATTATATCATCCTTTGCTTTTTTAATTTTTTTATAATGTAATTCTGATACTGGAAATTGCATTCAGTAGAATGTCTTTCATTGGCACATCATAGACGAGGAGTCATTTCCACTTGAAGTACCTGCATATCCAAAGTTGTGGAAAGGTTCATATACAAAGTGGGAGCGTTACACGGTTGAGGATGCGTATGAGATTGTCAAGTAAGATACCTGGAATGTCTTAGATGTTGAACTAATTCATTAACTTAAAATAAATTCATCAACTTGTCCAAGTATTCCTTTTAGCTCTCCAATCAGTTGAAGTTACTTGTCTAATAATCTTCTAATCAGATTGATTTTAATTTATTGAAAGTATATAGTTAATCAAATCATATGATGTTACTCTTCAACAAAGAACTTAATTTGTCTTCAGCAAAAAAAAAAAAAAGAAAAAAAGAAAAAAAAAAGAAGAAAAAATGGAACTAATTTGTCATAAGAGGTGCAGCGAATTTCATGATAGATTAAGGACATCAAAGACTGATATATAGTATGAATAACCAGATGATTATTATTGTTAGTATATTTTACATTCCTTGTACATGGCTACTATATGTTCCAATTTATATTACTTATACTTTTTTATTTATGAGTCTGACATAGGCTAATAATGTGTTTCCTTTTTCATGTTTCCATCCATTGATGTGAAGCTTTGCCAAAGTAAGAGGTGCGTTATATCTTTATAGTTTGTTGAAGCTTGAGTAATACATCATAAACAGCAATCTTTACAGATTTTAAATTTCATAAAATATCCATCTTTAACTAGAACTTATACAATAGAAATGTGGCATCTCATGATTAGTTGGGAATGACAAAGTGTGACTGTTTTCCTGAATAGACATAGAATTGTAGAACGAGTTTTAGCTACTAAATAAGTATTTAAGGGGTTGAATTGCCTTGGGTAAAGAATGCCTTTATTTCTTTTTCTTGATTATTTTATGTGGTGTGTAACAGGCATCAATGTCATGGCAGAAATAGATATCCCTGGTCATGCAGAATCATGGTAAATTATAACTTGATGTTGACTGTTTTATTATAAGCTGCTATTATGATCTGATATTCAAGCTAAGAATCTCTTGGTTTCCAAAGACTGGAAAAGAAACCTTTTTAGGCTCAAGAAATCTTCTTAAAGAAGGCTTGGATTTGGCATAGTATATTAGTACCCGATCCTAACCAATAGGAAGATTATAGCTTTCTGACCCTCATCTTGTAATTCTGTCATAATTTCTATGGCAAAATATACTTAATAACACTTTTTTTTTTTTTTCAATTTTTTAATCATGGATTAAAATCCTGCTCTAGAAATTCTTATCTTGCAAGTCTTAGAGCTGGGAGTGTTGAGTTAGCGGAAGCTTTGACATTAGATTGTTGAACAAAAGACTGAACAAGAGAGCTTTTATTTAAAACTTGACTTTTTAAATTACAACACTTTACAAGCACTAATGCTTGACTCCCATACACTGACACTAGTGCACTGCAAACACAACACTTACTCACCAAATACACTTGCACACACCTCACTTCTAGACACCTACACACACTAGCTCTTGACTCTATTTCACTCTACACGCTTGCTACCTATGGCACACACTTCACCTTCTCATACAACTTCACACATCTCTCTCTTGGTGCTTTGTGACACACTTCACTTCACACACACTACATCTATTTATACTAGATGTATGTTGGTTAGGTAACCAACTTGAGGCTTCTAGCTTCTTCCTTTTTATTGGCATTAAATTAATGCCTTTCTCCAACCTTCTAGACACCTTATAAATTTGTGGCTAAAATTCACTAGTGTAAGGAAGCTTCTAGAGAACTATCCTGGAGAGAATTCCGGAAAGAGAGCAAGAGAGAAATGTCAGGAATTAGAGAGAAATTTCTAGAGAGAGAGATTGTGTGAGAAGTTCTAGAAGTTTCTAGAGTACTCTAGAAATTTCTAGAGACAAGAGAGTTAGTGTTGATTTCTAACAGGGAGTTCAGAATTATCCTTTAAGCTGTTTCCTAAAAGTCATGGGGAAAGATTCAAGAGTTCAAACACCAAAAAATAAAGAATGTTCCCACTTGTAATCTTATATTTATCTGTTTCCTTAAACTGATAAGCGGTTGATCTACTTTCAATGCAGGGGCACTGGATATCCTGATCTTTGGCCTTCTACTTCATGTAGAGAGCCACTTGATGTCACAAAAAACTTTACTTTTGATGTGATTTCTGGGATTCTGACAGGTTAAGCTCCTTTAAAACCTTTTCTAGGCAGTCATTTATGGTCCATCCCCCCTCCCCAATGAAATTATGAAACATACTATATGGATATTATATAAAAAGAAATAGCCTTGTTTGTTCATATGCTGTTAGCTGCATTATCCTCGTAGACGTCCACATAATTCAAAGATCAAAAGGTGGAGGAATACCATATGATATCATGGTGTAAATATGTGTGCATAAGAACTTAACAGCAACATGGAATTTTTTTAGTAAAATTTGGAAAGGGTAAAGAAATAAAAAGTAATACTTGATGCAATATATATTGTGTTGTTGTACGTTTTTGTTCTCCTCTCCCTAAATTAATTAATTTAAAATTTGTATTTTACAGATATGAGAAAAATTTTCCCCTTTGAGCTCTTCCACTTGGGTGGTGATGAAGTTAATACAGGTGAGTTTGAATGGCCTTCTTGTTGCAAGCTAAGATTCTGCTATCTCTACGTTGACAAAAGACATAATATTAGTAACCCAAAAATAAATCTTTAATGATCTTACATTCCAAGAATGTATGGAAATAATTTTTTTTTTTTTAATCACCAAAAGGTTTAATTTATGCTAGTAATGATTTGCCTTTTCCTTTTCCATATTATTGACAACTATGACACAGTAAAAGCCTTAATGGGTTCTGATATGAATTTTGATGTAGGATCTTTAGGAATTTGTAATAAGCCCAAGCGTGTACTATGGGTGTAATTCTTGTAATCATAGTAATCCTTGAAAAGAATTAAGTGTACCATAGGTGTAATTCTTGTAATCACATAGCAATCCTTGTAAAGAATCAAGAAGAGTCAAGTTAGTTAGTTGTAAGATTTCAAGATGCGGGGCCAAGTTAGTTAAGATTGCAAGAAGTGGAGTCGAATTGGTTACAAGTTGTTAGAGCCTCCACATAAGTTTATACAAAATTTATTGTCTATTTTTGAACAAGAACCTGCTTTTTCTATTTTAGCTAACCATTTTCAAAATGCCACATCTGATTATCTATTTCATACTCTATTTCATTAAAATATCAAAATATTCTTGATTTTTTAAAATTGTTTCTCGCTTCACACACAACAACCAGCATTCACTCTCTTCCTTCACCCTCGAGAAACGTAAAAAAATTGTTTTGAGTAAGCTACATTGCCTCCTGAATTTCCTGAATTTTGACAAGCACTGTAGCAAAATCCTATTCAACATAACCGGTTCATGATCTGATGTGGGTGATTTTTGTGCTTCATGAGCCATATTTTGGGTCTTATGCTATTTTAGCATACTTGATGCAAATGCTCTTAGTTGGTTATTTTGGCCAATAATCCTTGCTAGTAACTTGTATAAATAAATGTAATCCATGGCATTTCATCATTAAAGAAACACGACACAACTTTCTCATGTTTAAATTCTCTCCCCCCTTTATCGTCTTCTTAGAGGGTGTCTACCTTGAATTAATTCAATTCCCATTTATTTTCCTTAGAAACCAATCATTTCATTACAAAATTGAGCATTAACTTAGGGTTCTTAATGAGATCTTGAAGGGTTTCTTGAATAGGGTTTGATGTTTAATGGTTTAGGTAGGTTAAGTAATAAAAAGGTTGGATCTTGAATGAGTTGATTGCTGTTTGGTGTTAAAACAGTGAATAGAAATAGAAACAAATAAAGGTAAATCCTAGGCAATCACACCTAGGTTTAGCAAGCAATCACATTTAGGTAGAAGGTAATTACACCTTTAAAGCTTAAAATAAGATGTTGGAATTTTATTCAATTGATCTCTCTATTTATGTCTTTTATTTAATACTAAAGACTCTTTTATAGACTATTGTGTTGTCGGCTCTTAAATAACCTTTTCCTAGAATGACTACAACATAACATCCAAACCAAATAGAAAAAGGACTTAAAAAACATAAGATAAGACTTTGGAGCATCCAAAACAGCCCATTGCAGTGAACAATAACAACAACAACACACAAGCCTTATTCCCAAAATTTTGGGGTTTACTTTGGATCCTCAACAAACTAGTTAGGGTCAGCCACATATGAAACTGGAAGTTACAAAACTACCCCTATCTTAGTGAAACGTATGAAAACTGAACCAACTTTCTAAACTAAAGAAATGTAATTCTAAGACAATATAAACTAACTGGAAGTTACAAAACTACCCCTATCTTAGTGAAACGTATGAAAACTGAACCAACTTTCTAAACTAAAGAAATGTAATTCTAAGACAATATAAACTAAAGTATCCTATGAAAGATGCCAAGAGGCCCCACTTTGAACCTAGACCACTGTTGTCGAATCTTTTGGTATTTGCTCTTGTTTTTCCTCTAACTCTTTACTGTTTGCATCAAACTGAGACTAAAAGCGTTTCTCTTTCCTGCCATAATTATTCCAAGCTTGAGCTTATGGCTATTCCATCTATAGCATAAAATATTATCTTAGAGGAAATGAAAGTCTTGAGGCTTTTAAACATTGAAACTCAAAATCATTGGAAATAACTTCATCTGCCTGTTAATCTTTTGGTCAATGGAAAAGCTTACTCAGGCACTAGAAATCTCATAGAAATGGTTTCTTTGTAACTCATTTTGTCAAAGGTCATAACATTGGCCAAAAATTCTGACTGCATGGTTAGAACTCATAAATGAACCAGACGTGCTTGTTGATAATACGGTTCATACTTCTTTGCTTGATTAGAAATTGTGTGTTTCAACTCTCTCTCTCTCTCTGGTATTACTTGTGTGCTACTATGGTTCTTATTTTTATTGACAACAAATCATTTTATTTGACAGATTGCTGGAGCTCTACTCCACATGTGAAGCAATGGTACATGTTACAACTGTTTTGGTTACAAATCTTGTTATGTCATGACTTAAGGTCCAAAACAGTTTAATTAGTTGAGCCATATTAGGCTTGAAACAGTAAAGTAATCTAGGTGGAAGGAAATGACACAATATATGATTCACAGTGATACCTCATTTTTGTGGTTATTTTGACCCTTTTTGTTCAAATTATATCTAGGTATTCATGATGTTGCATTTACATGTCGCTCGTATACCCTTTTCATCCAAATTTTAGTCCTCAAATAATTACTGTAAGAAAAGAAGAAACAAATCTAGGCAAAACTCTGGTATTTTGAAGTCTGTTTGGATGGTATAATGCTTCATTCCCTGAATCAACTAAATTTAGGTTTATAAATTGTTCAATTTTAGACACTGGCTTACTGAACACCCCCAAACCCCACCCCCCCCCGGTGGGGCCACACATGTCCCTTTCTCCCCCCAACTGATAAAAATAAAGGATTAATATTTGACATGTTCTACCAAGGTCTTGTAAGCAATCTTACTCTTTTTGATTTAGCACCTCCACTGATATATTTTGTGGACTGATCCGTGGTTACATCAATGGCATGTGTGTTTGAAACTTTCTCAGTCATTGGTTTAGTTCTCTTTCTTATCTATCTGCTACAATAATTTGTAGGTAGTGGCCACTGAAATATTGGGTTCAGAATATGTCCTGATCAAATGTCTCCATGTCTGAATTGAGTACAGTGTTTATGTGACCTTGATTAACATTCACTCCATATGTCTACTATTTAATATGCAGGCTTCAGGACCGGAACATGACTGCTAAGGATGCCTACAAATATTTTGTACTAAAAGCTCAAGAAATAGCAATTTCAAAAAATTGGACCCCTGTCAATTGGTATGGTGTTAGGATCTACTTGAGTCTGGAAAGTTCTAGGATATCAACCTAAAGGATAGACATGGAAAATAGTAATAAATAAAAAAATTGATATGCATAGCTTACATACACCTTGAGCAAGAATGATCATTATTCTACTAATATCCATAAGGAAATAGAAGAATCAACTATTGAAGGAGAATTCGTGGTTATTAGAATGTAATCCTTTAGGAGTTGCTCTAGTATACTCCCTAGGTATTGGAATGAACATCTTTCCAATAAAATGATTATATAAATCATGGTTATGTTTCCTCAATACTCTGTCATTTTATTAATATATACCAAACTCATGACAGTTTTGAATTTTCACATCTCAGGGAAGAAACCTTCAATACATTTGCAGAAAACCTTAATCCAAGGACTGTAGTGCATAACTGGTGGGTTTCTCTTCCTTGGAGCAGTTTCACATTTCCAAATGTCTATTTGTGTCAACTTAAAATTCTTTTGCATGTTGCTATAGGTTGGGCGCTGGGGTTTGTCCGAAGGCTGTTGCAAAGGGTTTTAAATGCATTTTTAGCAATCAAGGTTTTTGGTATCTAGACCATCTGGATGTCCCTTGGAATGAAGTTTACACTGCTGAGCCACTAGAGGGAATAAATGACACTTCTAAGCAAGCGCTTGTGCTTGGTGGAGAAGTTTGCATGTGGGGTGAGACAGCAGATACATCAGATGTTCAGCAAACAATCTGGCCTCGAGCTGCAGCAGCTGCAGGTATGTCTCTGCTGAAAATAAATAATCAGTTAAGACTTAGGCACTGAAATTGTGTAGCCTTGTTGGAGTTAACTTCTTTATGAACCTGCAACTGGTGGAGAATGGTGCGTGCCTTTTAGATCTCTTTTTATGTTTCTTCTTATTAGTGACCTTAGGACAATCTTGAGGAACTTGGAGACACAGGCTTTCACAAAATGAACTAGTAATTTCTTGGGGTGTTTTGGACTTTCAAAAGAAATAAAACAATCTCTTTCAGTGGTATATACTGATTTTCCTGGGTTAAAAAATGAATATATCTTGTACTATATTATTTTTAGGACATGAAGTGACAAATACCAGTTATATTGAGCACAGTCACCTCCCTGAAACCTAGTGGTCCAAGCTTGTTCTTGTTCTCTTCCTTTTCCTCAAGTTTTTCTTGGTAGGAAACTGGTAGTGATCTTTTCAATTTTTTTTTTTTTTGGGGGGTTAGAATCTAATTAGTAGTGACTAATTTGGTAGTCGAAAAATATGAACCAATTCGATTAGCAACTCCACTGTTGGTGTCTAAGATGCATGCATACACCAACACTAACAATTGTTTTGAGTTCTGCAAAAATGTCTTAATGAGTGAGCAAGTTCATCCAATGTTTTCATTTGTATTGATTCTCCACGTGTTTTTAGCTTTCGCAATATATTGGAAGCTCATAATGATTGTCTTAAGTAAGAGATGCAATTCCTCCCCAATTTGTTTTACTTTTTTTGGGGGATATTTTGGCTCTTAAGAATGCCATTGGTCACTTTGTTTCCTATAGAGCGCATGTGGAGCAGAAGGGATGCCATATCCACAGGAAATATTGCCTTGACTGCATTACCTCGGTTGCAATACTTCAGATGTCTCTTGAATAGGCGTGGGGTTCAAGCTGCTCCAGTCACAAATAAATATGCCCGGCGCCCTCCAACTGGTGCAGGGTCATGCTATGAGCAATGATTCTTAAATTGTGAGATTAGGTGACTGGACTTGTTTCAGGCTGCATCCAATGAGCTCAGCTCAAATAGCACTTTGTTTCCCATAAGAATAGTTGGAAAATCTGGTTGTGGGTTCAACACGATACCCATTGGAGGTGTGTAACTTGTTAATAGACTTAAAAAAGAATTTGAGATCAGTATTGATTGTGAGATCAATCAAATCTGGCACTAGTGATTTTGTGTTGTAATTTACTTGTGGTGTTGTAATTTGTGGTTTTGTAATTTACTTGTTAGTAAATAAATATTTTCAATCTTATCATTATCTCAAAATTACAAGTTCCTGAGCAGACAGTTCTGAACTCTCATAGATTTTTATTCTCCCAAGGATGATTTTGAGCATCCTACAATAATTTCCATGTCATCTCCAGAAATGTTGTTTCGTAGAAACTATTGCCTGATCTGATTCTTTTTCATGTCAAATAAATATACACTATAGATTTGTGAAAGTTAAAATATTCATTGAGAAAAGCCTCAGTGCATTTGTGTAGCAAATATAGAAGATTTTAATCCATCTAGAAAATGTTCTATAACTATGGGAGACATTTATGTTGTATACCAGAGGGTATACACTTATTGCACGAGTCAGATATTCTGAAGGAAGCTAGGGAGCCCTTTAGAAACGATGACAACATAGGTTGATACTTTCAAATTTACGTGCCAAATTTTCAAACAATTTAGGTAAGATTGTCAGAGGATGATGAAATTGATGTATACGTGCGCTGAATTCGTGGTCCAAATATAGACAATGAATAATAAATTACTGATAATTTATATGGGTTATATTCATAGTCCAATTTCTATGCTATATTTTCTCTTAAATTCCATAGACTTCTAGTTTACACTAGCTGACCAAACCCTCATATATTGGGTATTGCAAAAACCTAGAGTAATGCCAAGTTCAAGGGTCTCCTTCTAGTTTTAGAAATCCAAGTCCAAGGTAGGACTTGCTTGAGGATAACAACAACTTCACACAAACTAAAGTCATGAAGATAAAAAGTTTCATAATGACACAAAACTAATCTCCACGGCTCCATCTTTTCTTACCCCTTCTGCACTGTTGTCTTGCTTGACAGTTTAGGGTATTGAAAAAGACTTTCAAAGTTGAATTGAGTGCATTCCTAACGAAAATGCTGGGCCCTAATGCATAATGAATCCCAGAGGGACCTCATTGCTGAATTATGGTGATTATTATTATTATTTTTTCGGTGAAGGTGACCCATAAGTCTTTGTGTTCAACATATTATGATGATGAGTCATGGTAATACAATTGATGAGATGTGATCCCCTATCTTCCTTATTGAACTCTTTCTGGCTCTTTTATTCTCAATTTCACACCTAGGGCATGTCTTCTTTATTCAATTTTAGCAAATATCAGTTTCGGCAAAGTTGGGTTACATTGGCTTTCATGAAAGTGTGAATTTCTAGACTGTAAAGGATCATGAATTTTGCTTAAGGTTGGTTTATTTAACGCCAATTTCTTCTTTGAAAGTCAGAATTGCCGATAAAAAGGATTCATTTTATTTTACTTTTTTCCCCCTCATATGATTCAACATTTCTTGAACCATTTACTTTTAAGTCAAAAATTAATGATAGTGCTTAGGTAAGATTTCTAAATAATTCAATGCTGACAGAAAGTCGTTTTCTTGACATGCATGATCAATCACATTTTCAGTCTTGAGTGTCAAATTTTTTTTCTTTTTAAATAATCAAAACCTTTTATTTTATCTCTTAGATCTAAATGTCTTTTTAAAATAGAATTATCTAAAGGTATAAACTAAGCAGTTCTAAAACCTCACATTTGTCTCAAATTGGAAGAAAGTTGGTCTATAAGATTCTACTATCCACTAGTATTGACAAAAATGGAGAGTTTTAATTGGGTCTCTAGTCTCCACCACCTCTATTGGTATTGGCAGTAGCTTTATCTCTTTCAACATGGAAGAAAAAAGAATAGCAATAGTAAATAACTTGAAAGTTTAGTAATTTACTCTCTCTCTCTCTCAAAATGATCAAAGAAAAGAAAAAGGTTCCTTATATTATTGGAAAATCACATTGTACCAATTTAAATACATCATATTTATTTAAACATAAACATAAAACTTTCTTCCAAACTAGTTAACTTAAAAATTCGATATTACTCTATCATTTTTATAAATACAATTAATTTTTATTTATTTATATAGATATGATAGAATTTTAACTTATGTCACCCGCTTTATGATAATTGTCCTTTATCATTAAATCAAGATATTAGTTACTAATTGGTTTTGGTGTAGACAACTTAAAACCCTAGAATTCTTATTCGATGATAAGTTTAGTTAACTATAACCTAATATGATGTTATTTTACTAGTTGAACTAAATGAAACTGATTTTGTTTTATTCTTAAAAAAAAAAGGATAAAATGCAAGAATTATCACTGAGGTCTGGATTAATGCAAACTAGGTTTAAGACAACTAAAAACTGACCGACTTGGCCTTTAAACATAGAAAAACATTTAAAAGATTAGTGTGTATTAGCTGTAATAATTTGACTGACTTTCATATAAGTTTGTTGTACTGTCATTTATTAGTCAAACGGTCAAAATAAAGAGTTAGAATGATAAATGACACGTATTAGTCAAAACCTCGTGGGTAATTAATACATTTTGCCCTAAAAAAAAGAAAGATGTTTTACTAAATATAATTATAATAATAAATCACCTACTAAAATTAGTTAGATATGAATTGTGTGTATTAAAAAAGGAAAGAAAATTTTATTTTTGTATCAGCTAGCTCACTAACCTCACTCTCACTGTCACTCTCACTCAGAAATAAACACAGAGAGAGAAAAAAAAATTGTTATTTTTTTTTCTGAGAAGAAATTTAACCATACCTATCTTCCTCTCAGTTTTGCCTCAAAGTCCTTTTCCCTCTCACTTTTCTCTCTCTCTCTAAAAACTTCCTTTCTCTCTCTCTCTCTCTCTACTCTCATGGCTCCCTCTACATATCTCACTCTGTAAGTCACAAATCTAACCTCTTTCTTTCTCAAATCACAGGAAAAACAAAACCCTAGAAATTTACACCATGGTTCTTTTGTTTCCATGAATTTATATTAATTTTTTTGTATCTTATCTTATTTTGCGTGAAACCATTTTCGTTTCAAGATTCGAACTAGGTTCTTCACTTATTGCTGACTTTCCTTCTAGATTTGCTCAACTTTTTGTTTTACAGTGCCTAATCCTTGATTTGCTGTTAATTTTTTTAGTTTCATCTGCTTAATTGTTAGTATTTTTACTATTTTGTTGCTTAAGTATTAATATACTACCGTTTTTTTTTTTTTTTTGGTTGCTTTCTCTGTCACAGTTTGCATCTTATGCTTGATCCGATATGGGTTTAGTTCCTGGCATTTTGGGTTAAGTGTTAACCACTCCACCATGCTTCACTTACTGAGGATTAGGTTTTTAAGTATTAGGGTTTAATTCCAGATTTCTGGGTTTGCTTTCAGTTTCTTGAGTTTGGGATAGGAAAATTTTCAAGTGGGTTAACTGGGTATGGTGGGTAAAGAGGATGCCACGAGTAAGTCTCGGGTTCCATGCCAATTGGCTGGTAACCGGAGAATGTTTATGCGGTCAGCTTCGTGGTCCTCTTCCCGTCTCCCCTCTCAAAACCCGGATTCCGAAGAAAAAGAATGTGGGGATCCTAATGGGAATGTAGGAAACAGTAATGGGCAAAATCGTAGGTTTCCTGCCCCGTTAACCCCGCGGTCACAACATAATTCTAAGGCTCGGTCTTGTTTACCACCCTTACAGCCATTGGCTATTGCTCGCCGGAGCTTGGATGAGTGGCCGAAGGCAGGGTCGGATGATATTGGTGAGTGGCCGGGACCACCCACTCCGAGTGGGAGAGGGAATGGGGAGAGATTGAAGCTTGATTTATCATCAATTCAGAGAAACCCGGATAAGAATGGTGGGCTTGTGAAGAGGGATAAGATTGCTTTCTTTGATAAGGAGTGCTCGAAGGTGGCCGAACATATATATCTTGGTGGAGATGCGGTTGCGAAAGATAGGAATATACTAAAACAGCATGGGATTACTCACGTTTTGAATTGTGTAGGTTTTGTTTGTCCTGAGTATTTCAAAGCTGATTTTGTGTACAGAACTTTGTGGTTGCAGGATAGTCCGTCTGAGGATATAACTAGTATTTTGTATGATGTTTTTGACTACTTTGAAGATGTTAGAGAACAGCGTGGAAGGGTATTTGTTCATTGTTGCCAAGGGGTTTCTAGGTCTACATCCTTGGTGATTGCGTATCTTATGTGGAGAGAAGGGCAGAGCTTTGAGGATGCTTTTCAGTATGTCAAGGCAGCGAGGGGCATTGCTGATCCAAATATGGGTTTTGCTTGCCAGTTGTTACAGTGCCAAAAAAGGGTTCATGCATTTCCTCTTAGCCCAAGTTCTTTGTTGAGGATGTATATAATTGCCCCACACTCGCCATATGATCCTTTGCATCTTGTCCCGAAAATGTTGAATGACCCTTCTCCATCTGCTCTGGATTCTAGGGGTGCATTTATTGTTCATCTACCATCTGCGATATATGTTTGGATTGGCAAGAACTGTGAGGCCATCATGGAAAAGGATGCAAGAAGTGCTGTTTGTCAGATTGTCCGGTATGAGAGAGTGCAAGGGCCAGTGAGGATGATCAAGGAAGGCGAAGAACCGGCTCATTTCTGGGATGCATTTTCACACCTCTTACCCTTGATGGATAAACCCAGCAATGGTGTAGAGGTTAGGGAATCTACGGTCAAGGTTAGCATAGGTGACCGGAAAGTGGACTCATATAATGTTGATTATGAGATTTTCAAAAAAGCTATTATGGGGGGTTTTGTGCCTCCGTTTGCATCATCTGAGAATGAACATGAAACCCACCTTCCTGCTAGAGAGAACAGTTGGAGTGCTCTGAGGCGCAAGTTTGCATCTGGCGATATGAAGGAGTTTGTGTCTGCTCCCAAAATATCCCTCTCCAGGGTCTACTCAGAATCTAGGATGATAGGACATTCATCTACAAATTTATCATCACCTTCATCATCTTTGTCATCATTGACTTCGTCATCATCATCTTCTTCTTCACCTCCTTTTCTCTCTCCAGATTCTGTCTCTTCTGATTCAAGCACCAGTTCAAAGTATTTTTCAGAATCCTCTCTAGATTCTCCTTCTGCAGCTTCATGTTCTCTTCCGGTATCTTCTACTTTGTCTAACTTTTCTAATTTGTCTCTCTTGTCCAAAACTTCTAATAGTCCAGAAATTGTTGGTGTTAATTCTGCTTCACAGCCATGTTCCAAATCAACTTCTTCCCCATCTAAAATGTTTTCACCTTCCCTTGCAGAGCGCAGGGGTAGCTTATCAAAATCTCTAAAATTGCCATTGATGGCTGACAATATGAGGGTGGCATATACTCCCTTAAGTCATCTTTCTGGTCAAGATGATGGTATTTGGACACACAACAATAATTCTTCCCCATGTGAACCGGATAGTATAGGAGATATCTTAGAGTCCAAGGATGCAGTTAAAATTAGGGAGGGAGATTTAACTGGGTTGTGGAGAATGCATCCTTTGGGACAAGGCCTAGGCTCTGCCGTCTCAAATGGGATGGTGGAAAGTGACTCGGCATTCAGTAATCTTATGAAACCTTTAGTATGTCGGTGGCCCAGATTAGAAAAGATTGCAACATTTGGTGCAGGTGACATGAATTCTAAAGATGCTTTCGCTATTTACTCTCCAGGTTTAGGCAAAAATGAGAAAAGAATATTATATTTTTGGGTAGGAAGGTCTTTTGATCCTGATGAAATCCAAATTCGATTAGATAGTGAAAGAGACTTAGATGATCTAAAAGAGCTTGACTGGAATCAAGTTGCCCGTGATGCTCTTACCCAAATGGGTCTTCCAAAAGACACTGCTGTCGAGGTATGTATCACTATTTATTGTGTGATATATTATTATTATTATAATTGTGTATAAGTTTTAGAATTATCTAAATGGCTACGATATTAGTCAGATGTTTTTGTCTTCTTGATTTAGTTTGTTTGTTATAAAAGTGGATGCACCATCAACTTTGTTTTTACAACTTTTGTAATTTAGCTTGAGTCATATGAAAAGTTAATATATTTGAAACAAAAATATGTAGAGTAATGTGTTTTGAGCTTTTCAGGAAATCTTAATTTGAAGTCTCAAGGTTGGTGTTTTTGAAATGCCATTAGAGAACCAAGGCCTCAAAATGGCACTTCATGCGAGTTAAATGAGATTTATTATTAATAACAATAAATTTGTGACTGAAAATCACTCTTCCAATTCTATGGACTGTTATTTGCTTCACGGGTAAAAGCTATTGTGATTGGTGTATGGGGAAAGCTTCCAGGGTTCAGGCCTACCGGGGCTCAAACCCTGATAAGCTTAATCTTGGAGAAGCAATATCTGATTTACAGGATACTTCTGGACCCAATTCACTTTTTAATTGGGCTACATAACACATATGCGGACAGTGGTATATCCTAGAGTGTAGGGTATAGTTCCTCTTAAAATGCTCCCTCATGTTGGCCTCAGAAAAGGGGTAGAACATGCGATTGTGAATGTCTTAAAGGTAACTAAATGCCTGTATTTTGGTGTTTTTCCTATCCAGTTGCAGCATAAATATGGTTTGAGCAAATGATGCTTTAAATCATGGTCCGGATGTAAGCTTTTGTATCTTATTATCAAGGTATCTATGGCCTTGTCATCCCATGTTCTCTTTTTTTTTTCATCTAATAGTGGATGTTCTTGTTATCAATAGTGAAATACCTTTCAAAGTCAGATGAAAGGTGTTATGTTCTCAGTTCTCAGCAGTGTTCTATTTTGGTGCTTGGATATGTGCCTTTGACAGGAAAGTAAAATGTTGAAATGAGAATGGCTGCTTTTATTCAAGTACTTGAGCATCCTTAGGGTCCATGGGTATTGGGGCTGTAGAAGGATGGGTTGCCTATGAGCTATAGCTCAATTGGCATCTCCTGCTTATAAGTTCTAGGTGGAGGGTGAGGTCATGGATTCATGACCCATTGGGTGCATAACTTACCACTAAAAAGGATGGGTTATCAACTTTAGTTTGTTTTCAGTTTAAGTGGAACAGGTGGTACTTGTAAGGGGTTTTCATTTTTCTTGAGTTTGCTCGTAACTGGTGATAAAACTGGTGCTATTTGTCACTGGTTTTTCCTTTGACGAAGTTTTCTTGTAACTGGTGGTTCTGTTTTTGCATTCTAACATTTAATTACATAACATTTTCACCCATATCACATTTCTGGTCCAACTTACTGGAAAACAAATGCTTTAAATATAACAAATTTTGTCCATTCTTTGCTCTTATATTTCTCTATGATGTGTGCTTTGGAAGCGAGTAGAAGGCATTCTGTCTAATAGGTCATCTAATTTGAATGTTGCATATTTTGTGAACAGATTGTTAAAGAAGATGAAGAGCCAATAGAGTTTCTTGCATTGTTGAGGTTGTTGTAGTGGAAATTTGAAGAGATTCTGCAATCCAATGGCTTATAGCTTTTTTTATTTGTTTGGTTTGCTCAATTGCACTGCAACTTTCTCAGGCATCAAGATGAGATTCTCCCGAAAAAGCCCAGTGAGGTAATGTACTTTGTGTCAAGCATCATCTACATTTCTTCCAGTTACCAGAACAGACTATGGTGCATATTTTTGGTGGGAATAGGGGAAGTGACTTCTCTTAGAGATTATTCTGCTTAGATCACTAGTTAGCTAACAACCCTGCGAAATTAACGGTAGCAAGATGTCTTTTAATTTGCCAAGAACAGCAAATCATATATAATTAATGGTCTGTTTGGATTGAGGGGGAGGGAGGGGGAGTAGAGTAGAGTAGATTTAGCTCAAAATTAGTCTATTTTTAGCCAACTCTATTCTACTCCACTCCACTTCCCCTCCTTCTCCCCTCCATCCAAACAAGCCCTAAGAGAATATACATCAGTTGTTGGGTCTGACTAACCTGTTGGGGAGCCATAGCCAACCCCAAAATTTTTGGGAATAAGGCTTGTTTGTTGTTGTCTTTGTGATATACTCTTCAACTGGCCTTTTAAAGGGTCATAATTAATGTCCTTGGCTAGTTCTGTTTAATGGTCATGCTCACAAAGATAATAGCCAGAAAACCCTGCACAAAGCTTGGTAAATTCATACAAGCATGGCTTCAGAGATATCCTTTTGTATCCTTGGGTAAATGAGGCAAAAGGAAGGAAAGTTAAAATTCACTTGATGAAAAGTATTTCATACTTGGAGCACTTTTGGGCATATATATCATCGTCCAAATGGAGCTCAATAACAGAGAATAATATGACACTTACTAGAAATGCAAAAATTAGGACTTGAATATTTGGCATAAAATGACCAATATAGCTTAGTTTTGTTCAGCTGTTCTATAGTGGGTGGATTGGTAGAATAAAAAATTTCTACCAAGTCGGCTGTTTGCCAAAATAACCAAAGGAAGTTGAGCATGCAGTTATTTGACTAAGAATATCTTTTTGTATCCTTACCAGTTCTTGTTTTTGTTTCTGTTTTTTTTTTTTTTGGTGGGTGGGGGTGGGGGGTCTCAGATTGTTTTTTTTTAGATGGGCAACTTCATGAGCATTTTTCACTTGTAAAAACAATGCATAATATCTTTTTGAACAAAGTTTCTAAAAAAAAAGTTTCTAGAAACTCTTCAAACTTCTCATATATCTAGTTTGGAGAGAATCTCTTCAAACTTCTCATATATTTCTTTTTTGAATGTGAATTTTGAAAATTTAACCATTGAATTTTATGTTCCTTATGTTCTAAATATACCTTTCAAATTTCGCTCAAATTGAATATTATTTACTATTTGATTAATTAACTTATTTTTTATATTCAACTTTAGGTTATAAAAACTTGAAATTATAACATTTATTTGATGACATACCATTTGATCTTTGATTTTCTTGAAATTTTGTAAGCATTAAGGATGTAATAAGAACATGCAATTTAACGGTTAGATTTTCAAAATTTACACTCAATATAAATATATATGATAAGTTTATAGGGTCTCTCTCCAAACTAGTTTGGAGAGAAACTTTGTTTTATCTTTTTCCCCTTTCTCATGTTGGATATTTGTCATATGTTGTTTGCAGGAGGCTGCTTTTAACGTTCTGTGGCTCTTCTCACTTGGTTGTACAGCGCTATTACACCCTCATTTTCATGTAACACTCATTTTCTTGCTTAATTAGCTCCGCCTCTTAATCTGAATTTTCTTGTATATTCACTTTTAGAAACGATCCAAAGGCCTTAGCAAACAGAATAGATACATTGATAAATTTTTTTTTGGCTGGTTAATCTTCATTGTTCTTTTTCTTTAATTCCTTGGGCGATGTTGTGTCGGGTGTTCAAGGCATCAGAAAACGTTTGCTGGATGGCTTCTTAGAAGATGTGTGCCTTTGACAAGCTGAAAATTGTTGGACGTTTGTACGGGTAGTATTTCATCAAAGCTAGTTTAAAATTCCCAAATTCAAGAGAAAAGCTTTCCCAATTCTTAGAACCCCATTGTCTTGTTTGGTAGTACTGTCCCCCTGAATCTTAAAACTTGCGAAGAAAGAAAGTATTTGACAAAAACGAGTGGCCTATATGCTGTGGACAAACTATACCACTCAAATCCAATATCTTCAAGTTAATCAGAGGTATCTTTAATCCAAAAAGCCTTGGATGCCATATATATATTTTTATGTATAATAAACTAAGACTGATGTCATATAAACTGATAAAAAAGTGAAACTTCTTTCATTTCCTTCTCACAAAACGGTCCAATAATTTATGCGAGAGATATTGCAATGTTTTTATACCCTCTATCACATAACCTTCCATGCCAGGCGATGGGTCTCATATAGCTGGCAAGCAACGTATGGCACATAAGAGGACATATCTGTTGGCAATGAGGATCAAAGAGGTACGAATTGCATTTAATTATGTGATTTTCTTCAAACATGAACTCCTTGGCACCCCAATAAAGACATGGACTCAAACACATCCCGAAATGATTGTGCACCATCTCCAATTGGCTTTTCGATTGGTTGATGTTATTAGTTATTACTACTCATAACTTTCATTAATTTGTGGCCAAAACTGAAAGGACTTTCCAATTAGAAAGTCAAAAAGTCCCTTCCATGCAGCATATGTTTATTTCTTCGTACCAATTCCCCAATGTTCATGAATCATGACTCATCATGAGCGCCAATGAGAAGGGTATTAAAAGGAGGTACTAGCCAGGGTGAATTCCATATAGCCCAAAGACTTGTTCATTCAAAGTTTCATAATCACTGTTAATATACGAAATTGACATGGCAGCCACTAAGGTAAGCCTGAAGCTTCTGATAGACAAAAAGGAACACCAAGTGATCTTCGCTGAAGCCGGCAAGGAATTTGTTGATTTCCTTATTACAATTCTTGGTCTGCCGGTTGGAACTGTCATTAGGCTGCTTAGAAGCCAAGGCATGGTAGGCTGCTTGCAAAACCTGTACGAGAGTATTGAAAATCTGAGTGATAGTTACCTTCAGCCAGGCCAAAACAAGTCCACTCTGCTCATGCCCATTGTACACATCAATGGTGGTCCTCTACTATTGCCAAACGTAGAATCATCAACATCATGGAACTTGTATAGTTGTAGTACCAGTCGTAACTATAGTACCAGTAGTAACTACAACTCTAAGTCATACTCCTATATATAAAAAAAAAAAAAAAAAACTCTAATTCATACTTAAGGAGTCGACAACCACAACAATCTTATTCAGCAACAAATGAAAACTGTAATTCATACGTGTCTGCTGACAGCACTGCTATCTGTCCTTCGTGTAGGTTATGTATGAACCAAAAGTTGAATTTTGTAGAACCACCAGAGGCAAACAATCATGACTCCTCCAGCAGTGAGGGAGGGTACGTGAAAGGTGTGGTTACATACATGGTTAAGGATGATCTGAAGGTGAGACCAATGTCCATCATCTCCGGTATCACCTTGCTTAACAAGTTGGCCAAGGAAATTGGAGCTCTTGAGGAGAAAGTGGTCCATTTGGGCATGGATGAGGTATGTCGTTTATCGTTTATTCTTTGTACCTTTTGCACTTTCAATTTGAAGTTCAAATCATAAATTTTTTTTTTCCCCCATAATTATTGACAAACTGTTGTGATTGCTATGTAATGAAATTGTATCAATTGTGCATTATGTGAAAGTAATGTTACCTCACTCCTAAGTTACAACTTGTTATCTTAATTTTTTTTATTAAAAAAATTTGTCAAAATTTTTCTCTAACATTGCGCTGTTCAAATAGCATTGTTCATATGTTCAAATGCCGTTTAGAGAAGAGAAGGGTGAATAAAAAGCAAGGTTTTAAAAACCGAACCGGTCAATGAACCGATTTGACACCCGGTTCTTGATTTTTACCAGTTTTTAACCGGTTTTATTGGACCGGATCAGTGGCCAGTTCTAGGTTGAACAGGTTAGACCGGCTGATCTAGTCTGGTTTTTAAAACCTTGATAAAAAGCACTACATGTTTTTTGTGTTCAAATGCTACCATGTTCAAAATACCACTTCTAATTTCGGCATATTATAACTACTTCTTTATGTGGTTTATTGATAGGGTGTGAAATTGCTCAAGGCTTCTTTGCTGTCGAACAGTGTTCTTACTGATGTCTTCCTCCCAAAGTAGGAAAAGAAGGCAGCTGCTAGCAAGAGGTAGAATAATGCTGTCACATCTTTTGGGCATCTTAATTTCTAAATGCAAGAGATTTGAGTAGTTGCCAGGAAGAGGATGTTTTTCTGTTGCAAATATGTTGCAAACATAAGTCAAATTTGTTGTGGCAATATAAGGGGCAATGTACATTTTTTTTTTTTGGGATAAGTTAAAGGGCAATGTATTTGACCTTCTCTCACTCTCTCTCTTCTTTTGGGAAATTTATTTACTCAGTATTTATTAAATGATATCTTTTTTTTTAAAAAATTTTATTTTATTTATATATTTAGAAAAATTATTAAATGATTTTTTTTTCGTTATAATAATATTGCTTGGTACTTCTCTTGAGATTTGATGACCTCTTCAATGAGGTGCTTGATGATGACTTGAAGAATGCCTAAGCAAATGTTAATGGTTATCAAAATACAAAATGAGATGTATAATTTTACATTTTTTGGCATTTAGTAATCCCGATTGGAGAACTTCAAAGTAATTTTAATTAAATTATTTCTCGTTAGGCCAATAGGCATTTCATTATGTTTGTGTCTAGCTAAGACCACTTCATTAGAAGCCCAAGAAGATAAACTTAACCCTTAGTCGCTACCCAAAATTGAGGGGTTTAACTTCATTACTAATTGATACCGAGTCCTTTCCTCTTAATGTTCTAAAAAAACAAACTTCTTCAATATATTTGAAATTAAAAAATATAATAAAAATAAAATATAAACCTATGTGGGCCACAATTAGGGGTACTTTAGGTCATAGTTGTTAGTATCGTCCGATACATAGGTGCATATCGTATGAATCGTATTGTATCGGTGAATCGTACGTATCGTACGATACATAAACATGTGAGTTTAAAATGAGTTTTTTTTTTTTTTTTTTTTTTTTGGGGTTAAAATTTGTGGTTTTATTTGATTTAAACAAGTTGTTAGACTTTGTTAACACAAAATTATTGGGAAAATTAATTGAGTCTAATGAAATAGCAAGTCCATAAGTTTTTTTCCTTCCTTTACTTTCTCCTACAAAATTTAGACTATACTCATAACACTCACTTTCATATGTGCAAATTTTTTTTCTATGCTATTAATAATTTATTAAATGAAAATATAATTATTTTTTATTTTGTTATTATTATTTTGAGTCTAAAAAGCTAGAATGCCAAGAAAAAATTATTAGAATAAAAAAACCAAAAAAAAAGAAAAAGAAAGTAAATGTTGATAATAATAAAGAAAATGTCTATGAAAAAATAATTTTGCAAGATGCTGACACATGATGATAACATTGACTTAGATAGAGTTGATTAACCAAAATGATGAAAATATATTATTATTTTGGTTCATATATCATATATTACTTTTGAGTTTAATCAATTTGAATGTGCATGTTATAAACATAAGTTAATTTGATTTATTTAGTTAGCCTTGTTAAATTTTATTACATAAGTAATGATTAAATTGGTCATTAGTTGAATATATTTTGAATTTATAATGAATATACCTTATATATATATATATATGTATATTTATAATTATTTTATAATTTTATTAGGTGTTTTTGTATCTTACGATACACGATTTAATACGATATATGATGCAAAAAAATCAAAAATCGATTCATGATACGATTCACGATTTGACAACTATGCTCTAGGTGTTTATGCAATGCCTAGGACCCCAATTAAAAGAGTCTTAATTAAATTTTTAGTTAATTATTGGTTTAACTTGGGGAGAAAAAGGATAGGTGGGTTATGCTTTATACAAATCCTCTGTATCATTTTTTGTGTTCCACTTTATGTTCCACTAATTACAACTTGTCATGCATTTGTTTAACTTTTCTTATAAAATAGCCAAAGTTTAAAATGAAAAAAAAAAAAAAAACAAATGACAAGTTATGATTGGTGGAACATAAAGTGGAACACAAAATGTGGTATAGGAGGATTTGTATTTAGGTTATGCCTAGGGGTGAGTAGAAGCTTATCGTCACCGACTCAACCAACCGATGCCGATCATCCCGTACCGCCATTGCAATCGATCGACTGAGTCGATGCTGGCGAGTGGAGCGTGAAGGGATTTTCGATGCCGGTGTGGTGCAGTCACCAGAGCAGAAGTTCGAAATCGAGATAGAACCAAACCGAACCAATACTTGCATAATAATTTAAAAGGTTTGGATACGGCGTTGTTTTACTAGGATTTTTTTTAAAGCATCATTGTATTAAGTGTTTAAAAAAAAAAAAAAAAAAACAAAACGGTGCCGTTTTATGCTACGTTTTTTGATTTCTACCATTGTATAAATTTCATTATATTCTCTCATATACAACCTTAACTCTCTCTCTCTCTCTCCTCTCGGCTCAGTTGGCCTTTACAGTCTGCCCTCTTAAGTCTCATCAGCAGATGCCTCACCACTCACCAGTCAAGCAGTTGCCGCCAGTCACTCAGCCCAATTTGTGGCAAACCACCGGTAACCCCCTCTCCTCTCTCACCTCTCGGCCTTAAAGCTCTCTTTCTCTCACTCTCTAGTTCCAAACTAAGTTTATACTATGGATGAAATGGATGATCGGCGCACTTGTTTATTTGTATTATTAAATCATGTCTTTTATGTTATATTTAGTTTGGAGTGTTACATTGTTACTTCAAGTCCCACCTCCATCATGTTTCATGTCTAGTTGTCTGCCAACTAAAATTTTAATAACATTTATGCCAATAATTTTTTTGTGTTTGGGCTCTTTAGTTTTGAACGTGCTGTGTATTGGGCTTAATCTTTTAGTGATTAATAGAGAAATAGTTTTGAATGTGTTGTGTATTGAGCTTGAAAGTCCAATTTTTTTTTTTTATAAAAACAAACAAACAAATGTTTCAAACCGACCAAACCGATTAAACCGACAACAAAAAATCGCACTGCTATAGGTCGAAAAACCGACCCTAAGCGGTATGCATTGGTTCTAATTATGAAAAAACCGATCCCTATCGGTTTGGTGATAAATTTGAAAAAAAACTGAGCCAACCGAACCACACACACTTATGCCTTCTCTAACCCATCCATCACCAAGAAGGTCAATTTGATAAAAATCTAACGCAATTGAAACCCAAAATTATTTTATTTGAATTAACACAAAATATCCTTTATCGTTATTTATTCAATACTAATTAAAATAAACTGCATTCATAACATTCTCCCCTAGAAAACAGCCTTGTCCACAAGGGTCTTTCTAATTCTTCCACCCCATTGTGTTTCTCACTTTCTCTATTAGTATTTCTTAAATTTCATCTCTTTGATGATTTGATATGCTCTCTGTTCCCGTGTTCCTCAAGCTTTTTTTACTTATTTATTTTGCAATAACATTTATTTACCTTTCCTAGGTGAATGTTCTTATAGAGGTTGGAACTTGGTGTTGGGTTTTGTAGAGCCTAGTTTTGTTTGATCCGGTTTGACGACTCGACCCGACCCGAATAATATTGTGTGGTTTTTAATGGGAGATTTACTGAGGTTTAGTCCATGGAGCGGAGGCTTGGGCCGACAGGCCCATTTCATATATATAAACTGACTTTGTCGTGATTAGGGTTTTTAAGATTGTAGGTTGTTGTTGCTGCATTCTTGAGGGTGAGAGAAAAAAGTATTGTAGCCGCAATTCTTGTACTTTGTATTTTTTCCCTGATAATAGTGAAATCCCTGCAACTCCGTGGACGTAGGTAAATTACCGAACCACGTAAATATTGTCTTGTGCGTGTGATTGCTTTCTTTGGCGTGTGTTTTTTTCTATTTTTTTTTCTCACAGGTTGGGATTTTGGTTAAATTCCCTTCACTTGGAACTTTGTACTTATGTTTTGGGTTAATGGGTGTCTTTAGAGGATTTGTTAATGGACAATTTTAAGAAAATTTTGATATCACTTTTATAGAAAATTTAAAAGTGTCAAAAAAATTAGTTACTTTTTTCTTTATCTATAAGAAGTTTTTAAAAATATTTTTTAAACCAATACCTTTAGATCATCCGATAATTTTTATTTGTTTTATAATCATACTTTTCAGACGTTTTTACTACTTTATAGTCACACATACTTGCAGTCATTTCCAGTATTTTATGACCTTCGATTGTCATTGACACGGTGACTTTCAAGGTTGGCCCTTGTATAAGCTTGCAAGTTCTCTCTTCCGTTGTGTGATGGAGACATGCTGAGCTTGTTGAATAATTCAGTGATTCTCCATGACCTATTGCATATGCAATTGACAAGAGATGAGGGAGCTAGCTTTTTGCTCTAACTGCTCCATAATATTAATTTTTACATATGCCTAAGTTTTTATTAGCTGCTTCAAGGGAATCGATACTTCTAAGTTTGATAAAATGAACTAATTCAAGGTAATTCACTCTTCAAAGTTGGACTTGACTTGGGTTTAGTGCTTGTGCACTGGACTTGTCAAGATGGTCAAGACTCAAGAGACTCAAGATGGGTTTGGACCCAAGCTTTGCCCCTCAAAATTAGACTAATTAACAATTTATAACTTAGTAAATCATTACTATCTTTATTTATTGGCTGCCTTGTACATACACTTAAATCACTTAATGCTACTTTTCTAGGTTGTTAATCTCCTTGATAACATGATTAGTATTAGATTTAGGAGAATGGGTTCAATTGCAGTTTTAATACTATTTTCAACCAAAAGAATCGAATAAACAAAACTACTTTTGAAAAGCGAAGTGATAAATAATAACTAAAACTTTTAAAGAGTTTCCTAAGTTTCTTACTTCAATTAACAGTAGGATATTCTATTTTTGAATTGTATCCAATTTAAGCCTAGTAGCTTTAGCAACAAAACTTCCTTTAGCAAAAACCTAAAATTAAAAAAAAAAAAAAATTTTCAGTTTGAGTTTTCTTGTGGTATGGTTGAAATTGGTAAGTTTTCTTTTCTACATCCCTAGAATATGTACCAGTTGACAAGATAGTGAGATAGCAATTCATAAATTTTTTTAGATCGCCTGGCAAAAGTCTTACATAAAACAATCTTTTTCACCCTAAATCAAATGGTGCCAATTTTGTAACCAGCCCTGGTTCATCAGATTCCATCCTTTGAGACTGATGTAGGTTGATGAGGCTGAAATGAGGGAGGGCCAAAGAGGCGCAACAATGTAATGATGTATAGAAGACTAGTTTTTACACTGCTTTCGCATAAGAGATGAATGTTGGCTAGTCTTATATGTAATATCCTGCATTAACAAGTGTAACACCTTTTTTAGCCATTTATACATATATGGCCTATGGAGTTATGGACTATAAAATAAGTTCCTTTACGTTGCAGATAATTAGTGTCTTCAGCTTCATCATTCTCCAAGAGGACCAAGACGATACTATATAGGTATCATCAGGCATGGTCCAACGTAACAAGTCAATATTTGTTTTTATTTACTGTTTCTTGGCACCCCCAATAAAGGCATGGATTCAATATATTCCAAAATGATTGTGCACTAACTATCCCATTAGCTTTCAATTGCTTGAACCCATTACTACTCATAATTCTCTCATTGATCTTTTTGACAAAACTGAAAGGACTTGGGACCATTAGAAAGTCAAGAGTCTCTACATGCAACAAATGTTTAATTCCCCAATGTTCATGAATAATGAGTGCCAATAAAAAGGGTAGCAAAATAAGGCACTTCCCAGTTTCCAGAGTGCATGAATTACACAAAACCCGAAGGCTATATAAAAAAGGTAACAGCTAGCCAAAGAAGGCACTTAATTTCCATTTCGAATACATTCAAAGTTTTAGCATATAAAACATGGCAGCCGCAAAGGTAAGCCTGAAGCTTTTGATTGACAAAAAGAGTCACCAAGTGCTCTTCGCTGAAGCAGGCAAGGAATTTGTTGATTTCCTTATTACCATTCTCGCTCTGCCTGTCGGAACTGTTATTAGGCTGCTTAAAAAGCAAGGGATGGTTGGCTGCTTGCAAAACTTCTACGAGAGCATTGAAAATTTGAGTGATACTTACCTTCAGCCAGACCAAAACAAGGACTCTCTGCTGAAGCCTGAAGTATACTTTTCTGGTGGTGTAGTCCCTCTCCAATTGCCAAATGTTGAATCATCATCAACATCCAGGAATTTCTATAGGTGTAACAATAGTAATAGCTACGGCTACAGCACCAACTGTATTTCATACGTGTCTGCTAACAGCAGTGCAATCTGTCCTTCTTGCCAGAATTCCATGAGCCGCAAGCTAAATTTCGTAGACCCTCCAAGCTCAATCAATCCAGGGTCCTCAAGTGAGGGAGGGTACGTGAAAGGGGTGGTTACATACATGGTAATGGATAATCTGGTGGTGAATCCTTTGTCAGCTATTTCTAGTATCACTCTGCTTAACAATTTTAATGTCAAAGAAGTAGGAAATCTTGAGGAGAAAGTGGTCGATTTGGGCATGGATGAGGTATGTCATTCCTTCTTTGCTTTTTATATATGCATGACCTCTATTTATTTCTTCTTTCATTTTCTGTTCTTTCGTTTTTTCTTGAAAGAAAAATTTGGAATCGATGACTGATCCATCCCAATACCTTAAACTGCTAAATCAAAAAGTTGTCTTGCCCTGGTATAGTATGTTATTACGAGTCTACGACTCTAGAGTATAGAGCCTATATGCTCAATTATTACCACTTGGAGAAGATAAAATGGGAAACAAGTATTGGCTCATCTAAAGAAAAAAAAAAAAAACCTAAAATGCAGAATTTCTTAATGATAAATGTAAAAGACTTGGGATTTAATTTCTCCTTAAAAAAAATTTATTGATATCTTAACGGGATAGTAATAAACAAATATAATGTAGCATATATCTTAACTTTAAATATTGTTGTATCTATATATAAAATATGCTTCTGTTATTTACTAATTACTGCACAATAATAACTATTTTGCTCCTTGATGTGGTTTATTGCTAGGGTGTGAAATTGTTGAAGGCTTCTCTGCTGTCGAATAGTGTTCTCACTGATATCTTCCTCCCAAAGTTGAGCATGAAATAAACTTCCAACAGGAGGTAGAAGCGTCCTTATAATGGCACTGTTGCAGCCGATTGGAATTTTAATTTCTAATATAGTGTGTGTTTGAATGACTTTGTTTTTGTCGGCTTATTTTGTTTATTATATAAAAGTACAATTGTACCTCATAAAATGTAATTGTTCTTCTAAAAATTATTTTTGCTAACTTATTTTACTATTCAATTTATTTTTGCTACTATGTATGAGTCTCACTGCACTTTTTGGTACTATTTATGTATCCCACTATACTATTTCAGCTAATTTTTGCATTTATCTTCAATACTTTCAGTAAAAAATTTTCAATTTCAGTAAAATAAGCGGATCTCAAACAGACATTTAAGTTTATCCAAATAAACCCTTAATTGATCTAAAACAGGTCTTTAAGTTTATCCAAATAAACCCTTAACTCAAGAGGCCTGTGGGATTGCCAAGAATTTTTTTTTTTGGTTGCAAATATGTTATAAATCTGGTGGCAATGTAAAAGGCAATATGCTTGCCCTTCTTTCTCTTATTATTTTTTATTTTTATTTTTTGGGAGTCTTGTTAAGTTTTCGTTAATTATCACCTTATATAATGGCTGAGAGGTGAGGGCCATAAGGCAATTTCATTATGTTCATGTCATGCTGAGATTACTCAATATTCTGTCCCACTTCTCTTGTACGGAAGATTTGGATTCTCAATATATATAAGAAGGCCATGAATGTTAAGGTATTAATTGGGCCTACAATTTCCCACTGAGATCGCCGAAGCCCTTGACATTGTTAGGCCCATTAGGCATTTCATTACATGTTTGGTGTCAAGCCCGACCGCTCAATAAGAAACCTTGAAGAAAAAGGTTTTGGGTCCGCAATATTCCGCTTGTTATGAAATAAAAATAAAATAGTAGTAAACAATAACAAAGAAAAACTAAAAAACTATTAAGTATATATAAATATCAATCTCTCGAGTGGTCATCCACACGTTGTATTGATCAGATGATGTCTAGAGTTCATATAAATGATCTGTTTGAAACAACACATGTATCTCAACTTTATATGAAATAGAGCATATATATATATATATATATAGCCTTTAAAAGTCGGTATAAGCCAACATTTGATCGGCAATTTCGAATGGCATTGGCATAGAATGCTGCATAATACAAATCTTGCCACCCAGACCCAATATTGTATGCTGCCTTATATCATAGCACTGCTGATGTGTTGTGTTGTTGTTTTATTTTTCACTTAAAAAAAAAATTACATTTCAAAGCTCACAGTTTAGAGATGAATTTAAAATAAACATGAGATTTTTGAGATTTTAAATTAAACTCTTCACTTTAAAAAATGTTTTGATTCAAACCATAAACTCATTGTGTGTAAAGCCATTAATAAAAAGTGCTTAAAGAAAATGTCTGGTTTTGAGTGAAATAGTGTTAGTATATAATAATCATAGCTGTGATAAAATAAAAATAAAGTCGTTTTATTTAAGAATTTTCTGTTAATGATGTCAACATAAATGGATTTATGGTTGAATTGAAATATTTCTTAAAGTATAGTTTAATTTAAACGTGTGGAGTTTAATTTGAAGCCATCCATAAACATAGGGTTTCGAAAAAAAAAGTATACACACATATATATATATATATATATATTAATTTTAAGGTTTTTTTTTTTGGATAAATACAATAACATTTTAAACTTATGACATCCATTTTATGATGATTTCTTTTTTAACATCAGGTCAAAAAACCAATTGATTTTTTGTATAGGCGATGATTGAACCCCAAATTTCCTATTCGAAAACAAGAATTCTTTTTTATTATCATGACATGTTTCCATAACCATCATGGACATATAGTAATTTCCATGTAAGCCTACTATGCCTTTTGTTGTAAACTAATTTGGCTCAAGGAATGATGTCTCGATTTATTTGGTGTCCTATGAGTGTATATTAGCACGTTATGTTTTATATTCCAAATGATGGGTTGATACTTTAAATATTAGTGTAAATTACACCTACCTCTTTTGTTAAAATGAAACTTCACCAAATATCTCTTCTATTTAGGTTTCTATATATATAGCACAGAAGTCTATGCCTATCTTTATATATATATATATATATATATATATAAAATTGTTCAATTTTACAAATAATTAAATAATATACTATTATTATAAATTATTTATTTATTTATTTTTTTGTTTGGCATTTTTTCGATAACATTATTGCTTCCCACATATTAGTTGACAGATCTTGAACTCCTCTACAAAACCCCCCACAAAAATCAGCTGAAAACCATCTCTCCCCTCCATGGAAGATATTTGCAAACCCATGCACCACCATGAGCAGTCTGCAGCTTTCAGGTGCCTTCATGAATCGGCCAATAATTCATCCACCGACTCTCACGTGTATCATGCCATAACATAAAAAATTCATATACTACATTAGGGAAATGTAAAAACAATGTAAATTTTACATGGTACTATTCATATAAACTAATAAAGGTTGTGTTTATTACAAACAAACTGTTACTTACAGTTTTACACATATCCAAATTTTTAATTAAAATCGTGACTTGAAGCAATTTCAGTTTATAAATAGGGTGTGTTTAAAACTGTGTAACAGCTTGTGTGTAACAAGTATTACCTAACTAATAATCGTCATTTTCCTAATAGAAAGTGGAACCACCTGATATTGTAAGCAAAATGACTAGCTTTTTACACCCATTTCACATAGCCTCCCTTGCTAGCCGATGCCTCTCATTTGGCAAACAATATTTGTCACCTAAGGGTACATATATATATATATATATATGTGTGTGTGTGTGTGTGTGTGTGTGTGTGTGTGTGTGTGTGTGTGTTGATCGACTGTTGGCAATTGAGATAAAAGAGGTATGAATTACGCTAATTATATTTGAAATCCTGGAAGCATGAACACCTTTTAGGCTATTTATTATTTATACATCATATGAAAAAAAAAAAAAAAAGTTACTTGATGTTGCAGACTGGTGACTCAGCTTCATAGTCTTCCAAGGCTACTGAGTATTACTTGGCACCCTCAATACAGACATGGACTCAAAACATTCCAAAATGATTGTGCACCAACTCCAATTGGCTTTTCAATTGCTTTAAGTCATTACCACTCATAACTCTATCATTGAAATTTTCGACAAAACTGAAAGGACTTCCCAATTAGGAAGTCAAGAGTCCATGCTGTGCATACATGTATGCAGCAAATGTTTAGTTCAACGTTTCAATTCCCTAATGTTCATGAATCACGAGTGCCAATGAAAAGACTATTCGTTATAATTTCCCATTAATTATTCCATATAGCCCAAAAGACTATATAAAAGGTTGGTATTATCCAAGCCAAAGAACTGAAAGAAGTCACTTGGCATATATATAGAGATGGCAGCTACAAAGTTAAGCTTGAAGCTTTTGATAGACAGTAAGGGTCAGCGGGTGCTCTTCGCTGAAGCAGGCGAGGATTTTGTTGATTTCCTCATTACCATTCTCGCTCTGCCGATTGGAACTGTCATTAGGCTGCTTAAAAAGCAAGGAATGGTAGGCTGCTTGCAAAACTTCTATGAGAGCATTGAAAGTTTGAGTGATACTTATCTTCAGCCAAAACAAAACAAAGACTCTCTGTTGAAGCCCAAAGTATACATCTCTGGTGGTGGTGTAGTCCCTCTCCAATTGCCAAACATTGAATCATCAACATCTAGGAAATTCTATAGGTGTGTTCAAGGTCATGCATATGTATCTGATGATCGCACCACATCTTGTCCTTCGTGCACGAGATCATCGATTACTATGACCTCGGAATTAACTTATGTAGACTCGCAAAGTGGAAACAATTCGGGCTCCTCCAGTGAAGGAGGGTATGTGAAAGGTGTGGTTACATACATGGTGATGGATGATCTAGTGGTGAAGCCAATGTCCACTATTTCTAGTATCACTCTGCTTAACAATTTTAATGTCAAGGATGTAGGGGCCCTTGAGGAGAAAGTGGTTGATTTGGGCATGGAAGAGGTATGACTGTCATAGCAATTAAGCTTTCTCTACTTGATTTCTTGTAGTATACTATATGTGTGTAATAACAATTTTTTGCTCTATTTTGATTTTGTAGGGTCTTAAATTGCTGAAGGCTTCTCTACTGACAAAAAATGTTCTGACAGACATCTTCCTTAAATCCTAATTGAGAAATTTAGGTGGCTAATAAATGTTGCGAAGGAAGAAGGGGCCTAAATGATTGCACTATTACATTACATTGTGTTTTCTTATTTTGGAGAGAAAATAGTTTCTGGGTTTTGGACAAAGTGTTGTTGAAAGTATGTTACGTCTTTTTCATTTTGTTGGGTTTCATTCGTATGCTTTCGATGGTAGCCAAATGTCTGGAAATATAAAGGGCAATATACATTTACTTGATTAATGTTGTTCACTTGTTTGTTTATGAATTGGCATTGTTTAGGAAAAATGTTAAAAGTTATTACCAAAGGGCTTAGGCCCAAGGTTAATCTTTTACTTGTCTTAAACTCCTTACGATAGTTGTCATAATTCTAATAGAATCCTAAGATTCTACTCTACAAAAACAATCCTGATCAGCCTAGAATTAATCTTTCATGGGATAAGGGCGGAATGGGATCGTGCTTCTGAATGATGGAATGTAAAATCTTACAATTATTCTCTATATAATCCTAACAATCTTACCTCATGGATCAATTTAGATTCGTGTAATATCGTTTATGCAGCCTTTAAGCAAAATCAACATCCATTAAAAGTATTTTTAGTTACGTCTCTCTATGGTGAGATTAGAATTGTCCAACTCTATTGTAATGGGTTTTGAATGGCTTGACATTTTTCATTATCTTAATAATGTTGAAACATTTGCAAAAATTTTGTAACTTTGAATTTGGGGTGATTTTCTTATTGTAGTAAATGACAAATTTGTTAATTTGGAATGAGTAAGTCTAGTGTCACAAATATTTCCACAACTTTGCTATGCTGTGACTCGTGAGTGGTGAAATCATGAACTCACATGGACCCACTATTTTATTTCCATCACTTACAATTCGCCAAGTAGCAAGATAATGGCAAAGTTGTGGAAATATTTGTGGTACTAGACTTACTCATTTGGAACTTTGTGTATATTTTTTTTGTTGGAACTTAAAACTTGTAAGTTTGAAATTTGAACTTTGTCACTAATTCACGTATCGTTAATTTGGTTCTAATTAGTTATAACCTTTTATGAGTAATTTGTGTCACATTTATTTCTTGTTTTTCTTATGATTTTTTAACATATATTATCGATACTAATGAATTTTTATTATTAATATATATATATATATTTTTTTTTTCTAGAAACTAGAATCTTACGATTCTCGATTTGATCCATGAAATTCTCATTAATCCTATATAGGATTCTAATCCTAACTGACATGCTACTTAATTACTATTTACTTGCTTTGCACTCCATATATTTGTATTACACACAGACATGCTTATATTAAAAGACAAATCATTATACAATTTTACATTTAGAAATTTACAAATTATTTTCTCTTGTGTCTCTCTTTCTCTTTATTTCTTTCCTTTATTTTTATCAACTTTGTAATTATCAAAGAATTTGTATTACACATAGACATGCTTATATTAAAAGACAAATCATTATACAATTTTACATTTAGAAATTTACAAATTATTTTACATTTAGAAATTTACAAATTATTTTCTCTTGTGTCTCTCTTTCTCTTTATTTCTTTCCTTTATTTTTATCAACTTTGCAATTATCAAAGAATAATAATAATAATAATAATAATAATAATAATAATAATAATAATAATAATAAGGGCATTCACATCAAAGTTGTGAAAAATGCTAAAAGCTAAATTTAGCATCTCATTTCACAAAAATCACACCACATCAAATCTGCTATTCTTAAAATATTTAGCATCTCAGCTACAGTAGATTGTCAATTATAATGGTCTACTGTAGCTCAAATCTTAAAAAAAAAGTTTTTTATTACTACTTTGACTATTCTGACTTTTCCTCTTTCTTTTTCTCTCTTTTTCTTCATTCTTTCCCTATGTTGTTTCACCATCCTTTCTCCATGAGGTTTGATTTTTCCTTGATTTGTTTTAGGATTGGGTAGTATTTTTTTTTTTTTTTTGGAGGTGGCTTGTGATTGTGATGATAGTTGTTTTGGCTGGTGGTGTTGGTCTATTTTAACGGGTTTTGTGGTGGGTTGTTGATGATGGTGGTTGTTGTGGTGGTGGTTTTGTGTTTTTTTTGCCGTGGGTTGTGGTTGCCATATTGGTGGTAGTGGTGGCTGATGGTGGTTGTTTTGTTTTTTTTTTGTTTTTGTTTTTTTGTTTTTTTTTGATTTTTTTGTTTTTTGTTTTTTTTTTTTGTGGTGGGTTGTGGCTGTCATGATGGTGCTAGTGGTGGTGAATGTGGCTAACTGCTGGTTGCTATGAATTTATGTGTGGGTTTGTGGTGGCTTGGGTGGTGAGAATAAAAAATGAGAAATAAATAATATTTTAATGAAGTGGTAAAAAAAATAGAAGTTTTGATGTTAGGTGTATTGTAAAGTGATATATTAAATGTTATAAAATTGATTTTTTAGATGATAAATGCTAAAATTTTTACACCCTTTGATAAGAATGCTCTAATAATAATAATAATAATAATAATAATAATAATAATAATAATAATAATAATAATCAACATCATGATCATAGTCATAGATAGGACTAGGCTTGGCCCATCATGATGGTGACAATGGGCCCTAATATATAATAGCTTTGTCCTCTTAAAAGAAAAGTCCACAGGAAGAGCTGAATTATAGGGATACAATAATTCAGGTCTGAAAAAGCAGTCCAACTCTTCCTTAGCTGAAAAAGCAAGTCCTCCATGGCTCCATTCGTGGTCGACAATGAACTGTGGTTACATTGGAATCAATTTTTTTTCTTTTTGGGCTAACTGTTATGATTGGAACATCGTACAAATGACAGGCTGTCTTATATATATATATATATATATATATTTAAAATCACAATATTTACTGCTTTATCGGACCATTTTTCAGTAATTGGCTGTTAGTTTTATCTCTTTATTTTCATCTCTCAAATTAGAGCTTGGACAAAGTTGTGGCACTCAATCTCATTCATAAAATTTTTATCTTAGCACCTCTGTCCTTATATTATAAAAGTGATGTTCCAACAATAACAAATCATATAGTTAGTTGTGAAAAATATTATATCCTTATCTTATCAGTACCTAATGCATTCGAGGTTTCTTAGGGTATGTTTGGATTGAAGAAAGTAGAATGTAGTTGGTCCAAAATTAGTCTAATTCTCTAATTTTTGGCCAACTTACTATATTTTCTATCGATCCAAACAATCTATTAAGTTCTAAATATTAATCAGGCAAACAACAATACATTAGTGCTTTTGGCACAGAGAGTGCTTTTGTTTTCCTATTTGTTTAAAATTACTTGTCTTTTTATGCTAGTTACTAGTTAGTATGTGATGCATGAGTCATGACATATTGAGGGTTTTTGATTCTCACACGCTTTTTATTTTAAATATAGACATTCTGTGAAAGATTATTTTAGTTTTCCCATATATTGATTGCTTGTCTCCCAAAAACTTCAAAGCTAGACAGAGTCCATGGCAGCTGTGAACAAAACAGTGAGTTTGAAACTTGTGGTAGACACAGAAAGCCAGACAGTGCTTTATGCCGAAGCGGGCAAGGAATTCGTGGACTTCCTAATTGACATAATCGCCCTGCCGGTCGGGGCTTTCGTTCCACTTCTGAATCAAGAAATGTTGGGCGGCTTGGGAAACATTTACGAGAGCATTGAAAATTTAGGTACTACTTACCTTCAACCAAACGTGAACAAAGACACTCTCCTGAAGTACAAAGCGTTCATCTCTGGTAGTGTTGGTACTCTCGGCCTTCTCCAATTGCCAAACGTTGTAACCTCAACATCCAGGAAATTGTATAGGTGTAATTCTACTCATTCTTGTCAAAGAGTGTGGGACGTTCGCGGCACACGCTGCCCGACCCATTTTTATGGGACTTCCGAGGCAAGTTATCAAGGTCCACAAAGGCTAAACAATCCCTACTCCTCCACTGAGATGGAGGGAGGGTATGTGGAAGAGGCCGTTACGTACATGGTGATGGATGATCTGGAGGTGAAACCATTGTCCACACTTTCTATGATCACTCTTCTTGACAAGTTTAATCTCAAGGAAATAGGAACTCTTGTGGAGAAAGTGGTCAATTTTGGCATGGATGAGGTATGTTGCTTTTTTTTTTTTTCTTGGAGATAGATGAGGTATGTTCATTCTTTGTATTTTTGTGCATTTACTTCATTTACTTTCAGTGTCAGTTATTTCCTTCTGGTGATTTTTTTTTTGGTGCAAAATAAGTTGGTTAAAGTTAATTAAACTGGTATAGCAGAATCATAAATTCCTAATAATTATATAAAAAATACTATTGATAAGATTTGTTGTAATTGATGTATAAATTAGAATGATATTTCTTGTAAGTTGTGTGAAATGATATTGTTTCAATCATATTTGTCAGGTTAACAAGTGGAGTAATTTTTTGTGGTCTATATATAACATTTTTATCGCTTAAAAGCAAATGTACATATGGACTTTTTTCTCAACCAATAAACAGATTACAATTTACAATAGATGAAAGGCATTAATTCTCTCATAATGATAAGTGTATGTACATCTTTCATACACACTCATTTCATGTTTTATACATGATCATTAAAAAATGTGTGTATTATGCGTGAAATTATGGACATTGTGCACACAAAGTTTACAACAGTGTGAAACAATATTTTTCAATAAATGAAGGCATGGAATTGTGCAACCTGGGGGGCCATGGCGGCCATCCCTATCATTCCTTCGTTATGAGGCATTGAGATGGATTGGTACCGTCTGCATTTGCATTGTTAAGTTATGTTTTTTAATGAAATTTTGTTATTCAGAAAAAAATTAAGTTCTAACTGTTGCGGGATATTCATTGATGCCATGCCTAGATATCAACATAAAAACATGTGCATCGACTTTTTTCTCTGCCAAAAAAGAAAAACAAAAGAGGCACCGTGTTTTGCTAGGTTTGATATATATTTTTTATTTGAAAGTCACAATGGAAAAGGGGGAATCTGAATCATGTATGTTTCGTTAAAAACATTAAGAAATATAGTAGTTAAGTTATAAAGCTCTTGGCGTCTTGCTGATTTAATTTTGGATACATGCAGAATAATTTTCTCTTCTAAAAAAACAAATACAAAATATTTTTCATAATATTATTTATTAGTTCTTATATGTGCCTACTATTGTCATTATTTTATTATTTACAATTATAGACTTGATACAATTGGACCAAGACCTATTAATTGTGCGTTTGGGAAGCGTTATTTTGCTATGTTTGTGCATTTTATTGAAAAAATGTGGGTCTTATGACATTGTTCACAGATTCACAAAAGTCATCCAAATACAAATTTCAATATAAATTTGGGTCCCACAGTACTATTTACACATTTAAAAATTATTCTTTATTACAGTGTTTTTTGTTTTCAGTTTTCAACAAATAAACGGTATTCAAACACACCCTAATTCATTTGAACCTAAAAAATAAAAACAGCCGCGTGTAAAAGTTTTTTTGAATTCTTGAAAAATGAGTCAACCCGACCCTACTTCTAGAAAATTAGGTTGAGTTGATTGATCCATTTTAGAAAGAAAAAAAATATTCATTTTTCGTTTTTTAATTATATTATAACTTAACTAACAAAAGTAAAGAAAATTTATGTAAAAGAAAAATAGTAAGAAGGTTGAAATTACTCATTCATTTTATTTATTTTCAATTATAATGTCCAATGTTCTTTAGTCATCTATATTACATAAAAATAACTAAAAAGTACTATGTAAATACATTAATTATAAAAAAATGACAAAGTTATTTTTATATAATTTTTGTAATTGTTTTTAGTGTTAATTATTTTCTATGAGATTACTGATGTCTTTTTTTTTTTTTTTTTGAGAATCGAAACTGATGTCTTTTTTAAAACTGTTTTTAAAACTTCTTTAAATTATTTCTGTTAAATAAAGATTGTCCTATGGAGTCCTTGTGTAATCTTACCATAATTATGTCTTTTTGGGTATATCCAACCTATCAAAGATTGGTTAAGGATCATAGAGGTTTTATAACCCGCTATAATAAAAGTTCCTGACCAGAATATGATTTGATCCATACCCAGATGATCAAATCCGAACCCATCATACCCAACATGTTTGCTAGGTTTATCCCTAATGCCTTCGTGTAAAATTGTCTCTATTCTTTCCTGCATTTACTAACCACTTTGCTACTTTTTCTCGTTTATTGCTAGGGTATAAAATTGCTCAGAGCTTCACTACTATCAAAGAGTGTCCTCACTGATGTCTTCCTCCCAATGTTGAAAGAGGAAGTAAAAGCAGAAAAAGCAGAATGATGGCTCTGTTGTATCTTGGTGGTGTTTCAATTTCTAAGTGAAGAATTCTGTGGGATTACCAATTTTTTTTTTTTTGGTTGCAAATATGTTTCGAATGTAGTAAAATCTGGTGTGGCAATATAGTGGACAATGGTTGCTCCCCTCCTCTCTCTCTCTCTCTCTCTGAAATGAAAGTTTGTAAGGTTTGTTAGAGGTTAGCTAATTCTATAAAAAATTTGGTTATAATTATTAGAAAATTACATTGTAATTTTAATTAAGTTTACTTGTAATTATCTAGTGTAAGTGAGGTTGAAGTAAGAAGAAAACTACTCGTTCTACAACTCTTAAGAAATTTCGCTTGAGTGAACTAAAGATCGGTTGAGCAAAATCAAGCATAATTGAAAAGTTGTTGGACATAAAGTTTTGCTTGGCATTTATGCAACACTCGATCGAGTGAAACTATTAAGGAAAACCACCGACTTATATGGATTTCAGGTGCCTTGGCTTTTTGTAGCCATTCAAACCTCAAACTCTACACCATATAAGAACGGAAATTAACCCTCATAATATTCTACCGAGAAAAAGACGATCATAGATTCTATTGAGAAAACCTTGCCAAAGCCAAAACATCTTTCAACCACTCCAATTGCCATTTTCTTGAGAGGAGTTTACCACCCAAACACAAAGATAACCTATGGTGTGTTGGAGTGCTGAGTTGAAATCAGAGAGTCAAGCAAAATCTTCCAGATGCCTTGAAGTGACCAATATATAGGTTTGACGGTCGGTGTATCAACTAAAAAGTATTAATTATTCCTGCCATCTATGATCAACTACTTTAACAATTGTTAAATTTATTGTGAAAAAATTATGTCCGTAACATTGTAAAAAAGAATATATAGACCAAAAAATGTGTCCGTAACATTGTTTTTTATTAAAAAAAATTGTATGCATTTAATATATATATTCCCTCCTCAGTAAAAGAAAAGGAAAATTCCTCAATTACTTGCCTAATTAAAAATGTACAAAGATTGGGTAAGGTAAATTGTAAATTACATCCTTAAAGTTTGGAGGTGTTTGAATTTTACATCTAGAAGTTTCAAAATTTAGAATTTACCCCTTGAAGTTTGGGGTGTTTGGATTTTACACTTTAATGTTTCAAATTTTAGATTTTACCCATTGAAATTTGGAGATATTTAGATTTTACACCTTAATGTTTCTGAATTTGGATTTTACTCCCAAAAATTTGAGTGTTTGGATTTTACACCCCAAAATCTGAAACTTTAAGGTATAAAATATAAACCTCTTAAATTTTAGGCAGTAAAATCCAAACACTCTTAAAATTTAAGAGGTGAAATCCAAATTTTGAAACGTTAGAGTGTAAAATTAAAATACCCCAAAATTTTAGGGAGTAAAATCTAAATTTTAAAATTTTAAGGTGTAAAATTCAAACCCTCAAATTTTAAGAGTGTAATTTATAATTTACCCTAAACATTAACGACAAAGCTTTCCATTTAATTGTTGTTTTCTTTGTCTTTTGACTAAGAAAGGTTAATATATTGTTGTTTTCTTTGCCTTTTGACTAAGAAAGGTTAATCAAAGGTTTGGTAGGGGGCAAAATTCATTTTCACAAGAGATGGAAAAGCAAAAAAATTAAAAAAAAAAAAGGAAAAGGAAAAAATAAAATTCAAAGAGAGTACATGCAATCATACCTCGCATTAGCATAGGACACAACAATGGACCCAAGCTTTGCCCACTTGCGTTAGTCCTCAGTCTGTGGCCGACAATGAGATTTCATTTCTTGGAAAGCCAACGGCTTTTCGGAATTTGTAGCAAGAGTGAAAACTGAGTAACAATTAAAGAAAAAAAAAAAAAACTGTAGAAACAAACTTTCTTTTTTAGTAAAACACAAAATATATTGCCTTCTCTGCAAACAATTACAATTAAATTCAATGCATCGGTTGAATTTAATTAGAGTATCTAGGTAAAAATGTCTAAATAGCTTTAATTTTTAAATTATGTAATGAAACAACCCATTTTCAAACTATGTAGTTGTAAGGACGCGATTCGTGACGGACCGTAACAGTGTCGGGTTCGCACGTGAAAAGGCCCCTAACAATATCATTTGTAGAGCGTGGGTTTGAAAGGCTAGGCCTTGTTCGATAGGCGGTGGGTTTTTCGCGGTGTTCGTATGAACTTAAGCTTTCCTACACCCCTGGAGTCTTTCTCCTGGAGGTGGGCTAGGAGGCTCTGGTTTCTGGCCATTTTTCCCAACCCCCTCTTTAGGTTACTTGTTTTTCCTTTTATATTCCCCTGCGTTCATTGTCCTTCGTCCACGTATAGGGTCAACCTTTCCAAGATTGATACTTGTCCCATCAGCCCATATTCAAAGTCGTTGGGGATGGTTGTAAAAGCCAAAGAATGCGGCTCTATCAGGTTTAAAGCATTGAATGGCAGTAAGGGCAGCTTTCCTTGGATATTTTAGATCTTTCTTCCATGTTCCAGTCCTATACCGTTTTTACCCTTCCCTTTGGAGGCACTGTGGGTCTGCCGAGGACTGAACTACCCTCGGCGGTACCCAAAGGCTATTTCGTTGAACTTGGGCCATAATCCTCCTCGGCCTGGGCCTTTGGACTCTCCCTGGGTAGAGGGGCCTGGCCTATAAATCATTTGCGCCCCACATTAGCCCCTCAAAACCCGGCTGTCCAACCTCTGGGCTGGACAGGGGGGTTTTGGTGATGCCAAACTTCTTCCTATGGCCCAATCCATTCGGCCTATTGAACATGCTGGCGGCGCTTCATATGCCCAAGAGGTGCACCGGTCTATGAGACAGTTTTTAATTTCGCGCTTGATGCATTCTTATCGCTTGGGGTATTCAAAACGCGCTTTGAATAATCACTATTTACGAGACTACTTTAATTCGACGGTTTATTTTGATGGGGTGGAGAAGCAGAACCGGCGTGTTTGGGTTTGCTGATTCCTTTGGAGATCTGAACTTATTAAATGCCCCCCGCTCCGCCCTCTGTATAAGTAGGACAGGAGGAGGTGATTGTTTTTACCAAAAATCCCTTTTCATCCTCCTGCGACTCTGGAATACTTAGCCTCCCTTAAGATTCGGTTTACTCGCCGGTTTATACACTTAATCGTAAAATACTTTACCATAACGACAAGGGATGCAAAAGTCCCACCCCTCCCAAAAACGCCACGTTCCGATAAAGTTTATCATGGCTCGATCGGGACAAGGATGGCGAAGACTCAAAATCAACCTCATCCTTCTTTCAGTCAAAATCCGAAGCAGGGACTCGTCACGTCAAACTTTCGACGTGACTGAGTCGAGAACACCCAAGATCGTTACCATCCGGCTCCTCACGAGCGTACCTAATATGGCACTGGCGTGTTAGGAGTCAGGGCGGAGGCAGGGGCTAAGTGCTTCTGCTTCTCCCTCTTTTGCTCCTTGGTGCCCTTCCCCTCCCTCTTCTTATTGTCTTCCCAGCACCAGTTCCGCCCTGGTGCTGTTTCTTTTCTATCTTTTATTCCTCTCTTTGTCTCTTCATCTCTCTCTCTTCTTCTCCTCCTTCTTTACTCATGTCCTCCATCTTCTTTATTCATCCCCCTCATCTTCGTCATTGATTTCTTCCTTACTATTTCCTTCTTCTTCATTCATTTTCTTTTTTAAAGTGAGTCCCTCTCTCAGTATGAGCAGCAATGAGGCAGAGATTGGAGAAACTTTGAAGACGAGTTTAAAAGACGCTTGACAGTTTACTTTTCTGTACTACAGATGTAATGGTTGCTTAGGCAGTTTACATTTTGTATAGGCTCGTTTGAGTCCCTTTTTGTATGTTGTAATGATTTTTTTATATTAATAAAAATTGTTGTCTACCTTATTTCGCATGTTATGTCTCTATGTTTTCATAAATTTGCAAGCGCTGCTCGGCACAATAATATAGCATCTAAATCAATGACGACTAAGACCAAAATATTTGATAATAAAATGATGTCGCCATAGCTTTAATAGAAGTGCTTGGCACAATAAGGCCGACCCGTAAAAAATAGTACTCACCCGGAACTAGCCGAGGAGAGAACCGAAGGCTTGATGCCGTGTGAGAAATAGCCGTCCGAGGACATATCCCCTACCAAATGAATAGCCCTCTTATACGACTAAATGCTGGGGCGTTCCACCCCCTTCCTTGCACCTTTATTGGCCTTAACATTTTATGGTGTTTAAGCCGTGGATGAAGTGACCTGACATTTTTACCAAGTAACCTTTCTTATGAGAGTCAAACCTTTTCTTATCCAAGTATTTGGTTTTCCCATAGGCTTGAGTCCGAGGACCATGCAAGGCCTTGGTTCTGTCCAATAACTTGTAATTTTTATAATTTTTCGTACTTGGCTTCCCCATAGGCTTGAGTCCGAGGACCATACAAGGCCTTGGTTCTGCCCAAAAACTTGTAATTTTTATAATTTTTCGTACTTGGTTTCCCCATAAGCTTGAGTCCGAGGACCATACAAGGCCTTGGTTCTGTCCCTGGGCCCATATGCCGAACGGGCCTGGGCCGCGAATTTACTGGGCCCACAAATTAAGAGGTGTTTCCATAACTTTTGATCACGCGGTACCTTTTGGCGTCCCAGTGTTCGAGGTGCACCTTCTCGAGACTCCTTTAATCTCAGGGTTGCAGACGACGTTGGAAGTCGAGCCAGAGACGTTTTGTCTGTAGCGTTCCTTGGGACGCTGCGCGAATTAAATGCCACCACCTTATCTTTTAACATAAATAGGAGAGAAAGTTGCTCTTTTTCACACACAAATCCTTCAGATTCCTCCCTTAGTTCATCATGCTTGAGGCAGAGATTGGGAAAAAGGAGCTCCCTCCGCCACAAAGGCGTCATGTCCCCCCGAGACTCAAAGTAGGGAGGTACGGGCCAAGGAGGTGCAAGTTCAAGGGAGCATTCCATTTCGTCATAGGGGAGGGGGTCCTCTTCCCTCTTTTAGTCAAAATCCGAAGCAGGTTCTGGTCATGCTAGTTTTTCGGTATGTCCAAAGAAGGAATTTCCACCATCAGCACTGTCTACCTTGTGGCAGGCAAATTTTTGTGGGGGCTTCCCAACCTCAAGCTCCTAGCACCTTTTCTGTAGATGGTGTTAGCCTGAGGTCAGGTTCTTTGGCTGCCTGAGTTATGGGCATGCAGAGGTGTCGAGGAATGGTTTCCTTAGATAATAACTTGGCGCAGTAGCCAACCTCTCCTCTGAGCTGTCCCCACGGCCTTCTCTCCACTCGCTTGTATTTTCCTTTACTTATGTGGTCAGTTTTAGTGTAAGCTTGTTTCAGCTTTTCATTGTACACTGTACTGTTCCTTTGTCTTAATAAAATATGTGTCTATTTCTCCATACATATCTTTCTTCTCCGTAACAACTACTTTATGCATGAATATTAAATGCAAGCTTGCCCTTAAGGATATTCCAGGCAGAAAAAATGCTTTAACACGGGTTCCTACTAATTTAAACTCACAAATATTATCAAGTATAACAATGGTAACTTTCAATAAATTAAATTCTTGGAACTAACCGGGATAAGCGTTGAGTACTACGCGATGCATGCTAGACCAATGTCCGAGAACGATAATCTCTAAATAATTCGTCTGAAAGGGTAGCTAAGTAGCGAGGGACTTTGGTTGTGCTTTTGGGGTAATATGTTGCGCCGTATCGCATCAACCCCTTTGATACTGGGGATCCGAGGGTAGACCGAGGAATCCGCGCAATCAAGGTATTAACCCGTCTGCTAACGCGGAGTTCTCTTCGGAGGGATTTCGAGGTTTACGGGCCATAGTTTTTTTCTTTAAATAGTTGGTTCCTCATCCAAGTAGTTGGTTTCCCCACAGGCTTGAGTCCGAGGACTTTGCAATGCCTTGGTTCTGTCCAAAACCTAGTTTTCCATTACATCAGGTAGTTGGTTTCCCCTGAGGCTTGGGTCCGAGGACCATGCAATGCCTGGTTCTGCCCAAAACCTAGCTTTCCACATCCAGGTAGTTGGTTTCCCCTGAGGCTTGGGTCCGAGGACCATGCAATGCCTTGGTTCTGTCCAAAACCTAGTTTTCCACATCCAGGTAGTTGGTTTCCCCTGAGGCTTGGGTCCGTGGACCATGCAATGCCTTGGTTCTGTCCAAAACCTAGTTTTCCACATCCAGGTAGTTGGTTTCCCTGAGGCTTGGGTCCGAGAACCATGCAAGCCTTGGTTCTGTCCAAACCTAGTTTTCCACATCCAGGTAGTTGGTTTCCCCTGAGGCTTGGGTCCGAGACCATGCAATGCCTTGGTTCTGTCCAAAACCTAGTTTTCCACATCCAGGTAGGTTGGTTTTGAGGCCCCTGATGGTACTTAGTTTGGTCCGTGGACCATGCAATGCCTTGGTTCTGTCCAAAACTAGTTTTCCACATCCAGGTAGTTGGTTTCCCCTGAGGCTTGGGTTCGAGGACCATGCAATGCCTTGGTTCTGTCCAAAACCTAGTTTTCCACATCCAGGTAGTTGGTTTCCCCTGAGGCTTGGGTCCGAGGACCATGCAATGCCTTGGTCTGTCCAAAACCTAGTTTTCCACATCCAGGTAGTTGGTTTCCCTGAGGCTTGGGTCCGTGGACCATGCAATGCTTGGTTTGTCCAAAACCTGTTTCCACATCCAGGTAGTTGTTTCTGAGGCTTGGGTGTGACCATGCAATGCTTGGTTCTGTCCAAAACCTAGTTTTCCACATCCAGGTAGTTGGTTTCCCTGAGGCTGGTCCGAGGACCATGCAATGCCTTGGTTCGTCCAAAACCTAGTTTTCCACATCCAGGTAGTTGGTTTCCCCTTTCCCCTGGCTTGGGCTTGTCCGAGGACCATGCAATGCCTTGGTTCTGTCCAAAACCTAGTTTTTTCACATCCAGGTAGTTGGTTTCCCCTGAGGCTTGGGTCCGGTGGACCATGCAATGCCTTGGTTCTGTCCAAAACCTAGTTTTCACATCCAGGTAGTTGGTTTCCCCTGAGGCTTGGGTCCGAGGACCATGCAATGCCTTTGTTCTGTCCAAAACCTAGTTTTCCACATCCTGGTTTCCCAGAGGCTTGGGTCCGAGGACCATGCAATGCCTTGGTTCTGTCCAAAACCTAGTTTTCACATCCAGGTATCCCCAGGTTGGGTCCGGTGCAAGTTTGTCCAAAACCTAGTTTTCCACATCCAGGTAGTTGGTTTCCCCTGAGGCTTGGGTCCGTGGACCATGCAATGCCTTGGTTCTGTCCAAAACCTAGTTTTCCACATCCAGGTAGTTGGTTTCCCCTGAGGCTTGGGTCCGTGGACCATGCAATGCCTTGGTTCTGTCCAAAACCTAGTTTTCTCTTTGTGTGGGATCTTGGCTTTAGGGGAGTTAGCTCCTCGGCCAAGCCCCTAGAGTTTATCCATACGGTTAACGTTACCAGGTGCCTAGTTTACTCTTTACAGGGGACCTTGGCTTTAAGGGAGTTAGTTCCTCAACCCAGCCCCTAGTCAAGAAACATAGTCCCTAACAGAACTTTATACTAGAACTCTATAATCGACGGTTAGATATAACGAAGAAACTCTATCGACCCACTTCCTATACCAACACACAAGCCTTTCCCACAGACGGCGCCAATTGTAAGGACGCGATTCGTGACGGACCGTAACAGTGTCGGGTTCGCACGTGAAAAGGCCCCTAACAATATCATTTGTAGAGCGTGGGTTTGAAAGGCTAGGCCTTGTTCGATAGGCGGTGGGTTTTTCGCGGTGTTCGTATGAACTTAAGCTTTCCTACACCCCTGGAGTCTTTCTCCTGGAGGTGGGCTAGGAGGCTCTGGTTTCTGGCCATTTTTCCCAACCCCCTCTTTAGGTTACTTGTTTTTCCTTTTATATTCGCCTGCGTTCATTGTCCTTCGTCCACGTATAGGGTCAACCTTTCCAAGATTGATACTTGTCCCATCAGCCCATATTCAAAGTCGTTGGGGATGGTTGTAAAAGCCAAAGAATGCGGCTCTATCAGGTTTAAAGCATTGAATGGCAGTAAGGGCAGCTTTCCTTGGATATTTTAGATCTTTCTTCCATGTTCCAGTCCTATACCGTTTTTACCCTTCCCTTTGGAGGTACTGTGGGTCTGCCGAGGACTGAACTACCCTCGGCGGTACCCAAAGGCTATTTCGTTGAACTTGGGCCATAATCCTCCTCGGCCTGGGCCTTTGGACTCTCCCTGGGTAGAGGGGCCTGACCCATAAATCATTTGCGCCCCACAGTAGAAAAATACCATTGTTTTGGAACTTGACATTAGCAATCATATTTTACTACTTAGATATTTCTCAAAAAAAAAAAAAATTTTTTTTTTTACTACTTAGATTTTTTTTTTTTTTGAAAATTTTGAGCAGAAATATCAAGTTCCACTTATAAATATACATAAAACTCAATATTATTAATATCAAGTTTCAAAAGAGTGGTGTTTTGTTAGATAATTTGAAAAGATGGCCCTTTGACTACATAATTTAAAAATTAAGGGCTATTTAGCTATTTTCACCTGAGAATCTAACTGAGTCCCAAAAAAAAAAAAAAAAAAAAAAAACCTAAATTTTAGGATTCTAAAGGACACAACATATTTTCAATTGATGCATGATAATAGTGCTAATGGTAGGCCCCTGTTGAAATTGATTTTAATCCAATCAAGATATGCCATGTATGAATTGTGACAAAGAATTGTCCGAGCTGGGATTTACTCGGTCATCTAAAACACAAGGAATACAAGTCTTCTATACTATTTTTTATGTTCTATTAATCATAACTTGTTACGTATTTATTTAACATTTTTTTTTAATAAAATAGTTAAAGTTTAAAATAGGAAAAAAATAAACTATGATCGATAAAATATAAGGTGAAAACAAAACGCGGTATAAAGGATTTGTATCCAACAACAAGTGTATAAACCGTCAAGATGATCACAGACTCACAGTAATTATTGTACATCGTTTTTCCCAGCAAAGTTCTAGAGAAACCAAGCTAGACAGTGTCCATGGCAGCTGTAACCAAAGTGAGTTTAAAACTTATGATAGACACAGAAAGACGGAGAGTGGTTTATGCTGAAGCAGGCAAGGATTTCGTGGACTTCCTCTTTTACATTCTTGCCCTGCCCATTGGAACTCTCATTCCGCTTCTCGATCAAGAAATGGTGGGCAGCTTGGGAAACATTTACAACAGCATTGCAAATGTAAGTACAACTTACCTTCGACCAAACGTGAACAAGGAGTCTCTCCTGAAGCCCATGGCATACTTCTCTGGTGGTACTGGACTCCCTCTCCATTTGCCAAACGTTGAATCATCCAGGAAATTGTATATGTCCTGCAAGTGCCTGCACGTTTCTGATGAGTTCAACACAATATGTGTGTGCGGGAGATCTATGGACGAAGAGACAAAATATATTGGCACACCAAGCGCAAACAATCCCTATTCCAGTGTGGGAGATTATGTGAAAGGAAAGGTAACATATATGGTGACGGATGATCTGGCCGTGAAACCATTATCCACAATTTCTGTTCTCACACTGTTTAACAAGTTTAATATCAAGGAAATAGGGGTTCTTGAGGAGAAAGTGGTCGATGTGGGCATGGATGAGGTATGTTAATTATGTATGTCATTCTTTGCTTTCTGCTTTATGTGAGGGTACCAATCGTGGCTTTACGTACGAGTGCTAATTCTTTTAATTTGCTCCTTTATCTGGTTTGTTGCTAGGTTGTGAAATTGCTCAAAGCTTCTCTGCTGACTAAGAGTATTCTCACTGATGTCTTCCTCTCGGTTGTGAAAGAGGAAGTTGATTGTTCAAAAAAAGGGAAAGAGGAAGATGATCGGTGAAAGCAACTTAAAATTTAAGTGCAACAATTCTGTGGGATTGCAAGGAGGTGTTTTAGTTTCAAATATGTTATAAAAATATTGCTATGTTAGTCAAAACTGGTGTGAAAATGTAAAGGGGATCGAAGCATGCTTGCTCTTCTTAATTTTTTTTTCTTTTTTCTTTTTCAGAGTGCTCAATGTTTCAAGAGATGAGATGTAAGTATGTAAAGTTTCTATTAATTATCTAAGGATATTGTTTGGTATTGCCGAGTTGTGACCTCCCCAGTTCGGTCTTGAGGATGTGACTGATGACTTGAGGCAATTAAAGTTGTTTGAGTCAACTGCTAAGTGCTAAGTGCTAACACCAACAAGACCAATGTCCATACAAATGGGTATCAAAATTCAAACTTGAGTGCTGCATGTACTACCTTATTCTTGCATAATAATAAGTGGCAATATAAAAAAACCTTATTTGGATAGTTTATTGTCCAATAATAACAATTGTAGCCTAAATGATTTTTTTTAGAAGTCTAAAAGATTTTTCAATAAGCTCAACTCATAAAAGTCTCTTGTTGATGTGAGATTTAAATCCTGCTTATAGTTAAAATCATTGTCTTAACTTGATGATAAGAGTAATTATCATGGAATGAGTGAACATTATAAGTTAATATTATATCCTATCTTATAAAAGAAAAAAAATTGTTTTAAATATCACAAAAATTGTCTTAAATTTTTTTTTTAAAATGTTTTTGGGCTCCATTTTACTATACCTGGGAGTATTTAAGAATTTTCTCCTTTTTTTGAGCTGACTACCGCCACCAGTGTTTATGTTTCCATTTTAACAGTCAGCTCAAAAAAAAAAAAAAAAAAAAATGTTTCCATTGTAACACATCCAACAGTAATCAAATGAGAAGTAGCCTTCTTAGGGAAAAAAAAAGTTACCCTATTATGGCGGTGTCAATGCTAATCAATAATTACTGTTCCTAATTGATTATGTCTATAATAATTCTTGTTGACTATTAAAAATCCTCACGGGATATTTGGAAGTTTATAAGTATCAATAATTCCAGCTCCTAATTGATTCCGTCAATAATACCTCCTTGTATACTCTAGTTGACTTGGGTTCCTGATCTATTTAATTTCTTGATTTTATCTATTTTTATTATATTTCCAAGTCTGATTAAAATCAATGTGCGGTGTTCTTATAAAAGGGCACATATGTTAATTGTTATGTCTTATTAATAAAACCCTTTTGATTTTCCAGAGCTGCTGAAGTTTTCACTAGGTCAATCATGGCAGTAACCAATATGAGTTTGAAACTTGTAATAGACACAGAAAGCCACAGAGTTCTTTTTGCTGAAGCAGACAAGGAATTCATCGACTACCTCTTTCACATTCTCCGTTTTCCCCTCGGAACTATCATCCTCTTCTCAAAAAACAAGGAATGGTGGAGCTTTGGAAACATTTACGATAGCATTGAATATTTGAGTACCACTTACCTTCAACCAAACGTGAACAAAGAGACTCTCTTGAAGCACAAAGTAAATATCTGTGGTGGTACTGGTGACCCTCTTCTTGATCTTAGGCCCAAGGTTCTTTTATTTGTCTCAAACTCATAACAATGGTTGTTATAATTCCAATTCTTGATCTTAAAATCCTAAGATCCTACTCTATAAAAACAATCCCGATTGGCGTAGAATCTTTAATGGGATAAGGGTGGCATGGGATTGTGATTCTGGACAAAGGAATGTAAAATCCTATGATTATTCTCTATAAAATCCTAACGATCTTACCCCATAGATCAATTTAGATCTGTGTAATATCATTTATATAGCCTTTTAAGAAAAATCAACATCCATTAAATTGATCTATGGGGTAAGATCGTTAGGATTTTAACATGCTCCTTAATTACTATATACTTACTTTGCACTCTATATATTTGTACTATACACATACATGCTTATATTAAAAGACAATTTTTGTCATACAATTTTAAATTTAGAAATTTGGAAATTATTTTCTCTCGTGTCTCTTCTTCTTTTTATATCTTTCCTTTATTTTTACCAACATTATAATTATAACAGATAATGATTCTCAAATAATAATAATAATAATAATCAAAATCATCAACGTAGATAGTACTAGGCTTGGCCCATCAGGATGGTGACAATGGGCCCTAATATGTAAAGTTTTGTCCACTAGAAGGAAAATTATGAAAAGTTAAGTACGGATTAAAGAAAAGTCCACGATTTCTGGTCGACAATGTACTGTTGTTGCACAGGAAGAGCAAAATTATAGGTATACAATAATTGAGGTCTTGAAATGTATTTTAAGTCACAACGTGGTAAGTTGTGATTAATAAATATGTGATGGTGAGTTATATGAGGATATTTTTATCATTTATAATTCACCATATGATTAATTGTGATATAAAATTGTGTAAATTTATGTATCTTTAGTATTACTCTATTTATGATTTTTTTTTAAAAAAAAAGCGTTACTTTATTTACTGCTCTTTATTGGACCATTTTTCAGTAATTGGCTGTGAGTTTTATCTCTTTTTTTTCATGGCTCACGTTAGAGCTTGGACAAAGTTGTGGCACTGCATAAGAAGGTCAAAAGGGTCTCATCAATGTTAAAAAATAGAAAAAATAAATAAAGATTTTAAACTGTATTATAAATTTTTTCTTAGCACGCCTGTCCTTATATTATAAAAGTATTGTTGCAATAACAACAAATCATATATATATATAAATATATATATACTTTTTACATGAATATTAAGTATTTTTAACACTCACATATAGGAAGAGGGAAAAAGGTCATAAAAAAACTGACAGTAGTATATATTTAAAAGGACCTAGCTCTTGGATACACAACACAGACTTTAAACCTTTTTAACTCACAACCAAATTAGTGGAAGTTGTAGTTTTAGACTACAACCAAATTTGTAGCCAAATTTTTTCCTTAATTTTTAGTAGTAATTAAATTCATTTATTGAATATTAATACTTATGATATTACCAAATAAACATTAAAATTTTTTAATAAGGAAAGACCACCTAATATATCTGTTGAGGAAGACCAAACCTTTAAGGTGTGTTTGGTTGGAGGTGGAATACGGTGAATGGAAAATAATGGAAAGAAAATAGGGTGAAAAATAGGTTTGTGTGTTTTTTTGATTGGGAGGGAGAAAACAAAATTTTTAGGTGGGGTCCAGACATTTTTTACCCAGGCCCCCACACAAAACTTTTTTTCTCCAAAATGAAGAGAAACGAGGGATGAAAATGCTGGCTCAAAAATAACCTTGACTCTTTGCTCTCACCTGCCCCACCTAATTCTCACTCTCCCGGCACTCATCATTAGTCTCTCTTCAGCCTCTTCACAGCAAAGACGCGTCCTAGCAAAGGCGCATCCTACAATTTTTATATAAACTTACATGGATTTCTTTTGTTGCCCAGTTTTTCTAGAACTTATATGGGTGGCTTTTGTTGCCCAGTTTTTCTTCCTAGCAAAGACACATCCGACAATTTTTATTTGGCTTTTTTTTTTTTTTTTGATATGTATCATACAATGTTTGTTACCCAGCAAATTTATATTATATATAGCAATAAAGAAAAATAATATAAATTTATATGTATACTATTGTAATTTTTATTATAATAATAAAGAAAAATAATATAAATTTATATGTATGATGTGTTAATTTTATATGATTTAATGAGTACAAATAAATCTATTTCTTACACATGACATGTAAGCACGAAAGTTTCTATTAATTATCTCCGGATAGGTGTATGTATTATGTAAGTTTCTATTAATTATATATAGGACAAAGTTTAGTTACAAAATTGATTGTAGCTTAAGATTACAAACTTACTCAATAAAATAAATACTACAATATATTTTGAAAATCTAACTGTTGAATTGCATGTTCTTTACGCCTTTAATACACATGTTAAATTTTGTGTCAATCGGATATCATTTACTATATGATTTATAAGCTTATATTTTGTGCATAATTTTAAATTACAAAAACTTGCAATTTAAAAAATTTATTGATGACATAGCTATTGATCTTTAATTTTCTTGAAATTTTGCAAGTATGGAGGATATAAGAAGAAGATATAATCCAATGGTGGATTTGTCAAAATTCACATATAATAAAAAGATATTAAGTAAGTTTGTAGCCTAAGCCTACAACTAATTTTGTAGCTAAACTTTTTCCTTATATATATATATATATATGTTTGGCCAAGAAATACATCATGATATTTCTAATAAGGACATCTATGATTCAAATATTCTCACTACCAAATATCCAGTTATATGAAAAAAAAAGAAAAAGAAAAAAGGATCTTTAAAAAAATTTAGAATGGCCTCTGAAGTCTGAACATTTACTTCGAACCAATTATTCCTTGGAGGAGGCCACCTGACCAAGTCTACAATTGGCTTGCTGTCATTATGTCATATCTACTTTGAGTAAGCTCCTTTGCTCTTCGAACCAAAGTCAGAAGACCTTGTTCTTTTGCACCTTACGCACGTCATTTCGTTTCTTCCGCATGCAGAATCCACAAGATGGTGTGGAAATATTTCGTATTCTGATATTGGGCATTATCAAACCACTAATCCAACAAATCATTAAGCTCCAACTCAAATATTGACAAGCAATCAAAAACCAACTTGTTAGCGTTTCACACCCTGCGAGCATATATAGGGGCGTTTTTCTATTCAATTCATGTTATTGATGCTTTGAAACACATGAAGAATTGGTTATTATTATTTTTAATTCCTAACACGTCCACTGGATTTATAAGGTTCCAATTAAATGAATTGAACTTAACTTCTTTTTTTTTTTTGAGGGAGAATTGAACCTGACTTCAATTGAATGAATTCCAATTACAATATTCAGCTCAATCAATTTATTGTAGGGGTCCAAACAGTATTTTATAAAGCTTGATATCACAACTTCTTAAAAGGAAGAACAAGAAGCATTTTATTCAGCCAAAGAAGGTAGCAATCCATTTGGGTTATGCGGATACTTACGAAATACATAATACATAATACAAAGGGCTTGTTCATATCCTGAGAGGGGAAAAGGGTACGTGCTGCTTAATTAAATTCTTTACCAAATCTTAAAAAAAAAAAAAGGAAAAAAGAAAAGAAAAGAAAAGATGCTTCTTATTTTTGTTTTTTGTTTTATCAATAAAGCAAAGCAAAGAGGCTTCAGAATTTGCAAAGTCTTCTATTGCTGGGCTAATTAAAAAGTACATAATAGATAAATCTCTGTCCACTAAAGAAAAGTTATAAAGGGTTACATACGGATTAAATTCTTTTTACAAAAAGAAGAAAAAGCGTGACTCAAGGCCTCAATTTATGGCCGACAATGAACTGTTGTTACATGGGGAAAGCCAAATTTTAGGGACATAATATTAAAAATTTTAAGACCATATAAAATTTCATAATTTGTGGTGGATTGTGAGTAATTGTGAAAAAATAGTAGGTTTATATAGAAGTGATAAGTAGTCAATTATATTTTGACACGTAATATAATTGTAACAAAAATTATATCAAAGCTGGAATGAGAAGTTAACATAGAGATTGAATTTCTTGGTGCAAAAGTTGTGTTGTATCCAAAATGTTGTTATTTTGTTGCAAAGAAGTTTTAAATCTCAGCCTAAGTGCCTGAAGATGACTGAGGGCATAACGCAACTAAACTGCCTCCCCCACCCCCTCTTTTTGGTGCCAATGTGCATAATATATAACTTTCTTGAAACTCAAGGGTTTTTTTTTGGGTCTTGGGAAAAATATTTGTTGTTTTTGAATCTGTTTTAATTGATGTGATTTTTTTACATGGTCTTTAAAAATTTCATAGAGATCGACCTGGCAATCTTTAATATATTATATATATATTTTAAAATTTTCCCTTTTTAGGTTTATGTTTTGTTTTGTTTTGTTTTCTTGGAAATGGAAAATTATTGTTGCGTTCGATGATTTACGTTGTTCTTTTTTTCAAAAGATTTCTATATCTTGGAAGATTTGTATCTGTACCAAGCTTTAGGGATAGGTGTCAACACATTTGACAAATGTGTTTTATGTTTATGATCATTTTGTGTGTTTTCAATTGAAAATTTCTGTTGTGTTGTCTAGTTTAAAAAAGTTAAGGAACTCACCGTCTACTTTTATTTATGATGGTTGGAGGGGATTTGAACCTTAGATGTATCATTTGAAAATACTAGGAAGAGCCAACCAATTGAGTTACATGGCTCCTTGCAAACCCATGTGTACTAGATGATTACCATTTGGTCACATCTTGTTGAGTCTAAGTGTCACTTTAGTTCTACTCAGTTGTATTTGATTTTGACGTTCAAAGATTTCATTTAGAAGGGTAGTCTTTCAGTTTATACCAATTATAATCTATAGCATCAATAAAGAGAGATGATCTTTATGTTTGAAAGAAAATGTGTTTTCAATTTTCATTGGATAAAGACTTACTATCTTATGTTCAGGGATGAAACCATTATTCAAGAAGTTTTAAAAGCTTATATTCAATTCGAGGTAATATGAATTCTAAGACTTTCATTTGATAAAGATTTATCATTGATTTTATATCCGGGGATGGAACCAAGAATATGACCTTAGGGGCCAAAGTATTAACCCAAGAATTTTTAAAAGCTTATATTCCAGTTCGAGGTAATATGAATTCTAAGCTTTTTCTTCAATCTAAGTATTACCTCAAACTGGATTCTAGGCTTGTATTTTAAGCCTTATACGTCATTATCAATTTAGCTCAACTTTAATCTATGTTTGCCTTTTATCAACCATTACTTGGTCTTTATGCTAAGCATCTGTGTATCTAGTATTTCTTATGTAAGTGCTTTCGCTGTTCTGTGATCATGTTCGATTTTAGTATTTGCTTTCAATCAGTTTAGTGTTAGGGTCAGTTTGGATTGAGGAGGAGAGAGAGGGAGTGGAGGAGAGTAGAGTAGAGTAGAGTTAACTAACTCTACTCTACTCTTCTCCACTCTCCTCCCTTAATTCAAATAGGCCATTAGAATGATAATTGAAGGTCTGATCTATTGTAGTTAATCATGACACAGGGAATAACTTATATTCATATTTCAGCACTTATGGCTTGTTTGGAAGTTAAAAAATGGAGGGGGAGTAGAATAAAGGGAGGGGGAGTAGTTCATTTACCTTGTTTGGAAGTTTTTTGAAGAAGAAGGGAGAGGGATTTGGAGGGGTTTGGAGGGGTTTCAACTACCTCTAACCCCTCATTTTTAATTCCCCCAAAATGGAGAGATTTGAAGGGAGAGTAGAGTTGATAAATTATTGTTCAAATGAATTTCTTAATTTACCCTTTCTTAATTAACAAAATTACAAATATATAACCTTTGTTTGTTTAATGAGAAAATAAATAATTTAATGCTAAAATTTTAGAAATTCAGAACCGGAAAAGCCACCAAAAACAAACACTTTTCTGTTTCAAAAAGTGTAACTAGGAGTTTTATTTTCTAACAAACAAAATACACAATACTCAAATTTCAATTCCTTTCCCTTTTCCTCCATTTTCAGAGCACCCAAACAGAAATTAAAGCCACGTAATTTTTCTCAGAATCTCACAGCTGTAACCCGAAAAAAGCACAACAAATTAGATGTCGTCGAGTCGTGGGTCGTCGCCGACGACGTCCAAAGGTCCACGTCGATCGCGGCGAACGAGATTGAGCTCAGGCACTTGCGGCGATGGGTTTGGAATTGGAGGTGAAGGAAGGGAGAGAGGAGAGGCGGTGTTTTGTTGGGGTTGAAGATGAAGATGAAGATGATGGAGTGAATGGGTAGACAGGGTAGAGTCTTGAAGTGATGGGTGTGTTGGGATTGGCGGCGGCGGCGGCGGTGGTGGTAGTGCGTTGGGGGAGGGAGATGTGGTTAGGACGGTGGTGGTGGTGGTGATTTTGGATGAGATGGTATTGGTGATCGGCCATGGTGGAGTTTGGAGTTGTGTTGTGTTGTGTTTTGCTTTGGGTCTGTGAAGTTTGGGTCATTGGGTGTTAAGACTCAAGAGAGAGATCTGAATTAAGGTGCTGAGCTAAAAAATGTGTAAATTTTTTGTTTTTATTTTGGTCAAGTTTGAAAATTTTTTTTTTTTTTTTTTTTTTTTTTTTTTTTTTTTTTTTTTTTAAATCTCATTCTGTTTTTCATACCATTAGGCGTTAGCACTTTTATATTTTAGCAATTAAGACATAGGAGAAAATGAAGAATTTTTTTGGATTTTTTTTAACTGATAATTTCAAGGTATTTGTTAAAAAGTAATTTTAGAAATTTTTTTTATAGAAAAAGAAAAATAATTAATTTTTTTAATTTTATTTATTCTTCTCAAAAAAAAAAAAAAAAATCACTAACATATTCAAGTTCAAAACTTTACAAAACTAATAAATTAATCATAGACTAATGTTATAAGTCCATTTTCAAATAGGGATAAATTTGTCTATTTTAATAATTTTCTTTCCTCTCCATCCTAATTTTTAAAACATCCAAATAAGAGAAATGACTAATTACTCCTTTCCCCCTTACTAATTTTAAAAACATCCAAACAAGGTGGAGGAGAATCATTCCCCTCTACTCTCCTCCTCACTACTCTCCTCTCCTCTACTCCCCTCTACTCTCCTCTCTCTCTAAACTTCCAAACAGGCCATTAATTTCTTAAGGATTGTAGTCATTGTATTTTTCATTGCTCGATGTTACTTGCATTACATAAAAAGCCACTCTTAAATAAGGCATATTCTGAACCTTAAACTCTAATCAACGAAGTCATATATCACTGGAAATTGAAATTCCAACTCAACCTTCACTACGAGCTAATGTAGAACATTAAAAATGGTCAAACTTAATGAAAATTTGGTTTTGCTCAAACACATGGAAATCTCAACTGACAGTAATTGTAGAAGTCTCCTTACAAGCAGCTGCATTGTAGATTATAAAAAAAAAAAAAATAATAATAATAATAATAATTGTAGAAGTCTCAAGTATAGATCGAGGCTCATTCTACAGAAGAAGGAATTGAAAACAAACCAAAAAACTTGATGAGACTATTTGTAAAATTGTAATTAGTTTCTTAGGAGTAGTGAAAGAATTTACACTTGTAAGTAATTTCCTTGTACTTTGTGATCAAATTTAATTCTAGCATTTAGTTATTGGTCATGTTTGATTTTGAATTATGCTTGCTTTCAATCAGTTTATTGTTAAAATGATAACAAAAGCTGATTTTGAATTATGCTTAGCTTTCAAATCAGTTTATTGTTGAAATGATAACTAAAGCTATGATCTATTATAGTTTACTTTGAATTAGTTAGATTAGGAACAATTCACTTCGAACTAGTTTACTTAATTAGAATCAATGGCACTGGAAATAATTGAGATACTAATTTCAGCACTTAGTTTCGTTTAGGGATTGTAGTCATTGTATTTTTCATTGTCAATTGCATTATGACAAAAAGTACTCTCGACTATGATATCAAGAAAATATTTGTTAAGGTATAAAATATATAATGCACCTTAACCACTTTTCTTAAGATATTCATTAACAAAAACCTTATTTATTGATGAATATGTATCTGTGGGGGCCAGTCAATCAACAGGCCCATTAAGGTGAGGATCGTTGGGCCTGTGGCCCATCCGAGGATGCATATCCGTTCGAGGAGGCCAAGTCAGGTCATAAGGGTAATTACCGAGGGGGGGGTGGTAGTCAATATCACAAAAGTAGAGTTCCGTATTTGTCCGAGGACACCATACTCCTCGGCAGTATGCGTCCGAGGACGATTAGGACGCGGTCTTGTTACAACCGGACCTCGGAATTATGTCACCACTGAAGATGAGATAACAGACCAAGGGTAAGAAAGAAAAGACAAACAAATATCTATAACTACAGCTGCCTCCGCATTAATTACCTCTCAACCAACTCTCTGACCGCATTAATGTGAAGGTGATACCTGAACAGTAAGGAGGCAGCCTTACAGCTGCCCATAGGAAGTTCCAAGAGGCGCTAAATGGAACAGAAAGAAATCCTCCGAACCCAACCTACACGTGTGTGGTGAGGATGGAACACAGATGGGGGTATATAAACTGAAAGAAGAACATGCAAAAGGGGGTTTTTGAACATAAAAGAGAAAAGAAAAGGAAAGACTGAAGAAGAAGAACGTGAAAAGCAAAAGAACTGTATCGATTACAAGAGAAAAACCGATTGTTGTGCCAGTTCTGGGCCTTCAATATACATGAGGGTGAAACTTTTTATTTCACAAAAGTTAATCTAATTCTTAATACCCATGCTCTACAAATTATATTGTTTGGGCCTGTTCACGTGCAAACCCAGTATCATTTTGGTTCGGTACAAATCGAGTCGTTACAATTGGCGCCGTCTGTGGGAAGAGCTTGTATTAACTTAAAAGACTTCCGGTGCAACGTTTCTGATGGAGAAGGCGGGTCCACACCACTATGCGGCGGGACCGCATCAGGAGGATGCCAACCCGCACCAGGTAGAGTCAAGGGGATCCTAGCATGGTGATCCCCGTAGGAGTCCCGAACGGAGAGAGGGCCATGAGGGGAGTGTACGTACAACTCATACTACCAGAAGCCACTCTCGTGGGAAGAGTCACGTCTCCCATGCAAAGCATGATGGGAATCTACAACGTGAGATTGCCGATTTGAAGAGAGAGTTGCGCCATGCCCGGCGGGAGCGCTCCCCACCTTGCTCCGAACCATCATCTGAGGAGTCGGATGGGGCTAGTTATAGGAGGAGATCGAGAACTCCGCCAAGCGAGACTTTCTCCTATGAGGAAGAGCATCGCCATCGACGTAAACGTAGAAGTCCACCTAGCAGGGGCTTGGGTAACGATGCCATGAACAAGGCCTTGAGTCAAATTTCCAGGTCGCCCTTTACGAAAAAGCATAGACGATGCGATTCATCCTCGGCGATTCCATCAGCCTACGTTCTCTCTGTATGATGGCCGTTCAGACCCGGTAGAACATGTAAGCTATTTCAGCCAGAAAATGGCTATCTACTCCAGGGACGAGGCTTTGATGTGCAAAGTTTTTCCATTGAGTTTGGGTTCGACGGTGATGTGGTGGTTCAACGGTTTAAGGGCCAATTCTGTTGGATCTTTCAAAACACTGACTCGGGCTTTTGGTGCTCGCTTTATCACATGCAGTAAGACTCCTCGGCCTTTGAGATCTTTGCTGGCTCTGTCTATGTGAGAGGGCGAGACTCTCAAGAATTACTCGGATAGGTACTGGGAAATGTTTAATGAAATAGAGGGAAAGAACGATGGTGTGGCCATAACCACTTTCAAAGCTGGCCTCCCAGCTGATCACGATTTAAGGAAATCCCTGACGGGTAAACCTGTTACCAGTGTGCACCAACTGATGGACAGGATAGATAAGTACAGAAGGGTAGAGGAGGATCAACTTCAGGGAAAAGGGAAGGCCAAGGTGATCCCTCAGGAGAGGAGGGATTTCAGGTTGGACCGTTATAATAGCAGCCGACCCTGGAGGGATTTTGTTGGGCAGTCGGGTTCGGCGGATGCCCAGGTGGTTAATGCAATATTTCGAGAGCCAGTTCAGCAAGTTTTGGAGAAGATAAAGAACGAGCCATTCTTCAAATGGCCGAACAAGATGGCGGGAGAGCCTAGGAAACGCAACCCGAACTTGTACTGCCACTATCATCAGGATCATGGGCACACGATGGATAACTGCAGGAATTTATGGGACCACTTGGAATAGTTGATCCGTGAAGGGAAATTAAAACAACTCTTGCATCACTCCAGTGGAAAGGCGAGCCAAGCAGGTTCAGAGGTGCGTGGGGATGCTTCATCAAGACTTTCTCTGGGTACGATTAACGTTATCTTTGCGGCCCCGGGAAGGACTGGATCTTGCCCTTCCAGGGTATTGTCGGTGTTCCGATCCCCGGCCAAGGATCATTCCCAAGCATTGAAGAGAGCCAGGGTGCATGTCCCCCTGATTCTGGGCTTCTCAGATGAGGACATGGTTGGGACCATATAGCCCCATGACGATACTTTGGTGGTAACGCTGAGAATTGGCGGGTACGATGTCAGAAGGGTGATGGTTGATCAGGGTAGCGCTGTGGATGTAATGTATCCAGACTTGTACAAGGGGCTAGGTTTGAAGCCAGAGGACTTAACAACCTACAATTCTCCTCTAGTAAGTTTCGAGGGAAGGATGGTCGCTCCCAAAGGACTGATTAGGCTGCCTGTGCAAGTAGGTACGGATGTGGTGGATGTGGACTTTATTGTCGTAGATGTTTTTTCTCCGTACACGGCTATCATGGGTAGACCTTGGCTTCACACCCTTAAGGCGGTCTCGTCTACTCTGCATCAGAAGGTGAAGTACCTGTCCGGAGGCCAAGTGTTGGAAATAGTAGGGAGTCAGGCGGCTGCTCGGCAATGCCTAGTAGCGGCTATACAGCATCGGCTAGAAGCAGAAACCTCAGCTAGGACCGATAATGAGTTATAGCAATTAAAGTCCCCAGCATCAGGCTTGGACGTACCAGCCGATGGGGTAGAGTGTGAAGATTTGGAGAAGGTAATTGTTGCTGGTGATCCGGAAAAATTCTTCCAGGTCCGGGCTAAATTGCCTTTGCAAGAGAAGGCGAGGTTGTTGGAATTCCTCCGAGCCAATGTGGACGTTTTCGCATGGAACCCGTACGAAGCCCCAGGGGTGGACTCGAATTTCATTTGTCATCGACTTAACGTGAATCCCGCCGTTATGCCCAGGAGGCAACCTCCTCGGCAACCATCAAAGGAACACGCCGAGGCAGTTAGAAGTGAAGTTGCCAAGCTCAAACAGGCTGGGGCTATCAAGGAAGTTTTTTATCCTCAGTGGTTAACCAATACGGTGGTAGTAAAAAGGAAGACTGGAAAATGGAGGGTGTGCGTGGACTTCACGGATCTCAATAAGGCTTGCCCCAAGGATCCATTTCCCATGCCGAAGATCGACCAGTTGGTGGATGCGACCGTGGGTCACCCTAGGATGAGTTTCTTGGATGCCTTCCAAGGTTATCACCAAATACCGCTGGCCGCCGATGATCAGGAAAAGACTGCTTTTGTAACCCCGATTGGGAACTATCATTACAAGGTGATGCCCTTCGGCTTAAAAAACGCTGGATCTACCTACCAATGCATGATGACGAAAATGTTTGAACCGCAACTGGGTAGAAATATTGAAGTTTATATCGATGATATGGTTGTGAAAAGTAAAGTGGCATCCGAACATATGGAAGACCTCACGAGTATCTTCGGGATACTGAGAAAACATAAGTTACGCTTGAATGCTTCAAAGTGCTCCTTTGGTGTAGGTTCCGGGAAGTTCTTGGGGTACATGGTGACCCATAGAGGAATTGAGGTGAACCCAGACCAGATTAGGGCCATTAACGATTTGCAAGCACCTCGGAATCCAAAAGAGGTGCAGAAACTGACGGGGATGACTGCTGCGTTGAATCGGTTCATCTCTAGGTCAGCTGAGAGGTGTCGTCCTTTTTTCCGCCTATTGCATAAGTGGTGAGGATTTGAATGGACCGCGGAGTGTGCTGTAGCATTCCAGCAGTAAAAAGAATACCTGTCCAAGCCACCCATCATGTCTAGCCCTGAGGTGGATGAGGTGTTGTTTGCTTATCTGGCGGTTGCCCCTCATGCAGTTAGTTTCGTCTTGATATGAGAAGACAATGGCGTCCAAAGGCCAGTTTATTATGTAAGTAAATCCCTCCATGAGGCCGAGGTGAGATATTTGCCATTAGAAAAGGCCATATTGGCAGTGGTCCATGCAACACGCAAACTTCCGCACTACTTTCAGGTCCATACCGTGGTTATCTTGACCCAACTGCCTCTTAAATCCATACTCAGAAGTGCTGACTACATTGGAAGAATTGCTAAGTGGGGCACGATTCTGGGTGTTTTCGATATCAAATACATGCCTCGCACCTCTGTGAAAGGTCAAATCCTTGCCGATCTGGTGGCTGAGTTCACCGAATGCCCAGAAGAAGTTAATGTGAATTAGGGTCACATGGGTGAAAAATCGGTTGGCCTAATATCCACACAAGGTGGGTCCTTTTGGAGGGTGTACGTGGATGGGGCCGTAAACCAACAGGGAGCAGGAATGAGATTGGTGTTGATATCCCCCGAGGAGGTCATCATCGAGAAGTCGATAAGATTAGGGTTCTCGGCTACTAACAACGAATCAGAATACGAAGCCTTGATAATGGGAATGAGTATGGTCCAAAAAATGGGTGGAAAGGTAGTGAAATTATTCTCAGACTCGAGATTGGTAGTCAGCCAGGTGAGAGGAGAGCTGGAGGCCCGAAACCCAAGGATGCAAGGGTATCTGGACCGGGTTAGGCGTATGTAAACGAAGTTTGAGTCTTTCGACTTATTGCATATTCCTCGAGGTGAAAATACACACGTTGATTCCTTGGCAACCCTTGCCACCTCCTCAGTACGAAATTTTCCTCGGGTGATCATCGTTGAGGACCTGTGTACCCCCACCTCACCAGAAAAGGAGGTTTGCCAAATCAATCAAACCAGTCTGTCGCCAAACTGGATGGATCCCATATTAAAATTTCTTGAAAGTGACATATTGCTCGAAGATAAGGTGGAAGCTGAGAAAATATGAAGGAAAGCTCCTCGGTATTGGCTATCTGAAGATAAAAAGTTATACAAACGGTCATTCTCTGGGCCATACCTGCTCTGTGTGCCTCTTGAGACAACAAAGTCAATCTTGGAAGAATTGCATGAGGGCATTTGTGGAAGCCATATAGGAGGAAGGTCTCTATCATGTCGGGCCATCACACAAGGATATTGGTGGCCAAATATGCAGAAGGAAACGCAGGAGTACGTTAGGAAATGCGATTAGTGTCAAAGATATGCTCCAAATATCCATCAACCGGGGGGAGTTCTTAACCCTCTCTCTAGCCCTTGGCCTTTTGCCCAATGGGGGCTGGACATTGTCGGCTCTTTTCCTAAAGCCACAGGAAACAAGATGTACTTGCTGGTCGGCACAGACTACTTCACTAAATGGGTCGAAACTAAGCCCTTGGCGAACATCAGAGACGTAGATGTGAAGAAGTTTATTTGGAGGAACATTGTTACGCGATTTGGAACTCCCTGCACTCTTGTCTCAGATAATGGACTCCAATTTGATAGCAATGCCTTTAGGGAATATTGTTCAGAACTGGGTATAAGAAACAGATATTCCACTCCGGCTTATCCACAAGGCAATGGGCAGGCTGAAGCTGTTAACAAAGTAATAGTCAATGGGCTTAAGAAGAGACTGGATGATGCGAAAGGAAAGTGGGTGGAAGAATTGCCACATATTCTATGGACATATCGGACAACACCTCGACGTTCAACGGGGGAAACTCCCTTTTCCATGACCTATGGGGTCGAGGTCGTCATCGCCCTGGAAACTGGATTCCCAACGTTAAGGACCAATACATTCTCTTCGGATAGCAATGATGCGATGTTGGAGAAAAGTTTGGACCTGATTGAAGAGCGAAGGGAGAGCGCGATGGTTCAACTATCTTACTACCAGCATAAACTCAAGCAGGGCTATGATAGTAATGTGAAAATGAGGCCGTTAGCCGTAGGAGATTTGGTGCTGAGTAAAGTTCTGAGGGCTACCAAGAATCCAAATTGGGGAAAACTGGGACCTAATTGGGAAGGGCCATATCGGATCACTTCTGTAGCGGGAATAGGAGCCTATTATCTGGAAGACCTAGATGAAAAAGCTGTACTTCATCCTTGGAATGTAAATAATCTCAAGAGGTATTATTATTAATAAAAGTATTTCAATTCAAATATTTCTTTTAATTTACGTCAGCCATATATCCTGTGCTCCTGCGTCCTACGATGTATATTGAAATGTTAAACAGAAACTAAGTTATGTCAGGTTCTCGGATCGCAAACTTGGTGGAAATTAACGTCCTATGATGTATGTTGAAATGTTAAACAGAAACTAAGTTATGTCAGGTCCTCGGATCGCAAACTTGGTGGAAATTAACGTCCTATGATGTATATTGAAATGTTAAACAGAAACTAAGTTATGTCAGGTCCTCGGATCGCAAACTTGGTGGAAATTAACGTCCTATGATGTATATTGAAATGTTAAACAGAAACTAAGTTATGTCAGGTCCTCGGATTGCAAACTTGGTGGAAATTAACGTCCTATGATGTATATTGAAATGTTAAATAGAAACTAAGTTATGTCAAGTCCTCGAATCGCAAACTTGGTGGAAATTAACGTCCTATGATGTATATTGAAATGTTAAACAGAAGCCCAGTTGTGTCGGGTCCTCAGACCACGAACTTAGTGGAAATTAACACCCTATGATGTGTATTGGAGTATTGAACAGTAACTGAGTTGTGACAGATCTTCTGATCACAAACTTAATGGCAAGTAACGCCCTGTAACACTTATTGGGGAATTAGAGAGAAATCTATGGACGTCAGTTGGCGTACAGTCAAGGTACTGAAGGCATAATTTTATTTAGTTTATGAGCTTTCGTGAAGAATTGCAATTGATTGGAAAAAATACGTGCACATCTAAAACGTCTCCCTAAGACCCTATTGTATTAATGCTTATTGCCTATTGCTAATTATCAATTGACGATGTGTGTAAGAGAAATTGCCTCATATAAGCAAAAGATAGTTGAAATGAACCTATCCAAACTACAATAACACAGTGAGCGAGTACAGAAATAACATAAAGCTGTAAGAGCGGTAAGAAAATGAGCAAGGGAGTCCCCTACTAAATGTCTATTTAGACTACAAAACAGGTTCTACTTTTTCAATTTCAGTTGGATCTTTGGGTTCTGGCCGGTGGATGTGTCTGTCTCCGAAGTGGTGATTCCCTCTTTGGTTTTAGTAACGCCCCCGGTTGGTAAGACTGTGGAGTCCAAATCTTGTTGAAAACCTTAGGAGGCCGTCTCTGCCTCCGAAGCGGTGGTGGTTTTGTCTGGGGAAGCTTCTGGAGGGGCAAGTCCCCCTTTAGCTGATTCCGGCTGGCCAAGGGGAGGAAAACTGTGAGGCGAAACCTCCTCGTTGAGGTTAATAACTGAAGAAGGAGCATCAACCTGATGGGGTAGAAGAACTGAGGGGCGGATCGCCTCGGGATAGAATACGTTCTCTGGCTTACGTAATTCAGATGAAGTTTCAACCCCAACACGGTTAAGGGCCTCATTCCAAGTTTTTGCGCAGTAGATACGGCATACCTCTGGAACCTCGGCTCTTAAAGCCTTCTCAGTTTCAGTTATACCAACCTCGTAGCCTCTCTGTTCAGCTTCATTCATTGCCTGTTCGGCATCGATTTTCACTTTCTCGGCTTGCTCCTTGGACTTTTCAGCTCGCTCCCTTAGCTTTTGAGTTTCCTCCAAATGCTTCCTAAGAACTAGGACTTGTTCCTGAGCCTTCTTTAGCTCGGCATTCGCCTCACGCAGACAGTTCCCTTGGTCCTCGACTTGCTTTTGGTAGCCTTCTAATGCCGACTCGGCGCTCTTGCGAGCTTGCTCTTCGACCTGTAACTTTTTCCTTGCATCGGCCAAACCCTGTTCAATTTTGGACAAGGTCTGTACAGCCGTTGTCCTTCTTTTTCTTTCATCGTCTAGCTGATCGGAACAGGCGTTGAACATCTCATCTAGCTTGAAAGTATTTTGGATGATCTGTAGGGAAAAGGTTAACACTATAGTCAATGAAGAGTGCATATTGGTGAGTAACAGTCACAAAATGAAAAAGATAAAAAGTTAACTCCTTACCATGCCCAAATATCGTTTATTGTCGAGGACGAGTTCATTCTTCCTCATATTCTTTATTTCAACAATATCTTTTGGGAGTAATAAGGCTTCCTCTATGGCCGAGGCTATGTGGCACCCTATGCCGCCGTTGAAGTCCCTTATAGATGCATCATCTCGCAGGGGCTCCCTATCGTGCATAGGTGTTGGCAACCATGCTTGTGATTCAGAATGTTGGGGATCAGATTTCTCTTGGCCCCGCGCGGCTTGGTGCTTAGTTTTCTGCTGTTTTGTAGCTCGTCGGGCATCCTCCTTGTGAGTAGAACGAGACTTGCTCGAGTCTGCCACCTCCTTGCCCTTCTGTTCCCTGCGCCTTTTTTGCTCAGCAGCGTTAGGAAGTGTTGGCTATGTTGATGGCCGAGGAGGTTGACGAGGAGTAGGGGGAGGAGATCTAGCGGGAAGAGATGAAGCCTGGGATGGTGTTGATTTTGCAGGCGCACTCTTTCCCGGCTGACCTTCCATTAGCTCCAGCAAGCTTTTCTGGGGTTTTCTTTGTATCCCCATCTCGTCAGGATCTTCCCCAGGGCTTATGGGTTGATCAAAAATCCCGAAGTCGTCCGAGGACTTAGAGACTGCTACAACCTCTTCCTTGTCTTTCTCCTTTTCCTTTCTCCCTTTTATTTTCTTTTCCTTGAGGGTAGGTAGGGATGAAGAAGTTCCTGTCGAGACCCTGGCTACGAAAAGAGGCTCTGTGCGAGATGTGTACTGGGGAAGCGGAATGCCCTCTGGAACAATGAACCCTTCGTAGGCAACACTGATACGGTGAAGCCGAGGGTCCCGGGCTCTAATCATGCACTTCGGCGCCTGAAAAGCAAAAGACAGGGGGGTATAGCCGAGAATTAAGTGTGCTGACCGGAACTGACCGTCAGCTTCGTTCATGTATATCTCGGTTTTCAGTAACTTATCCAAGTTCGCCTTATTGACTAACTTAAAGTTGGGCTTTGTGTAGCGTCTATCTGCAAAACCGTTGAGTCGAGAGTGAAAATTGTTGGAGACAAAAATAATTAAAAAGAAAAAAGTAAACGAAATGTGCTTGCGAACTAAATATTACAGATCTATGACTACGCGCCCACCTGGTGTTCTCTCTATTGTCGGGCAAGGCAGACCATCGTGCCATTCCCCAGAGAGAATAAGGAAATCCTCCTTTAGGTTCTTGTTTGAAGTGGGAAGGCACTGAATCAGCCTTATCTCAGGATATCTCGACTTGAGATAATACCTCTGACTGGTTAAGTGATGGAGGTTGTACACCCAATTCACATCATGATGGGTTAACTTTAGGTCCATTCTCTTATTCAAAGCATCTATACTTCCTAGGACCCTAAACATATTTGGAGCACACTGGGTGGGGGATAGCCTAAAGAAGTTGAGGTAACTCCTAGTGATACTACCCATGGGGATAGTCATCCCGCATTCTATAAAGGCAATCATGGGAATAACTACTTCCCCAGTTTGTCTAGCATCAGCCCATTCTCCTTGGGCTGCGTACCTCATCCCCACCGTTGAGGGGATTTTATACTTAGAGCGAAAGTTTCTAATACCTTCCTCGGATTCAACGAGACATCGAAATGGATTCTTTTATTTCCCATTTTTCTAAAAGACTTAGCAGAAAAGACTGTTGGGTTTGAAATAAAAGTGGTAAAAACTTTGAGAAGACTTACAAGTTTAAAGGAAGGACCTCGGACAAAGTACGATTATTTGTAGTCGTCAGGAAAATAACGAAAATAGAGAAAGGCAGGTTCAATGTATGAACTCTGGAACCACGTATCATCGAAGGTAAGGTACAGGGTTAATTTGAGAATGCCTTTATAGTCATATGAGGATTGTGAGCGGTAAAGTTCTCGCTCACAAAACAAGGGAGGCCCTCTGCCGTGTGATTTAAATCTCACCGTCGAACGTGGGAGGCAAGGGCGTTGCCAAAATTTAATGCTGCCAAAATCGGGATGCTGAAGCGTCAGGGGCATGCCCCAAAACACGCATAGGTACGGGCTTATAACGTCAAAATCCACCTTCTCTCTCGAGGAGTCGAAAAGCAGGATTTTGAGGGGCTATTGTGGGGGCCAGTCAATCAACAGGCCCATTAAGGTCAGGATCGTTGGGCCTGTGGCCCATCCGAGGATGCATATCCGTCCTGAAAGTTCAAAAACGTGTACAAAAACACCTTTGAACGTTTAGACCCCCAAATAACAACTTAATCAATTCAAGCAATATGTCAAACAACTAGTGTGCGGAAACTTAACATATGCTATCAAACGAAATTGATTAAATACTATCTAAGCCATAACAGATTAATATCCACAGCAGATAAATAAAAAGGCAAAGATAGAGAGGAAGGAAGATGCAAACACAAAGACAACACGCGAAGAGGAAACCGAAGCCCTCGGCAAAAAACCTCTCCGCCGCCCTCCAAGTGGTAATCAATCCACTAGAAAATATAGTTGGGATACAAGGACAGCAATAGACCCTCCAAGCCTAATCTACCCAGTGCACCTAAGCCCTCCAAGCTTCTTGCTCCAACGAGGTTACGCCGAACCTTTTTCTTTTCTAGCTTCCCGGATTCCGCTACTAGACCGTAGCATCAACCAATGAAGATTGGTTCCTTCCTAACTGCTTCCCAGAAATCCAAACAGCAGTCTCACAATGATGATGATGGTGAGAACCTGGTTTGGTATAAAGCCTCTCAAGGATTTGACAATGGAGAGGAAGAGAGTTGAGGAATTTGAAGAGTCTCTAAGGTATAGATTGTGTGTGAATCAATCTAGTTTTTCTCTAGGGTTTCTCTCTCAAAATTCTCTCTGGAAGCTCTCTTTCAATCGTGGGTAATAGGGGTATTTATACTGGAGTGGAGAGGAATGTGAAACGTCAGGTTTTTACAAAATAGGGGTGGCTCGCGACTTGACCTCGCGGCTTGACTAAGTCGTGAGATCCAGTCGCGAGATAACCGTATGGCCAGTTGTCCTATTTTGTCCTGTAGTGCTCCAGCTAGCATGATTGTTCATCTTTCAGCATGCTTGGCACGTGTGCAGCTTCTGACGGCTTGCAGCCGCGAGTCACCCGCGAGTCCCAGCCGCGACACTCTGTTTTCTTGCACACTCTTGAGAAAACTTCACTCTATCTCACTCACTACCCTTACATCAAACCCACCTAAATACAGGGTTACTAAATGCTGAATTACAAGCAAATTTGGCATGGAATAAAGCCAATAAGATGGTTGAATAAATTCAACCTTACAATCTCCCCCTTTGGCTATTCCGTGACAAAACCCTAAAACAGACTCTAGACTTAACATGTGAGTTGGGAACAGTTGAACAAAACTCACTCACGCCTAACTCTAGAAGCTGTGAAGCACTTGAATCATATGAACATAATACTCCTGAAACACAACAATACACCATGATCATTGTAAGCAGAGAATTATAAAATGCATATGAAACAGGCAATAAGTGATCAAGCAAAGATGGAGTTATGAAACAAACCATGGCTTGATCAACCAAGTGAACACCACAAGGTAGTGATCACAATGCTCATTCACACTTGGAATGAACACAAGGACATACAAGTTAACAAGCACAAGGCAAGACACTTGTATGCTCAACACTCAACCAATGCATATCACACAAGTCATATGCATCTAGGAACAATCCTACAAGGGCACAAGAGTGACAGTACATAAACCAAAATGCATACCATTTAGATTAAAGTACTGATTTCAACATAGCATAAAGGCTGCATTAAGCAAGGTACATACCATAAAGCCTACAAATATGCATAAAAACATAACCCTAAAAGCTTACATAAGCACATGGGTACAAAACACAAACACAAACAACCTTGAATAACATCATCAAAATATATTAAACTTTATACCAAGAGTATAAGTTAAGAGTTTAGAAACAATACACCAAAAACATAGTGTATCAAACCCATAAAAACATTAAATAGTACCCAACAAGCATAAACCTAAAAACCATAAGTTTAGAGGATAAGACTAAAAACAAAAGTATGACAAAAGTATGTGTGTATGTGTGTACTCCCCCTATCACTATGCACACTTCCCTTTGGACTTTTCTCCCCCTTACTGAAAGCTCTCCTCCTTTTTGTCACGAATAGCTAAAGGCTCTCGTCCAACTTTCGTTGAATATCATCTAGCTGATTCTCCATAGTCTCGAGACGCATTTGAACATGGTTGTTTGTGGAGTAGAGAAGTTCCACAAGCTCATCAACGCGTTTCTGAATATGCTCAAGTACACTGCCAGCTCTATCAGTATGAGGAGCAGTCGGTGCTTGCGGAATAGGAGCTGGTGAAGCTTTAGGAACAGCACGTGATGTAGATGTGGTATGTGCTGGTGTCTCTGAGTCAGGGGCAGATGGAGTGACCGGAGAGATGTGAGCACTCCTTGGTGATTTAGAGGAGTGACTTCTGCTAGGTTGAAGAGTGAGCAAGGAAATGGGACGTTGACGAGTCAACATTTTTCCATCTGCAGGAGGAGTAATGCCTTCACGAAGAATGAGCTTCATGATGAGACTGCAAAATGCTGCAGATCGACATGCGGTCTTCCTCAAGATGTAGTAGATGTGAGCACATATGTCAATGGGAGCTCCTGTAATAAGGTCACAAAGAAATAGAGCTCTCCCAAGATTGATGAATGTAGTGTTGGACAATGGGTAGAGATTGGTGAACATGATCAACTTCAGTGTGGTCAGCTCGGGTGCAAACTTTGCGGTGCTGATGGAGGTTCCTGCACTGGATACTTCATGATCGTATCCTAGGATTTGCAAAATTTCTCCAACTTCCGGATTTCGTTCATCGTAAGGAGTAATATTAACATTCTGAGGTCTGGTGATGCTGAGAAGGTCTGCGATGGAGTTTGGGGTAACACTGAACTCTGTTCCTCTGACCCAGAAAACGAGTTCAGGTCCAAGATCAGTTGCATTGGAGAAGCATTCTTTGACCAGCTCATCCATTGGGTCATCAAAGTTCCCGAACAAGTTTGCCCAATCTCGGTTCTCAAAGATTCGAGGGATGAAAGTGGTCCCTAAGGTATTAAACTCTACCACTCGTTCCACTATAGTGGTCGACTTGTCAAACACATTTGAGTAGACGTGTGAGTTAAGAGGAAGTCTGAATCTATCCTCATTGGGGTCTTGAGAAGCCTGAGATGATAATTGAGTCCTTTTGGCAACTGGTGTTGCTGGTTCGTCAGCAATAATGTCTTTACCCCTGGAAGATCGACGAGACATCTGCAAGATAACATTCCCACAGCAAAGAACCAAACACCAATACCACACAAGACCAATGTCAACATGATTCAGTGTAAACAGAATATCAATATACAAACACAAATTGAAGATAGTGCAGACCCAATCAAACTACCAACAACACACAGAAGCACAAAATGATAGGTGCAGCAATATGGTGATAGTGCACCAAGACATAGAAGGACAGAACAACTAACACTTGTCGCTGAGACAGGTTATCAAGACCATGATATGCAAACAAATACAGCATTCAAACATTTAGAGCAGATAACATAAAATACTCCACCAGAGATATGAACAAGGAAAAATATTTCAACATGAAGAACCCAATAATCCATACTAGAGAACAAGGTTGAGATACAAACACCCAAAAAGGATTCAGTAACCAATATCATTATCAGAAACAATGCTTAAGCAAGTGAAATGAGTAAGTCAAATAGACACCAAACCCATTTAACAAAAGATTTTCAGACTCAATAATAGGCAAATATCAGAACAATGAACATCACATTTTGACCGTTCAACATGAGAACAGATGAGAACAATATCAAACAAGACCCGCCATACCCATTTCATAAGAGAGAAGTATTTCGTACACAATATCAACCCAAACAGCAGCAAGAAAAACCAGGAAAAGAGAAAATGAGATTGAGAAAGCATAAACCCTTACCTTTTCTTGATGATTTGGATAAGAAATGAAGCACCAATGAGGGTTGAATATGGATTCACAGAGTTTTTGGAAAGGAGGAAGTTTAGAGAGAAGATGAACAGTTACAAATGTTCGAGGGAAAACTGAAACAAGTTTTAAAACTGCTCATGTTTCTGCCAAACACGCGATTTTCGCGACTGGATTAAGTCGCCACACAGTCGCCAGCTCAAGCCGCCAAAGCACTCAAGAACAAAATTTTGAAAAAAAATTTTTCTAAGTGTTTTTCGCGACTGGAAGGTCTACCCGCGAGCGAGTCGCGAGCTGAGCCGCGAAAATCTCTGAGTGAACCTCGCGACTGGACCTTCCACTCGCGAACAAGTCGCCAAAAATTACCAGCAAAGATGCGACTGAGACTCGCGACTTGACATACCCGCGACTGAGCCGCCAAAACAGGGCAAAACTGGTTTTTTGAAATTTTCAGATTTTTCAAACAAAAATACTTTCCAAAAGCACCTAAAACACTCAAAAATCTTTTTGTGCTTGAAATAACAAAGATTGAGCATGTGAAAACACATTTCATCAAGTACAATCACACAAATGAATATGACATTTATTGAACATAAACTTGTGTGTTGTGTGTGGATATCAACAATGAGATAGTCCTTCGTCTAATGTGAAGCTTCAATGATCAATTCAACCAAGGCATACACAATTAGCACTAGATCATGTGACCTATCTCAATTATAGAAGTATGTATATATGACCTCCCACAAAACTTGAAAAACATGATTTGAAGCATTACATTTGACTCCACTTTCAAACATAACAATTGATCTTTTTGATCTTTTGAGTCAATCACCTCTCATTGTGAGATTGATACATGATATTTCACTTTAATGAATAAGCCTTTGGCTTTTTTTTGAATGAACATTCACTTCAATAGAAGGTCGCTTACCCTTTTTCCTAGTCAAATACTAGAATGTGCGACAGGCTTTTGCAGCTCGATATCTCTTTTCATTTGGAGATTTACATTTGGTGAGCTCTTTTTAGCAAAACAAAAATAAAGAGTGGGAAGATATATAGACACAAGTCTATGCAAGTCTCAAGATCAACAGAACCATTCACTAATCATTCATGACAAGTTTGAAGATCTATTTACAACAATCACAAAGATTTCAAGATTTTTCCCACAGTGATATAAGTGCATAAAGACAAGCAATGCTCGAAAATGCACAAAGCCATTAGCACAAAGGTATAAGTCAAAACAAGTTTTGAGACAAAAGCTCAACAAAGTCAATCAAGCTTTTTGATTTTCTATTTTTATGTGTTTTTTTGGATTTTTGACACAAGAAACAAAAAGATTGATAAGACAAAATTAAAGAAATGTACAAGAAGACAAACAAACAACCAACAGCAAAAATAGCAAGCAAAACAATCAAACATAGTCACAAAGCATAGGAAGTATTGATGCATGGACATGTTGTAATGCTTATGCATGAGTACCCTTATTCACCCTCACGTCACTTGCGTTTGGGGTGATTTCCTTATAGGATTGGGTACGGGAGTTAGGGCTTTCAAACCTTCGTGAGAAGCTTTCCAAGCAGTTGGTGAATGCACCAATCATCTTTATCACGTTCATCATTCCGGGATCACCATTCTGATCTCTAGATTGATCTCCAGCCCAACTTCTTCTCTCATTTCTAGGTCCTCCTGACCTTTGAGGGGTTGCACTATTCTTTGCTCTCAGCTTTTGGCAATTTGGTCGAGTATGCCCTTGAAGTCCGCAGTAGTGGCACACATAAGTTCCTCTAGGACCTCTTTGTGGTCGAGGACGTGACTTGGCATGAGATTCAGACCTGCCTGCTAACTGATTGTGATGATTTAACATCCGTTGGTTCACCAAATTCTTCTTCTCCTTCATCTCAAGCTTTTCACCAGTAGAGTCAGCTACAACTGGATCTTTGGCCTTTACAAACTTTACTTCTTTTGTGATATTTCCAGACGAACTACCTCCTCCGGTATATTCCAATCTGGATTTGTCTGAAAAGCTCTTTTGAGATGATATAACATCATCTAACTTCTTGGTGGTAACCCTCTCTACTTTAGCATTAGCTTGCACAACCTCACTCTCAAGAAACCTTACTTTTGTGTAAGCTTCGGACAACTCTCCATTCAGAGTTTCTATCTCACACTTGGCCTCCCTATATCGGATTAGGAGACTTTTGTAGTCCTCCTCAGCCTTCTTCATTTTTCTCACAGCAGCCTTGGCCACCCTTGTGTATTCCCCGGACTTCTCCAAAAGTAAGTTATAATTCTCCTGAAGATTCGCGTTGCTTCCATCTTCTTCAGCATCCAATTCTTCAACAATTCCTAGTGATTCATCATCACTATGTTCTCCAAGGTCTTGCACAAGCAGATTCAGTTCATCTGACGACTCAATATGAGCAATAGTCATAAAAGCTGAATAGTTCCCCTCTCCATCACAGCTCTCTTCAGACTCTGAGTCAGACGAATCCGAGTCACTCAAGGTCGTGGCATACACTTTACCTTTCGATTTCAAATAATTCGGACATTCCTTTTTGAAGTGTCCATGCCCGTTACATTCGAAACAAGTGACACCTTGTGTAGGTTGGGATTCTTTTCCATCTTTCCTTTTGAATTCCCTTTTATCCCTTCCAGAACTTTGGAATTTTCTTTTATCATCAAATTTGCCATTATTTTTGAATTTCAAAAACTTTTTGAAATTTTTGACAAGGTATGCAACATCTTTGTCAACCACATCTTCTCCCGATGAGTCTTGATCTTCCACCTTCTCATTAATGGTCTTTAGAGCAAGAGATTTACTCTTCCGTTGATTGGGCAGCGACATCTCATAAGTCTGCAGAGAACCCACCAGCTCTTGCACTTTGATGTCATCGAGGTTCTTGCTCTCTTCTATTGCTGTCACTTTAGCTCGAAAACTTTCCGGCAATGATCGAAGGATCTTTCTTACAATCTTCGAGTCCTCCGTTTTCTCCCCCAAGTTGAACTTGCTGACAACCACTTCATTTAACTTCCCATAGAAAGAGTCAAAAGACTCATCCTCACTCATTTTGAGCTCCTCAAACCGAGTGGTCAGCATTTGTAACTTGGTGTCTTTCACTTTTTTCGTGCCTTCATAGGTAGTTTCCAAAATCTCCCATGCTTCTTTGGCCACGGTAATATGAGAAATCCTGTGAAATTCATCTGGAGACACACCACAGAAAATAGCATTGAGTGCTTTACTGTTAGCATTAGATGCAGCAAGTGCTGCCTTATCCCATGTGGATTTTGCTGCCTCTGGTTTGGTCCAACCAATCTCAACAGCATCCCAAACGGATTCATCAATAGAACACAGAAAAGCTCTCATTCGAACCTTCCAAAAAGCATAATTACTACTATCAAAATATGGAGGTGCATTTAGGGATTGAGACCTATCCATCTCAAAAGGGAGTCAAGGATCACACAATGGTAATGAAACCAATATCAGTGTACCCGCTCTGATACCAATTGAAAGTTCAAAAACGTGTACAAAAACACCTTTGAACGTTTAGACCCCCAAATAACAACTTAATCAATTCAAGCAATATGTCAAACAACTAGTGTGCGGAAACTTAACATATGCTATCAAACGAAATTGATTAAATACTATCTAAGCCATAACAGATTAATATCCACAACAGATAAATAAAAAGGCAAAGATAGAGAGGAAGGAAGATGCAAACACAAAGATAACACGCGATGTGTTATCGAAGAGGAAACCGAAGCCCTCGGCGAAAAATCTCTCCGCCGCCCTCCAAGCGGTAATCAATCCACTAGAAAATATAGTTGGGATACAAGGACAGCAATAGACCTTCCAAGCCTAATCTACCCAGTGCACCTAAGCCCTCCAAGCTTCTTGCTCCAACGAGGTTACGCCGAACCTTTTTCTTTTCTAGCTTCCCGGATTCCGCTACTAGACCGTAGCATCAACCAATGAAGATTGGTTCCTTCCTAACTGCTTCCCAGAAATCCAAACAGCAGTCTCACAATGATGATGATGGTGAGAACCTGGTTTGGTATAATGCCTCTCAAGGATTTAACAATGGAGAGGAAGAGAGTTGAGGAATTTGAAGAGTCTCTAAGGTATAGATTGTGTGTGAATCAATCTAGTTTTTCTCTAGGGTTTCTCTCTCAAAATTCTCTCTGGAAGCTCTCTTTCAATCGTGGGTAATAGGGGTATTTATACTGGAGTGGAGAGGAATGTGAAACGTCAGGTTTTTACAAAATAGGGGTGGCTCGCGGCTTGACCTCGCGGCTTGACTAAGTCGCGAGATCCAGTCGCGAGATAACCGTATGGAGATAACCGTATGGCCAGTTGTCCTGTTTTGTCCTGTAGTGCTCCAGCTAGCATGACTGTTCATCTTCCAGCATGCTTGGCACGTGTGCAGCTTTTGGCGGCTTGCAGCCGCGAGTCACCCGCGAGTCCCAGCCGCGACACTCTGTTTTCTTGCACACTCTTGAGCAAACTTCACCCTATCTCACTCACTACCCTTACATCAAACCCACCTAAATACAGGGTTACTAAATGTTGAATTACAAGCAAATTTGGCACGGAATAAAGCCAATAAGATGGTTGAATAAATTCAACCTTACACGTCCGAGGAGGCCAAGTCAGGTCATAAGGGTAATTACTGAGGGGGGGGTGGTAGTCAATATCACGAAAGTAGAGTTCCGTATTCGTCCGAGGACGCCATACTGCTTGGTAGTATGCGTCCGAGGACGATCAGGACGCGGTCTTGTTACAACCGGACCTCGGAATTATGTCACCACTGAAGATGGGATAACAGACCAAGGGTAAGAAAGAAAAGACAAACAAATATCTATAACTACAGCTGCCTCCGCATTAATTACCTCTCAACCAACTCTCTGACCGCATTAATGTGGAGGTGATACTTGAACAGTAAGGAGGTAGCCTTACAGCTGCTCATAAGAAGTTCCAGGAGGCGCTAGATGGGACATAAAGAAATCCCCCGAACTCAGCCTACACGTGTGTGGTGAGGTTGGAACACAGAGGGTGGTATATAAACTGAAAGAAGAACATGCAAAAGGGGAGTTTTTGAACATAAAAGAGAAAAGAAAAGGAAAGACTGAAGAAGAAGAACGTGAAAAGTAAAAGAACTGTATCGATTACAAGAGAAAAACCGATTGTTGTGCCAGTTTTGGGCCTTCAATATACATGAGGGTGAAACTTTTCATTCCACAAAAGTTAATTTAGTTCTTAATACCCACGCTCTACAAATTATATTGTTTGGGCCTGTTCACGTGCGAACCCAGTATCATTTTGGGTTGGTACAAATCGAGTCCTTACGGTATCCATTTTACATATCAATAATCAAACAAGAATAAACAAAAAAAATAAAAAATACTAAATATTCTTGGGAAAAGTTAACGGATTTCCTAAAGACATTAGGTTAGGAAATATTTTAGAAACTTTTTTATGTGAAAAGAAAAAATAATTACTTTTTTTTTACAGCTATTTTTACATTTCTTATGAAAATGGTATCAAAATTTTCTTAAAATAATATAATAAAAATGTTTTAAGGCACCTATTAACAGTACCTATTTCATACATTTTCACATGTATGGAATTAAATAATCCTTAAGTTTCGCTTTCAAAACCATTCCCATTAGAACACAGAAAATGAAATAAAGAATTTGTATTTAGGTTCTCAAAACCATTCCCATTTGAAATGCATTTATCCTATAGATTAAATATTACACATCTAAATTTATGTTGAAGCCATATCATTTAATACGCGAAATAAACTTGTTCTATTTTAAATAAAATTAAATGGATTTTTTTTTTTTTTGGTATTTATAAGAAAAACATGATGAAGGTAGACAAGCAAGTAGCTACTGTTGTGACTTGTGAGGATGCTACCTAATGAAAAACAGCCAAAAAATTTTTTAACTTTTTTTTTTAATAAGTGATCTTATGATTGGTATATAATAAAAAAAAAAAAATTGGCCCTTTTTTTTGGGGGGGGGGGTGGGGGGGAATCCATTTTTATAAAATTATTTTCTAACTTTGCTAACAAAAGAAAATCTGTGAAAAAAAAAAGCAAGATGATTCAATTACTCTTTTATTTATTTATGTATCAAAATTCCTTTAGTCATTGATAATGTGGGTTCCTCGGATGGACGGATCTTCGAGCCAAGCGCTTTTTGCCTTGTAGCCTTTTACACTGCACCCTTTGGAGTCCCACATCGAAGGAAAACCCCTCCACTTGCTGCCTTATAAGCTGTGAAGCCAAGGGAATAGTGTACCATTAGTGTTCATCGGATGGACGGATCTAAAGACTGATGGTACACTACTCCCTTGGTTTCACAGCTTATAAGGCAGCAAGTAGGGGGGGGGGGGGTTTCCTTCGATGTGGGACTCCAAAGGGTGCGGTGTAAAAGGCTACAAGGCAAAAAGCCCTTGGCTCGAAGAACCGTCCATCCGAGGAACCCACAGATAGTATATGAAAAAATTTGTTAATAAAATATTAAATAGGACAAATTTGTTTTTATAAAATTTGTGTAATTAAATGTTTTTAGTGTTAATTAATTTTTTAATTTATCTATAGATATTATTATATTGTTTTAAAAAAAACTCAAACTTCTTTCAATTACTTGGGTAAATAAAGATTTTGCTATGCAACTCATGCATAATCCATCTCGTTTTATTGGATAGACCCGACCCGTCAAATACCAAGAAAGGTCTGTTCCCGTCCAAATCAACTTGTTTGCTAGGTCAATTCCCGATGCCCTATTGCAAAAATGTCTCTTTTACTTGCTACATGTAATAACTAACAGCTTAGCTACTTTTTCTGATTTATTGCAAGGGTGAGAAATTGCTCAGGACTTCACTACTATCGAAGAGTGTCCTCACTAACGTCTTCCTTCCGATGTTTGAACTTGAAACATAAATGATGGCCCTAAATGATGCAAAAGTAGAATGATGGCACTGTTATATCTTATGGGAGAATGTTAACGGAGAATGTTAACGGATGTGTTTAAGGTAACGATTAATAATCTATTTAAAGAAAGTTTTTATGAGAAAAGAAAAAAAATAATTAATGTTTTGATTGCTTTTTTTTTTGGTAATGGAAGATAATTGCATAAAAACTAAATCAATCTGTTACAAAAGGCCCCTTCAATGTCCAGGGAGCAAATCCGATCCACCACAGGTGGTGGATGGGCAAACAAAATGAAAGAGACATCACTAGTACTACCAATACGAGCTAAGGCGTCTGCACATTGATTTGCTTCCTCGTAGACGTGCTCAACTCACAGATTTGGGAACTTCCTCAAGAGGAGTTTTGATAGCTTTTTTCATTTTCTATAAAAGTGGTATCAAAACTTTTCTTAAATAGATTGTTAACCGTTGCTCTAAGAGCACCTGCTAGCATGACTTATATCTTATTGGTGTTTCCATTTCTAAATGAAGAATTTTGTGGGATTGCTAAGATGTTTTTTGTTGCAAATATGTTTTAAATGTAGTTAAATTTGGTGTGGCAATGTATGTCCAATGATGGTCGTTCTCTCTCTCTCTCTCTCTCTCTCTCTCTCTCTATGGGTTTGGTTAGTTATTAGCATTATGTCAAAATGAGATGAAAGTATGTAAGATTTGTTATTAAAATAATCTGAAATTGCTTTTAGATGATAACCAAAAAGAAAAACAAAAATTCATCTTAAATGGCTTTGTATCTCCGGGTTCTAGTGATCTCTCCAATGAGATACATGGTGACTAGGGCTCTATAGTTAATTAGGTGGAGTTTAAAGGTTTAGGATTTGTTTATTTAATTTTAATTTAAATATGGGTTATGTTTATGCTTATGATTGGTTCATTTTTTTTCTTGAATAAATCCGAACTTGTTCATAAGCTACTTAATTAATTTATTCTTTTTCAATATATGATAAAGACCACAGTTAAATTTTTTTTACCACTTAAAAAATCTATACTAATAATTAATAACTAAATGAAAATTGAAATAATATTATTTAAGTTAATTAGATAGAATGATTTTTGTAGGATTTGTGCCCCATATATAGACCAAAATGTTGTCAAGTTGTTTTGTTATGGATTAAGCTCTTTTTAAAATTATGGTTAAGAATTACTTTTTCCCCTTTTTATATCTCCTATTTGGAATTGGTTAGATGCTAAAGTAAAATAAATTATTTATTTTTATTAACATGATTTTTCAAAAAGAATAAGAATTTAAATAGTTATTTTTGCATTGTACTTGTCATTTTTTAATGAATTTATCATAATATACAGTTTACAATTTGTTCATCATTATTTATTTGGAGGAAGATTTAAAATGAAAAAAAGACTTGATATTGGATTTACAAATCTAAGGATAGTATGGGAAAAATAAATAATTTTTAAGATTCTTGAGAATAAACCAAACATAATAATTTCACATTTCTAAGAATCTTATTAGATTCTTAGTTAAACCAAATATAAGAATAGTTACATTTCTAGACATCTAAATTGTAAGGCATCACATTCCTAGTAATTTGAATGCCAGGAGTAATGTGATTCCCTGTATCAAACGCCACCTTATGGTTGATTCGAATAATAAAATTTTTCCACAAATGATAATCAATCAAGATTTAATTTTTTTTTCTTTTGAGAAACAATTAAGATTTAATTAAAGGAATGAAAATAAAATACTTCCAAGATTATAATCAATTAAGTTTAATGATGCAAATCAAAAACTGGAGTCCTTCCAAAGATGTAACCAATTAAGCTTAAATGATTAGGTCAAAGATGAATCATTTCCTAGATTACAACCAATTAACCCCTAATGATAGGCCAAGATTATATTTTACCTAAATCACTTTGAGGTTTGAATTTAAATAGGATTGATGTCAAGGAACATTAATGATTAATTATACATTAATGTTTTAACTTCTAAGTTTAACTTTGGAATACATATAAGATCTAATGGAAGCATCTATTCAATTAAAGATTCCCTTGCATAAGTCTTTAATCATTAATTTAACCTAAACATCCAGCTCTTCGATTGATGCTCACATGACTGGGGGTTCACATGCTTGAATGTTGCTCGCATAGTTATATGCTTTTATGTTCACATGTTTGGTTGTTGGTGTTCACATGCTTGATTGGTCTTGATAGATGAATGGATTACTACCTGAATTGCTTTAATTGCCTGACAATATGATGCATGCTTTAGTCATGCCCTAAGATTAGGATGCGGAGCGGGTGGGCATTCAATAAATTTATTTTTGCTTTAAACAAAAGAATAATATTGATTTTAAAGTTAGCGATATATGGGATATTTAGTTGAAGGTTCAAATTGATAATTCAGGGGCAACAGGTTTCCTTCTCAAAAAAAGAAGAAGAAGGGAGCAACAGGTTTGAAATAGACAAATACTAATTTATTTATTTTTTTAATGTTTATATATAGAAAAAGATTGTAATTTTGAAGGGAGTGGGGATTGGGGGTCATGGCCCCTCTTGCCCTTTCGAATTTTAATGGGTATAGATTAGGACGATGCGTTTCAATTAGCTTAACCGATAAAGTCTCTTGTTGTCGAATAAGAGAGTTGGGGTTTGAATCTCACCTACACAAAAAACCAATTAGTGTCTTGATTTGATGATATAAAACAATAATCATAAAGCGGACGCTATAGATTTAAATTCTATGACATCTATCCAAAAAAAAAAGAAGTAAAAAGAAGAAGACTAGGATAGTATATTTAATTAAGATGATAAAATGATTTTTTATTATTATTAATAAGAGATAATATACTGATCTTGTATTTTATAGGTGCACGGATATACTGATTTTGTATTTTATAGGTGCTCGGATTTCCACACCCTAAGAAAGCTTCCTAAAGGATAGGTGCATGAATAAAGGTTTATTTATTTATTTTTATTTTATTTTAAGTAACAAAATAAAAAGGTTTAAGAAGTTGCAAAACTTCTCAAGTACTTAGCTAATTATAAATTTATATAGACGAAGCTTTCCCCTGTAGATTATTACTTTCTTTTCCTTTTGACTAAGAAATGTTATAATTAATTAAGATACTTACGTAGTGGTAAATTTCTTTTTCACAAAAGAAGGAAAAGCAGATCAAATAGATTAGTTACAATTAGAACTTGAGCATTCCCTTTTGCTTATACCAAAAAAAAAAAAAAAAAAAAAAAAAAAGTATTTTAGCTCACCAAAAAGCCACATAAAAACTCAACATACACAAAAATCAATTGGTGTTTTGGGCCTACGATAAAGGGTAAACATCATGGAACGGATGTCATAAGTTGAAATTTTGTTGTATCTATATTGTTGTAATGTGTAAAAATTACTAAAGGGATGCATAATGACTATTGTGGGGCCCAAATGATTTATGGGCTAGGCCCATCTACCCGGGGAGAATCCGAAGGCCCAAGCCGAGGAGGGCTATGGCCCAAGCTCGACAAGATAGCCTATGGATACCGCCGAGGACAGCTCAGTCCTCGGCAGACCCAAAGTTCTCCCCCTGAAAGAGGGGTAAAGACGGTATAGGACTGAAACTGGGAAGAAAGATCTAAAATATCCTGGGAAAGCTGCTGTTACTGCCATTTAATGCTCTGAACCTGACAGAGCCGCATTCTTTGGCTTTTACAACCATCCCTAACGACTTTGAGTATGGACTGATGGGACAAGTATCAATTTTGGAAAGTTTAACCCTACGCGTGGACGAAGGACAGTGGACACGAGCCAGTATAAAAGGAAAAGTAAGTAATCTATGGAGGGGGGGGGGAAATGGCCAAAAACCAGAGCCTCCCAGCCCACCTCTAGGAGAAAGACTCCAGGGGTGAAGGAAAACTTAAACTCGCACGAACACCGCGAAAAACTCACCGCCTGTCAACCAGGGCCTAGCCTTCCAAACCCACGCTCTACAAATGATATTGTTAGGGGCCTTTTTACGTGCGAACCCGACACTGTTACGGTCCGCCACGAATCGCGTCCTTACAATTGGCGCCGTCTGTGGGAAGGCTTGTGTGTTGGTATAGGATGTGGGTCGATAGAGTTTCTTCGTTATTTCTAATCGTTGGTTATAGAGTTCTAGTATAAAGTTCTGCTAGGGGCTACGTTTCTTGACTAGGGGCTTGGCTGAGGAGCTAACTCCCTTAAAGCCAAGGTCTCCCGTAAAGAGCAAACTAGGCACTTGATAGCGTTAATCGTATGGATTAACTCTAGGGGCTTGGTTGAGGAGCTAACTCCCCTAAAGCCAAGATCCCACACAAAGAGAAAACTAGGTTTTGGACAGAATCAGGGCATTGTATGGTCCTTGGACTCAAGCCTATGGGGAAACCAACTACCTGGATGATGGAAAACTAGGTTTTGGACAGAACCAGGGCATTGTATGGTCCTCGGACTCAAGCCTATGGGGAAACCAACTACCTGGATGATGGAAAACTAGGTTTTGGACAGAACCAGGGCATTGTATGGTCCTCGGACTCAAGCCTATGGGGAAACCAACTACCTGGATGATGGAAAACTAGGTTTTGGACAGAACCAGGGCACTGTATGGTCCTCGGACTCAGGCCTATGGGGAAACCAACTACTTGGATGATGGAAAACTAGGTTTTGGACAGAACCAGGGCATTGTATGGTCCTCGGACTCAAGCCTATGGGGAAACCAACTACCTGGATGAGGAAAACTAGGTTTTGGACAGAACCAGGGCATTGTAACTCAAACTACCTGGATGATGGAAAACTAGGTCCTTGGGGAAACCAACTACCTGGATGATGGAAAACTAGTTTTGGACAGAACCAGGGCATTGTATGGTCCTCGGACTCAAGCCTATGGGGAAACCAACTACTTGGATGATGGAAAACTAGGTTTTGGACAGAACCAGGGCATTGTATGGTCCTCGGACTCAAGCCTATGGGGAAACCAACTACCTGGATGATGGAAAACTAGGTTTTGGACAGAACCAGGGCATTGTATGGTCCTCGGACTCAAGCCTATGGGGAAACCAACTACTTGGATGATGGAAAACTAGGTTTTGGACAGAACCAGGGCATTGTATGGTCCTCGGACTCAAGCCTATGGGGAAACCAACTACTTGGATGATGGAAAACTAGGTTTTGGACAGAACCAGGGCATTGTATGGTCCTCGGACTCAAGCCTATGGGGAAACCAACTACTTGGATGATGGAAAACTAGGTTTTGGACAGAACCAGGGCATTGTATGGTCCACGGACTCAAGCCTATGGGGAAACCAACTACTTGGAGGAGGAAAGCTAAGTTTTGGACATTGGTCTAGCGTGCATCGCGCAGCACTCAGCAGTTATCCCGGTTAGTTCTAAGAGTTTAATTTACTGAGGATTACCATTGCTATACTTGATAATACTTGTGAGTTTAAACCAATAGGAATCTGTGTTAAAACATTTTTCTGCCCGGAGTATCATTAAGGGCAAGCTTATATTTAATATTCATGCATAAAGTAGTTGTTAAGGAGAAGAAAGATATGTATAGAGAAATAGACACATATTTTATTAAGACAAAGGAACAAGTACAGTGTACAATGAAAAGCTGAAACAAAGCCTACATTGAAGCTAACTACGTATGTAACGAAGAATACAAGAGAGTGAAGATAAAGCCGAGGAGGTAGCACAGAGGAGAAGTTGGCTACTGCCTCGAGACCTTATTCCTCCTCAATGCCTTTGCACGCCCATAACTCAGGCAGCAAAAGAACCCAACGCGGGGCTTGCACTGGTGGAGAAAAGGTGCAGGGAACCTGACCTCAGGCTAACACCATCTACAGAAAGGGTGCAGGGAGCCGGAAGTTGGGAAGCCCCCGCAAAAATTTTCCTGCCACAGGGCAGACGGCGCTGATCGCGGAAATTCCTTTTTCTGACCTACCAAAAATCTGGCGTGATCAGAACCTGCTTCGGATTTTGACTAAAAGAAAGAGGAATATCATCTTCCTCCTGTCAAAACGGAGGACTGGCTTAAATCTGTGCCATCCTTGTCCGTACCATATCACCTTGAGGATTCGGTGCCTTTGGAGCGTGCGAAGACCTTTCATCCCCATCCGCGCCTCAAACCTCTTGCTTTGAGGCAGTGGCACTAGAAAGAGAGATCGCGGATATGGAAGAAATATGTTTCTGAAGGGAACAGGAGAGGTCATGTGCAAGAGAAGTGATCCTCTATCCCATTTATACCCAGAAGTAAACCGGTGGCATTTAATTCACGCAGCGTCCCAAGGAACGCTACAGAAAAAACGTCTCTGACTCGATTTCCCACGTCGTCTGCAACCCTGAGGTTAAAGGAGTCTCGAGAAGGCGCACCTCAAACACTGGGACGCCAAAAAGTACCGCGTGATCTAAGACTACGGAAATACCTCTCAATTCGTGGGCCCAGTAAATTCGCGGCCCAGGCCCGTTCAGCATATGGGCCCAGGGACAGAACCAAGGCATTGCATGGTCCTCGGACTCAAGCCTATGGGGAAACCAAGTACAAAAAAGGAAAAATCACAAGTTTTGGACAGAATCAAGGCATTGCATGGTCCTCGGACTCAAGCCTATGGGGAAACCAAGTACAAAAAAGAAAAAATCACAAGTCTTGGACAGAACCAAGGCATTGCATGGTCCTCGGACTCAAGCCTATGGGGAAACCAAGTACAAAAAAGAAAAAATCACAAGTCTTGGACATAACCAAGGCATTGCATGGTCCTCGGACTCAAGCCTATGGGGAAACCAAGTACAAAAAAGAAAAAATCACAAGTCTTGGACAGAACCAAGGCATTGTATGGTCCTCGGACTCAAGCCTATGGGGAAACCAAGTACAAAAAAGGAAAAATCACAAGTTTTGGACAGAACCAAGGCCTTGTATGGTCCTCGGACCCAGGCCAATGGGGAAACCAAATACTTGGGCAAGGAAAGGTTTGAACTTTGTAAGATGGGTTACTTGATAAAAATGTCAGGTCACTTCATCCACGGCTTAAACACCATAAAAAGGTTAAGACCAATAAAGTTGTGAGGAAGGTAATGAAACGCCCCAGCATTTAGTCGTATAAGAAGGTTGCTCATTTGGTGGGTGATATATCTTCAAATGGTTATTCCTCACATGGCATCAAACCTTCGTTTTACTCCTCGGCTAGTATGGGGTAAGTATTATTTTTCACTGATCGGCCTTATTGTGCCAAGCGTTTCTGTTAAAGTTATGGCGACATCTTTTTATTATCAAGTATTTTGGTCTTAGTCGTCATTGATTTGGGTGTCATATTATTGTGCCGAGTAGCGTTTGTCAATAAAAAAAAAAAAAGAAAAGGCATAGAGACAAAACATGCGAGATAAAATAACAGCAATTTTTATTAATACGAAAAATTATTACAACGTACAAAGAGGGGCTCAGACGAGCCTATACAAAATGAGAACTGCCTAAGCAACAATTACATCCGTAGTACATATAAGTAAACTATCAGGCGTCTTTTAAACTCGTCTTCAAAGTCCCTCCAATCTCTGTCTCAATACTGCTCATATTACGATAAGAACCTGCTTTAAAAAAAAAAGAAGAAGAAAAAATGGCGGAGAAGGAAATAGTAAGGAAGAAATCAATGAAGAAGATGGAAGAGATGAATGAAGAAAATGGAGGACATGAGTAAAGAAGGAGGAGAAGAAGAGAGAAGAGATGAAAAGAAAAAAAAAGGAGCAAAAGAGGGAGAAGTGAAAGCACCAGGATGGATCTGGTGCTGGGAAGACTAAGAAAGGGAGACGGAGGATAACCCCAGTGAAGGAAGAGAGGAAGAAGTAGAGACACTTAGTCTCTGCCTCGATCCTGACTCCCAACACACTGGAGCCATACTAGGTATGCTCATAGGAGAGCGGTTGGTACTGATGATAGGTGTTCTCGACTCAGTCACGCCGAAAGTTGGACGTAACAAGTCCCTGCTTCGGATTTTGACTGAGAGAAGGGTGAGGTTGATTTTGAGTCTTCGCCATCCCTGTCCCGATCGAGCCATAATGAGCTTTATTGGAACATGGCGTTTATGGGAGGGGTTTGGCTTCTGCATCACTCGTTGTTATGATAAAGTATACCACGATTTAGTTTGTGAACCAGTGGGTAAAACGAACCCTAGGGGAGGCCAAGTATTTCAAATCTCAGAAGGATGAAAAGGAATTCTTTACGAAAACAATAACCTCCTCCTTTCCTTCTTATACAGAGGGTGGAGCGGGAGACATTTAATAGGTTCAGATCTCCAAAGGAATCTGCCAACACCAACATGCCGGTTCCGTTTCTCCACCCCATCAAAACAAACCGCCGAATTAAAGTAGTCTCGTAAATAGTGGTCATTAAAAGCACGTTTTGGGAAACCCAAACGATAAGAGCGCATCAAGCGCGAAGTCAAAAACCGTCTCATAGACCGGCGCATTTCCTGGACAGATGAAGAGCCGCCAGCATTATTAATGGGCCAAAATTGATTGGGCCATAGGAAGAGGTTCGGCATCACCAAAACCCCCCTTTCCAACCAAGAGGTTGGACAGTCGGGTTTTGAGGGGCTATTGTGGGGCCCAAATGATTTATGGGCCAGGCCCATCTACCTGGGGAGAATCCGAAGGCCCAAGCCGAGGAGGGCTATGGCCCAAACTCGACAAGATAGCCTATGGATACCGCCGAGGACAGCTCAGTCCTCGGCAGACCCAAAGTTCCCCCCCTGAAAGAGGGGTAAAGACGGTATAGGACTGAAACTGGGAAGAAAGATCTAAAATATCCTGGGAAAGCTGCTGTTACTGCCATTTAATGCTCTGAACCTGACAGAGCCGCATTCTTTGGCTTTTACAACCATCCCTAACGACTTTGAGTATGGACTGATGGGACAAGTATCAATTTTGGAAAGTTTAACCCTACGCGTGGACGAAGGACAGTGGACACGAGCCAGTATAAAAGGAAAAGTAAGTAATCTATGGAGGGGGGGGGGAAATGGCAAAAAACCAGAGCCTCCCAGCCCACCTCCAGGAGAAAGACTCCAGGGGTGAAGGAAAACTTAAACTTGCATGAACACCGCGAAAAACCCACCGCCTGTCAACCAGGGCCTAGCCTTCCAAACCCACGCTCTACAAATGATATTGTTAGGGGCCTTTTTACGTGCGAACCCGACACTGTTACGGTCCGCCACGAATCGCGTCCTTACAACTATTAATGAGATGTAAGGTTGATCTTTAATTAAGATAATATAATGATTTTTTTTTTTTTTTTACAAGAGATAATATAATGATCTTGGATTTTATAGGTGCCTGGATTTCCATACCCTAAGAAAGCTTCCAAAAGGATAGGTGCACGAATAAAGGTTTTTTGTTTGAGTAACAATATAAAAAGGTTTAAGAAGTTGCAAAAAATACTTGCCTAATTAAAAATTTATATAGACGATATTTTCCCGAGGATTATTGCTTTCTTTGCCTTTGACTAAGAAATGTTATAATTGAGATACTTATATAGTGATAAATTTCTTTTTCACAAAAGCAGGAAAAGCAGATCAAACAGATTAGTTACAATTAGAACTTGAGCATTCCCATATGCTTATGCCAAAAAATTTTTTTAGCTCACCAAAAAGCAACAGACAAATCTTGTATACACAAAAAAATCAATTGGTGTTTTGGGCCTATGATAAAAAGTAAACATGATGTAGCAGATACCATAAGTTGAAATTTTGTTATATCTATATTGTAGTAACGTTTAAAAATTAATAAAGGGATGCATAATGACTATTAATGAGATGTAAGGTTGATCTGTAATTAAGATAATATAATGATCTCTCTTTTCTTTTCTTTTTTATTTTATTTTATTTTATTTTAATTTTTAAGGAGACATTATAATGATGTCTATAGGCGCTCCGATTTCCATCCCCTAAGAAAGCTTCCTAAAGGATAAGTGCATGAATAAAGGTTTTTTTTTTTTTTTTTTTTTTTTTTTTTTTTTGAGTAAAAAAATAAAAAGGTTTAAAAAGTTGCAAACGTTCTCAATTACTTGCTTAATTAAAAAAGAAAATTATTGAATACTCTGGAGGTACCATAAATGCATTCTTCCTCCCTCTCATATAAATTGTGAGTCCCATCATAAATTTAATTAGTGGGACTCACAGTTATGTAAGAGGGGGTACACATTTATGGTAGTTCTGAAGTACTCAATAATTACCCAATTAAAAATTTATATAGACGAAACATTTTTGTAGATTATTGCTTTTTGACTAATATAGGTTAGAGCATCCACAGCAGTGGAGCTACAAATTTAACTTTTTAACTCCACCAAAAGTTACTTTATCTATTTTACCTATACACATGCAACAGTAGTAGATCTATTTTAGCTTTTAACACAATAAAATAATATAAATATCACAATAAAATAATATATCCTCTACAATAAAATAATATAACCCACTAGCTACCCAAAAAACATCCACAACACCAACCACAACCACCTCTACCATTAGCCACAGCCACAGCCACAACCACAACCACCACCACCACCACCACCCTACTTTGGGAACCACAACATAACATAGAAAAAAAAAAAAAAAAAAAAAAAAAAACAAAACCACAACCACAGTCACAACCCCATCACCACTAGTCACCATAAACCACCAGCCATGACAACCAAAACCACAAAACTCATAGCCAAAATCCACAAAACCCATTGCCAAAGCCAAAATCATCCACCACCACCACAACCAAAATCCACAAACCTACTGTCAAAATCATCCACCAACACTACCATAGCCAAAATCAACCACCACCACCACAGCCACCAAACCCATATGAAAATACATAAAAAAAAGAAGAAGAAAACTCAATCACAGCAAAGAGAGTAGAGAGATGGGTGGCAGCAGTGGCTTGTGGCTTGGGGAGGATAGTGTCGGCGTGGGTCTGATCGGCGGAAGAGAAATGGGCGGAGGCGTGGGTTGGAGACGTGGATCGGCGGCTTGGGGCTTGGGTCGGAGAGTACAGAGTGACTGAGAGAGAGAGAGAGAGAGAGAGAGAGAGGTGAGAGTGGCTGAGAGAGAGAGGCATTTTTATTATTTTAATCACCGGCTAAATAAAATAATATATTTTTATTAGCTCTCATGAACAATGCACATCTATCTATAGATGTGCACTGTAGTAGTGGAGCTAAAAAAAATAGATTTAGCTCCACTGCTGGAGCATCATTTTAGTATTTGAGGAGTTAAAATTTAGCAATATAGCAATATAGCTACACTGTTGCAAATGCTCTAACTAAGATACGTAGTGGTAAATTTATTTTTCACAAAAGAAGGAAAAGCAAATCAAATAGATTAGTTACAATTAGAACTTGAGCATTTCCATCTGTTTATGCAAAAAAAGAAAAAAGAAAAAGAAAAAGAAAAAGCATTTTAACTCACCAAAAACCCACATATAAACTTTATACACAAAAAACAAATTGACGTTTTGGACCTATGACAAAGAGTAAATATTATTAAGCGGATACTCTAATAAGTTGAAATTTTGTTGTAACTATATTGTAGTAACGGGTAAAAATTACTAAAGGGATGCATAATGAATATTAATGAGATGTAAGGTTGATCTTTAATTAAGATAATAGAATGAGCTTGGATTTTATAGGAGGTTGGATTTTCGTTCCCTAAGAAAGTTACTAATAAGGATAGGTGCGTGAATAAATTTTTATTTACCAAAAGAAAAAAGTAATGAAAATATCGGTTTTTTTTAGTTAAAAAATAAAAAGGTTTCAAAAGTTGCAAAACTCCTCAATTATTGCTTTCTTTGCTTTTTTTATTCTTTCTCCCGACAAAGAGTCACTAGTCTTGAAAAGAAAATTCTCTATTTAAAGAAACTATTGGACATACATTTTAAGGGTTTACTTTTCAAAATAGAGACGATTTTAATTTTATGATTTATATAAGTTGTTGGACTTGGAGATGCTTAGTTAGAGAAAACATTCTACCCAAATCTCAATAAGGTAGGTGGGCAAGGAGAGGTCGAACTGGTGGACTTTGGCTAAAAATCTGAAAAATTGGCAGGGGATATATATGGACTAAAATGAGTAAAGGAGTTGTTACTTTTTGAATCATCAATGGGTTTTTTGTTTTTTTTTTTTTTGAGAAGGATCAATGTATATATATATTTTTTTTGGTAAACAAGGATCAATGTATTTGTTAGTTTAGAAACTATAAAATTTTTATTTTGTTACTTTCTAAAATTTAAGGATTTAATTTATTAATTTCAAAACTATGGAATTTAATTTGTTATACCCTTCAGTTAAAGGCTACGTCCTACGTGCTGATTCTTTACGAAGCAGGAAAAAGCAACGAGATTTCAGAATTTGCAAGCTTCCTCTGTTGATTGGCTAATTAAAAAGTACTCATATAATAAAGCTACAAAAGGTTTTAAAGGGTTATGTACGGATTATATTCTTTTTATTAAAAGAAGGAAATAAAGCAAACCCAAGTGACTATTTCTACCAGGATAATAGCTAGTGCACTCTGCACACTTGCCTCTTTACACTCAACTTATCACTTGATGTTACAGTTTTCACTGGTATCGTACGTACTTCGTCATTTTACGTAGTAAATTGTAATTGATTTTTTTTATTTTTAAAAATGCATTATTTTTTTTTTACCCTTTATAATTTGTTAGGTGAGACAATTATGATAAAGTGTGCGTAAAAGTGTGTATTACTTAAATTATTGTATTTACAATAAAACTTTCTGAGTCCTCAGTGGCCCACAAATGAACCATGGTTGAATAGGAAAGCCTAATAGGGTGTAAGGGATTTCTTAAGTTCTAATAAAGTATGGTCAGCAAAGCAACGAGAGCACATAAACTGTCCAGAGGTTCACATTGATCCATGGTATATCGCTTGTCTTGCAAAAACTAAATTCTTGAAAAAAAAAAAAGCCTAGACAGAATCCATGGCTGCTGCGAACAAAGTGAGTTTGAAACTTATGATAGACACAGAAAACTGCAGGGTGCTTTATGCTGAAGCGGGCAAAGAATTCGTGGATTTTCTCTTAAACATTCTCACCCTGCCGATCGGGACTTTCATTCCGCTTCTGAATCGAGAAATGGTGGGCGGCTTGGGAAACATTTACGAGAGCATTGAAAATTTAAGTACTACTTACCTTCAACCAAACTTGAACAAAGACACTCTCCTCAAGTACAAAGTACACATCTCTGGTGGTACTAGAGTCCCTCTGGAATTGCCGAACGTTACAACGTCAACAACATCCAGGATATTGTGGGTGAGTTTGGTTCAGCTTTTTGTAAAAGTGCATAATGAAAAAGTGGAGTTTTTAAAAAGTGCATAATGAAAAAGTGCATTTTTAAAAAGCTGAGTGTTTGGTAAAAACTGTTAAAAAGTGCTTTTTGAAAAAGTTAAGTATTTGGCTAGCACTTATAAAAGTGGATGTTTGAGTTATAAATTACTAAAAAGGACAAGATATATATATAAGTGAATTTTTTGTTTTAATTATCTCTCTTAATGCAAATTATGGACACAATATTTTTACAAAAATTTCACAATAAAGTCTATATGACAAGTTGTTAATGGTAGATAAAAAAAAAAATAATGTCATTAGTAGGTTCAAATGAGAACCAATAACAAATTACTGTGTAAAATTTATTAATAGAAGTGTTATGTTTACAACATTTTTTGCAATATTTTCACAATAAAATTTATGTGGAAAGTTGTTACTAGTTCTAATTTGAACCCACAACTGAAATTATTTTTTTACTAACCAATATTAACTAATAACAATCTGTTACTTAAAATTTATTGTGAAAATATTACTGTATTTCTCAATTTGGATTTTTTTATTTTTTATATTATTGTTTCTTTTTCCATTTCACGTTCACCCATACCAAGTTACCAACCATACGTTTAGTTTTATTTTTTTTATTTTATTTTTTTTATTTTTTTTCTCCTCCACATGTTCTCCACTATCTCTACCTCTCTTTTTAACTCTCCTTTTCTCCCTCATTCTCCTCATTCATCAGAACATTCCAGGAGGTCTTCTTTCTCCAGCTCCGTCTCTGTTGTTTTTTTTTTTTTTATTTTTTTTTAACTTGATTCCAAAACTCTCTCCGATAAGAAAAAGATTTCATTTTCTCTGTCATTTAAGAACATTTCAAGGAGCTCTCATCTTCGTGCTATTGCTCATCTTCGTCCCCAACCCAGTCCAGATGGGTCAGCAAGCTTCTGTCCTTTGTATTTTTTTTTTTTTGCTTTTATTGTTATGATTTGATTAATTTTAAAACTGTGTTTTTGAGTTTGTATTCTGGTAATCTGATTATGTTTGAGAGAAAGATTGTTTATTGTTATGATTTGTAGTGTTTGTTCTGTGTTTGTTCATGGGTATTTCTGGAATTTCATCATTAGCAACGGTAACTATCAAAACTCGCAGTGCGCGTTTTCATTTATGGACCGTTGCCTCACCATTTTCCTTCCGCGTTTTGCCTTCAGTTTTTTCTAAAAGTTCAAAACGCAACTTTTATAAAAAAGTTGCGTTTTGAGCTTACCAAACGCAAAACTGGGTTGAGCTTTTTTGAAAAAGTGCTTTTTGGGCTTCAAATGCTGAACCAAACGGGCACTGTATTGCTGTTATCGTAACAACTGCAACAGGGTGTCCCACTCCAATAATTACAGCCGTTGCTCGTGCGGATTTGACCTTTACGAGTTAAGTTATCGAGGCCCATCAAGGCCAAAGGATCCGTACTTCACGAATGAGACTGAGAGTGAGGGAGGGTACGTGGAAGAGGCGGTCACATACATGGTGATGGATGATCTGGCGGTGAAACCATTTTCCACAGATTCTATTATCACTCTTCTTGACAAGCTTAATGTCAAGGAAATAGGAACTCTTTCAGAGAAAGTGGTCGATTTGGGCGTCGATGAGGTATATATGTCGTTCTTTATTCTTTGCATTTGTGGATTTCGTTCTGCTTATAACTCTACTTCTTTTACTGTCTGTAATTTCCATCTCCTGAAAATTATTGCAAAAGAAGTTGTAGCTACATGAGTCCTAAATACCTAATTCCAAATAATTAAAAACACGAGGTATATGGTCTTTTTAGCTAGAAAGACAAGCAAAATCAAGTGTGGACTGTTGTGGCTTGTGTGGATGCTATATATACCAGAAATCCCATAAAAGCAAATTCATGGACTTTTTTCTCAGCCAAAAAATAAATATATAAAGGAATGGATTTATACAACCTGGAGGTCCATCCCTATCTTTTCAATCCCCATCTTTCCTTGGTTACAAGGGATTGAGATTGGTTGGTTCTGGTTCCATCAGGATTTGAATTGTTATTTTGTTTTAATGAAAGTTTATTATTCACTAAAAGAAAGAAGCAGCTGTATATTATTAGCAATGAAAAAGGTTGTGAAAGAGTTGCACACACACATATATATATATATATATATATGTTAAGCTTAAAGTTTTACCTGTTCAATTTAGAGCTCAAATTATTTCTGAAAAGAACGGAAATTAATGGAAAAAGTGTAAAAGATAAAAATGTGGAATTGACACACTTATCCATCCAAATTCCTAATGTCTTATTTTATTGGAAAAAAAAAGTTTAGAGATACAATTTTTTTTTCATAATTTCTAATTTAGCATGGTATGATAAATGTTATAAAAGCGATATGTAGTTGGTCTGTCAATATCACAAGTTGTTATTACAATTACAACTTACTATCTCAATAATTGTGAAATTGAATGTGAATTTTTATTATCCTAATATTACTTTTGTAAAAATTTCACTTTTATTTCCTACTTCTATTAACCACTACACTACTTTTTCTGGTTATTGCTAGGTTGTGAAACTGCTAAGAGCTTCACTATTGACGAAGAGTGTCCTTACTGATGTCTTCCTCCCGTCGTTGATACAAGAAGTCAATTGCCAAGAAAATGCTGCAGCAAAATGATGTTTCCATTTCTAGGTGAACAATTCTGTGAGATTGCCAAGATGTTTTGTTTTGTTGTTGTTAATATGTTTTAAATGCTAGTAAAATATGGTGTGGCAATGTAAAAAGGGCAATATGCATGCTTGCCCTTCTTTCTCTTTCTTTTTTGGGAGTTTAGTTAGGCAGCATTAATATGTTATATCAAAAAGAGATGACAATATGTAAGTTTTCTTAATTATCATATGTTATGCTTTGATATCTCCAAGATTTGATGACCTCTTCCTAAACCCTTCTTTACCTTCATCTTCTCATTGTGCACGTATTTGACTCAATATTTGCTCTAATGCATTTCAGCCTATTAATCAGCACACTTAAAAACAATAAAGAAGTCTCCTTCATTTTCAATGTGAATTAAACATTTCACTAATTCCTTATCTTTTATACTAACTCCCATATCTTTACATTTATGTTGTCATATTTATTCATTTTAATTTATAAAATTAGCAGGTTGTGCATTCATGTCATGTGAAAGCAATAGTATTCGAAAACGTGACTCAACCGAAATTAAACCAAATTATAAATACAAAATCTAAGCCAAAAATTGATATAAAAGTGATTGAATTAAGCAACACTACAAAAAAACATGATTTTAAGCCGCGTTTTAAAAAAACGTAGCTACAGGGTGATACTTGAGCCGCGTTTCATAGAAACGCAGCTCCAACACCAGAAGTATAGCTGCGTGCGCTAAACGCAGCCCAAGATCAGCTCTGTAGCCGCGTTTCTTGTGGGTACAACTACGTTTTTCTGGGTTTTGCTTAAGCCGCGTTTTAAAAAATTAATCATTAGAAAAACTTGCTTAAAATGTTAACATCGGTCAACGATCGTTAAAGGGATGCGGGATACATGGCAAGCGCGTGAAAAGCGTAAATTACATGTAACTAAGAAGAGGATGACATTTGATTATGTGAAGTCACATAGGATACATGCCCAGCTACTGAAGGCACATGGAGGTGGGTGATAAAACCTCTTAGTCCACAGGAGGATAATTTTTGGCAATGATCTTTGTGGCGTTGTGTAAATCAGTGGCATTGTGTAAATCGGCTTCCAATAGATTAATGGTTTATTTGGATTGAAGGGGAGGGAAGGAGAGTAGAGTAGAGTATGATAGTTTTTAGACCCCTTAAAAACTTAATTGGATTAACCTAGGTAATTAGCCAAGTTGTTACTTAGTCCAAATTCCAAATCTAAGTTATCACAATCAAACAATCATATCATGCAAATCAGCGGAAAGATAAATAATACAATGATATGATCACACAGGAAACTAAACCGGTAAAAATTTGAGGAGGATTTAACCTAGCTATCTTTAAGGTAAACCTGAATCCACTATGAAAGAATCGAAGTTGTTCAACAGGACTTAGACCACTAACATCCTATTGCTACCCACCAGTAGAAACTTACTGACACGACCACATGCAAACTCCGAAACCACGGACTCCTTCTTTCTTGGATTCTCCAGCAAGTACAAGCACACTCGCTTGTGTTTCTTTAAGTTTTTATGGCAGCAATTGAATGATCATCAAGCTCTTGAAGAAATCTCATTCTTGATAATCCTAAACTTGTATAAAGGAAAGCTCCTCATAGATCTCACAAGAGATTTACACAAACAGCAATATGAGCTACACTAAAACGTGGTTAGGGTTTGCCTTATATACTTGGGGCAAATTACCAAACCCTAAATGTTTTAAAACAAACTAGGGCTGAGTTGGAATTCTGCAGAAAATACATCTGACCCAATTTTCGATTGATTGAGTCTAAGTTTTGATCGATCAAACCAGGCCGAGAAGCAATATTAATTTCTGTATCAGCTTGTTCCAACTTTACATAAATGAACCAGCTTTGAGCAAGTCTAAACACGACTAAACATCTTGTTTTGATCATGGTTTGCCAACAATACACATTAGAGTTCTAAATACATAAAATTTTAAGTCTCTAGAACCTAACAAACTCCCCCTTTGGCAATCTGTGACAAAACACAACTAAAAACTCAAAGTTTACAAAGAAAAACCCTTTACAAAAATAATGCTCATAAAAACAAATTCAATCCTAACTACTATCCATTAGTTGCAAGTGTAGACAGTAGCTCAATTGAATCAACCTGTATATTTCCTGAAACACTAAACAAAAATACATAACCGCATGTGTGGAAAATATAAGTAAACAAAATAAATTCTTGATTTCAACTAACACACAATAAAGACATATATTAATGAATAACTCATAAATATAAATCAATCAGCAATTGAAATAAGAAACATATAAAGCAATAAAAGTATCTCCCCCTAACATGAATAGCCCAACAAAAATATGGCAAGAGCTAAAAAGGTAAAATACAATGTAAAGCACCTAGATACAATCTAAACTCCACAAGCTCCAATCAATAAGAAATGCTCTCCCCCTGAAAACAAAAACTCTAAAAGTGCTTAAATATGTACTCCCCCTTATATCACTTGATAGTTTTTAGACCCCTTAAAAAACACAATTGGATTAATCTAGGTAATTAACCAAGTTGTTACTTAGTCCAAATTCCAAATATAGGTTATCATAATCAAACAATCATATCATGCAAAAGGAAGGGTAATATGGACACACCGGCTTATGGAGAGAGAAACCTTGCAAGAAATTAGGAGGAAAACAACAAAAAATTCGTTGTAGAGCCTTGCCGAGTCGCAGAGAGAGAAAAAGTTTTGAAAAGTTTTTGAAAAAGTGGTTTGAACAAGTCAAATCTGATTTTTTAATACCTGATTCACGAGTTTTGATTGATTGAAAAACAATTTCGATTGATCGAAACAGACAGAGGCTTCTTTAAAAATTTTCAAACAATTTCAAAATAATTTCGATTGATCTAAAAATAGTTTGGATCAATCGAAGCAGACAGAGGCTTCTTTAAACATTTTAAAACACTTTTGATTGATCGAAAAACAGATTGGATCAATCGAAACAGACAGAGGCTCACAAATTTTTTGAGAAAAAACACAGTTTTGAAAATAACAAAGACACATTTTAGAAATACTTCAAAGCATTGAAATTGATGAACAAAATGCATGAGTATGTGATGAAATATATTTTAAAAACAAAGTTTTAAACCCAGTTTTCCCAAAATTAAAATTATCAAACATTCTCCATAAATTCTTAAGCATCAAATCTGTTTTGCACAAAAACTCAAAGTATTTGCAAACTTGGTTGGTCAGACTAAAGACATACACAGTAACATGTACAATGTTTAGTAAAGAGTAACTCGTGTAGTGTGTGCACTAGCAAAAGATACATGTGAGGTGATATGTGTATAGCAATTAAACACAAAGTCTACAAAATTCATCACATAGAATTTGAAAGAGACTATTACCAAAAGAGTTACATCATATAACTCCCACATCTCCTAGATCATAAGCTTGCAATCATGTAAGCTTCTTGATTTTGCCTCATATTGTACACACAAATTTTAATTATTCAGAAACTTATTAAAATAGCCGGGATAATGTACACACCAATTTTATTTGATTGATTTAATATTAAGTTCAATAATGTACACACCAATTTTATCAATTAAATCGAGGCTACACATTATGATCTTTTTGTGCATGTGCTACACTTTCTCGAGCACAAAATTTTACGATATGCACTAAGGTGTTCATAATTGGCTAGTGAACAGTGGTGAGATGGTTATTTATGCATTTCTCTAAAGGTTCAAGTCTGACAATCAAAGACATGTGACTTCAAGATCAAGACAAAGTGATCAAAACCACAAACATCTTTCCCACACAACATGCACTACAAAGTTTCAACTAGTAAAGTGCAATAAGTAAGCTCATCAAGGCTAAACAAGGTACAAAAGACATGTTATGTGAAAATAAATTGACTAAACTTGTTTTCAAAAACTAAGAAAATAGTGCAAAACATAATTTGGTTCCTTTTTCTCCCTTTTTTTTTATATGAAAAAAAACAAAAACAACCTAGAATGAAATACATGAATGTTATGCAATGCAAATCTTAGAAACAGAGAAAAAAAAAAATAATGGTCACAAAGAATAGCAATGAAGCACAAGGACCATGTCAGAAGGACTCAATTAGATTGAGCCTTTTGCATCTAAAACTTTTTAGATGCACTACGAGCATTGGAGTTCTTATTCATATGGGAATAATTACCAACTCCAGGATTAAAATAAAGGTTTAGAGCTTTTACCAATTCACCAATGAGTACCATAGGATCTGTGCTTGAGGCATAAGTACTTTTGATTTGTTTGCTCTCTTAGCAGCTTGTAGCTTGTAATAGTTTGAACGAATGTGTCCAGACTTTCCAAAAAAATGACAAACCCATGCAGGCTTATCATGTGACTTGTCCTTAGAAAGAGTAGGCTGCTTAGGTTTAGACTCTTTCAGATCAACCCTAATCTTCCTAGGAGGTGTAACTTCTAAGGGCTTGACAACCTCACTCACAGGGGGGGTTCAGAAGAAGATGAAGGAACAAAGATAGTGGAATTGGGTGCAGACACATTAATGCTTTCTACAAAACCTAACCCAGTTTTGTCAGAAGGAGACTTTTGAACACTCAGCATATGATCAAGTTTGGAACTAGTAGACCTATTAGATTGTTCTCTAGCAACAGAAAGCTCATGTTCCAAATTCTTAACTTTATCAATTAAAAGCATGTTCTCAGTCTTCGCATTATTTAAAAGTTCAGTAGTATCAAACAGTTTAACAAGCAAATTTTTCTTATCAAGCTCAAGAGATGCAATTTTCTTCAAGCCTAATTCAACATGTATAGCATTCTTTGCAGCAACTTTGCAAAGTTTATTGTAGGCTTCTTGAAGATCTGCGTCCTTAGAGAGTTCCCCATCAGAAGGGTTCTCTTCAGCAGATATGCTTTCATTGACTATAGCAGTAGTAGTGAAAGCAATGAAGTTTCCATCCTCGTCACAACCAGACTCATCATCAGAAATTTCACCATCACTAAGGGTTACAGTCATAGCCTTACCCTTAGACTTCAAGTAGGTAGGACATTCAGATTTGACGTGACCATACCCTTGACATCCAAAACATTGAGGACCCATAGAATTATTTGAAGATTGACCTATTTTTTCTCTAGGTTTATCAGTGCTATTAACCTTAGTGGGATCATTCTTCCTAAAGTTTCTAGGTTTAGTAGTGTTCTTATCTCTTGCCCTTCTGTTGTTGTTTCTAAGGAAATTCTTAAAGTTCTTGGAAAGGTAAGCAATCTCTGTAGCAGAGAGCTCATCATCAAATCCACCAACATCAACATCATCAACTAATTTAAGAGCCATTAATTTGGATTTGCTAGTCTTAGGTAAGTTCAACTCATAGGATTGAAGAGATTCTACAAGTTCATCAACAGGGACGGAGTCCACATCCTTACTCTTAGTGATGACAGTTACCTTGGGTCTAAAATCTTTAGTAAAAAATTTAAGAACTTCCTAACAATTTTAGGTTGATCATAGATTTCACCCAAGTTATATGCAGAATTAACAATATCATTAAGTTTAGCATGAAATTCATAAAAAGATTCATCATCAGACATCCTAATACTTTCAAATTTAGAAGTTAACTGCTGCAATTTGTTGATTTTGACAGCCTTTGTGCCTTCATGCACAGTCTGGAGGATATTCCAAGCAGTATGAGCAATCTCAACATTTGAGATTCTCTTAAATTCCTCCATAGAAATAGCGTTAAAGATAGCATTCATAGCTTTGCTATTGAACGCGGCTGCTTCTTTTTGAGAAGTTTGCCACTCACTAATAGGAGTAGTGGGCTTCTCCCATCCATATTCGACGGAGTTCCAGACTCTCTCATCAATTGATTTCAGGAATACTTTCATCCTTACTTTTGAATAAGTATAGTTATTTCCATCAAAGTGAGGAAGAATAACAAGATAATGTCCATGTTCCATGACAACAAGGGTCAAGGATCAGTTCAATGATCAAAAGATCAACAACAAGAGAGCAACTTGCCCTAATACTACTTGATAGTTTTTAGACCCCTTAAAAACTCAATTGGATTAACCTAGGTAATTAGCCAATTTGTTACTTAGTCCAAATTCCAAATCTAGGTTATCACAATCAAACAATCATATCATACAAAGCAGCGGAAAGATAAATAACACAATGATATGATCACCCAGGAAACTAAACTGGCAAAAACCTGGAGAAGATTTAATCTAACTATCCTCAAGGTAAATCTGAATTCACTATGAAAGAATCGAAGTTGTTCCATAGGACTTATACCACTAACATCCTATTGCTACGCACTAGTAGAAACTTACTGACAAGACCATGTGCAAACTCTGAAACCACGGACTCCTTCTTTCTTGGATTCTCTAACAAGTTCAAGCACACCCGCTTGTGTTTCTTTAAGTTCTTATGACAGCAACTGAATGATCAACAAGCTCTTGAAGAAATCTCCTTCTTGATAATCCTAAGCTTGTGTAAAGGAAATTTCTTCACAAATCTCACAAGAGATTTACACAAACAGTAATATGAGCAACACTAAAACGTGGCTAGAGTTTGCCTTATATACCTGGGGCAAATTATAAAACTCTAAACGTTTTAAAACAAACTAAGGCTGAGTTGGAATTCTACAGAAAATGCATCTGACTCGATTTTCGATTGATCGAGCCTAAGTTTTGATTGATCGAACCAGGCCGAGAAGCAATATTAATTTCTGCATCAGCTTGTTCCAACTTTACATAAATGAACCAACTTTGAGCAAGTCTAAACATGACTAAACATCTTGTTTTGATCATGGTTTGCCAACAATACACATTAGAGTTCTAAATACATAAAATCCTAAGTCTTTAGAACCTAACCGAGTAGAGTGGAATTGGCCCAAAATTAGTTTATTTTCAGCCAACTTTACTCTACTCCCCTCCACTCCTCTGCCCTCCCCACTTAATCCAATCGGGTTATAAGTAATGTGAATGATGTTGAAAAATGGTGTCCGGAAGGGTTACATCAAGGTTGAGCAATACCAAATGGTGTTAATTTTTTTGGAAAATGAGGTATTAGTTTAGGGAAAAGATGAGAGAGAGAGAGAGAGAGAGAGAGAGAGAGAGAGAGAGAGAGAGGCTGGCCTTAATATAGTGTTGAAGCATATGGAAAACACGAATGAAGAAAAATAACAAGAATATGTGAGATAATTCAATAGATAAACATGGTTCCATTTTGGAGGTTTACTTCAATAACGAAAGGTCCTAAATATTTACATCTTTATTATTTAAGAGTATGTATAAGATACTAACCTAGCCTAGACCAGAGACAAACCCAGGATTTCAAGCCAAAAGGGTCCAGAGTAAAAAAAAAAAAAAAAACTCCAAATAGGCATTCATATAGTATTAACAAATTATAAATACACAAAAACATTGTTTCTTAATACATTAAGATGCAATTATCTACTAATAAAGATAAAAAAAAAATGTTTTTTTTTTAAAATAATAGGCTGGCTAGGATTTTTATTTTTTTTGAAGTTAGAGCATTCACAATAATTTAACTTTTAGCACCTCAAAAAGTTATTTAATCTATTTTACCACCTTATTTTACAATACACCCAACATCAAAAGTTTTATTTTTTTACCACTTCATTTAAAATAATATAAGCAACTCATTAAAATAATAAAGGAAGAGAGAGAATTTAAGTTTTTTAATTGAAGGAAGAGAGATAATCTTAATAAAATATTATATTTAATTTTTAACAACTTGCTACAGTCAACTGGTATTTATACCAATTTACTGTAATTGAAAGAAATTAGTTTTAGCTTCTCCAATAACATATGGTTTATTTGGTGGTAAAATAGTTTTTTGTTTGCTAAAATATAATCACTATATTGAATTTTTTTATTGTTTTTGTTAAGTTTTTGGGTTGGATAGTTGCTAGTTGAGTTAGGCTAATTAGACTGATTGAGGAGGATGGGGGGCCTAAGGTTTTGGAAGGGAGACCCAACCATAAAAATGAAATATATATAATAAGTAAAAAAAAAAAAAAAAAAATTGGGCCAAGGGGTCCCGGGCCCCCTTGGACCCCCACTTGAGTTCGTCCTTGGCCTAGACTAATTCTAAATTAACTCTTAGATTATTTTACTTGCACTAAAAATAAAGTTAGGATTCTTATAGTTTATATGGACTGAAATGGTACGAATGATTGGCCTTTAACACCACTAATGGAACAAATTAAGAAGCAAGACAATTAGAGTTTTTATTATTTTTATTTAGGGTCCGTTTGGTTGGGGAATATAAAAGTCGGAGAATAGAAAATGAGAATGTGATGAAAATGTGGAAAGATAGAAGAAATTTTAATTTTCTCTCATAGTGTTTGGTTAGAAGTGGAAAAGTGGAGGATGTAAAACAATTTTTTATTTATTTAGTTGAATAGAAAATAAGAGGATAAAAAATATAGTTTTGTTTCAATTTATTATCATGTCCTTATTAGATAAAACAAAAAATAACACATTATATTTTTATTAAAAAATTGTGTATAAATGAACACTATATTTTATGATAATAATAATAAAACAAATGAGACATTGTAGGAAGAAAAAAGATAGAAAGAAAAGATAATGTTCAAAGCATGAACGTTGGTGCTGGGTAGTTTTGTCCAAAATAACAAGACTCCTTGGTTTTTTTTTTTTTTTTTTTTTTTTTTTTTTTTTTTTTTTTTTTCAATTGGGGGAGTTGAGTATTAGTGCGTCCGAGGAGAAAATTGCTGGCCCACTATTTTCTCCTTTCATTTCTTTTCTCAACTAAACACACGTTTTCCCTGTTTTCTATTATCCCTGTTTTTCCTGTTTTACTCAATTACTTGCATGATAAAAAATGTTTATATAGGAATATATAGGACGAAGCTTTCTCGTAGATTATTGCATGCTTTGCCTTTTGACTAAGAAAGGTTATAAAGGGTTGCGTACTGTTAAAATTCTTTTTCGCAAAAAAGAAGGAAAAGTAAATCGAGGAGATTAACGAGCAGAACTTGTATATAAAAAAAAAAAGAGTTTTACTAACGTGTACTTTATAGAATATAAGTTAGTAAACTATTTTAAAATTTTTTTTATAAAAAATAAAAAGATATCAACTTCATTTAATATTTTCTTCAATTTCAATAAAATATTTTCAAAAATAGATGATTGATATATGTCTTAAAGGCCACGTTAGCCGGTCCCAAAAATCGTTAATATGTGACCGACAATGGACTGTCATTTCATAGGAAAGAAAGCTATTGGCTTTACGGGATTTCTTAAGTTCCAAGTATAATGTCATCCAAGTAACAAGTATAGAATTATAAACTGTCCAGATGATCATGGTGATTGTATAACACTTGTCCCAAAAAGGTTAGATAGAAAGCAAACTAGACATTTTCCCTCAAAAGAAAAACCGCTAGACATTAATTTTCCATGGCAGCTGTAACGTCCAAAGTGAGTTTGAAACTTATGATAGACACAGAAAGCCGCAGAGTGGTTTATGCTGAAGCGGGCAAGGACTTCGTGGACTTCCTCTTTTACATTGTTGCCCTGCCGGTCGGAACTTTCATTCCACTTCTCAATCAAGAAATGGTGGGCAGCTTGGGAAACATTTACGACAGCTTTGCAAATTTAAGCACGACTTACCTTCGTCCAAACGTGAATAAGGACTCTCTCCTGAGTCCCAAAGCATACTACTGTGGTGCTACTGGACTCCCTCTCCATGTGCCAAACGTTGAATCGTCTAGGAAAGTGTATAGGTGCTGCAGAAATGTGACTCTTGACAGAAACGAAACCTGTTCGTGCGGGGCTACTATGAACCAAGAGTCGAAATATACAGTACTACCAAGCGCAAACAATCCCTACTCCAGTGAGGGAGATTTTGTGAAAGGAAAGGTTATATACATGGTGATGGATGATCTGGCAGTGAAACCGTTGTCCACAGTTTCTATTATCGCACTGCTTAACAAGTTTAATGTCAAGGAAATAGGGGATCTTGAGGAGAAAGTGGTCGATTTGGGCAGGGATGAGGTATGTTATGTCAGTCACTCTTTGCTTTCTGTGCATGACTAGAATTTTATTTTTTTCTACTACTTCTACTTTTTGTTCTGAAAATTATTGCTAAATTAGCTCGTATAATCTTAGAGTGAGGGTACTAATTAATCGTGGCTATACGAATGCTAATTCTTATTACTGCCTATGTTGCTCCTTTATCTGGTTTTTTGCTAGGTTGTGAAACTGCTCAAAGCTTCTCTGCTGACAAAGACTATTCTCACTGATGTCTTCCTCTCGGTTTTGAAAGAGGAAGTTAATTGCCAACAGGAGGTAGAAGGAAATTTTTAATATTAAAGTGCGCCAATTCTGTCGGATTGACAAGAAGTTATAAATATTACTATGTCGTTAGTCAAAACTGGTGTGGCAATGTAGAGGCATACATGCTTGCTCTTCTTAATTTTTTCCATTTTTGGGGGAGTTGGGGGAGTGGGAGTGCTCTATGTAATTAAGTAAGTGTCTATTTATTATCGCCGGATAGATGTACTTTCTATTACTTATCTTTGGCTAAGAGTTTTGGAGCGTTGTTACTAATGAAGATGTCTATTATTCAAATTCTCATGCCCTAAGGCCGTTAAGTATCAAGTTATAAATAAACAAAATTATCTCTAGATATTGCCTGACATCACCGAGTTGTGATGACCTCCCCAGTTTGGTCTTGAGGATGACTGATGAGGTAAACTTGTTTAAGCTAACACCAACACGACCCATGGCCCCAACATGACCAATGTCCTTACAAATGGCTATAAAAATTCAAACTCTAGGATTGCATTTACTGCCTTATGTTATTCTTGCCAAAGTGCCAATACAACAAACCTTTCGTGAAACAAAGTTTTCTTTGGGTCATTTAACATCTAATAAAAATGATGGAAGTCTAACAAACAAATAGCTAGCGCCTACCACTTTGAAAAAATGAATGTGTATGTACGGGGCATGTGTGTCACTTATAAATTTTTTGGCTCTAAAATCAAATTCTAACTCCACCACACTTATTAGAGAAACCAAAGCAGCCGAAAAAAAAAAAATTAGAGTGGCCTTTGAACATAACCTTTTGTAAAGTGCTCTCCCATGCAAATTCCAGCGCTCACAGAACTTCCAATAATGATGCTTCTTCATTACTGACACCCACGCTTAATTTTTCCCTACCAACAAAAATGAATTGGCTCTTTGCATCCCTTGCCGCCCATCCCACTCCTATCCTACTTTGTGTCTAAGTCGGACCCCATCAACATTTAACTTCGAACCAATTATTCTGTGGAGGAGACCACCTGACCAAGTCTACAATTGGCTTGCTGTCATATCTACTTTAGGCATCCAAGAACTCCAAACAAAGTAAGCTCCTTTGCTCTTTTGCACTACCTTACGCACCTCATTTCGAATTTTCCACAGAATCCACAAGAGGGTGTGGAAATATTTTTTGGTATTCTGATATTGGGCATTTTCAAACCACTAATCCAACAAATCATTTAAACTCCAACTCATAAATTGACAAGCAATCAATTGCCAACTTGTTAGCGTTTCACACCCTGCGAGCATAGGGGCGTTTTTCTATTCAATTCATGTTATTTATGCTTTGAAAGTTGAAACACGTGAAGAATTGGTTATTATTATTTTTAATTCCTAACACATCCACTGGATTTGTAAGGATCCAATTATATGAATTGAACTTGACTTCAATTTTCCTTTTTTGGAGAAAAAAAAAATTATAGGGGTGAATTCCAATTACAATATTCAGCTCAATCAATTTAATATAGGGGTCGAAATTAACAGTAGGTAAAGCTTGATATCACAACTTCTTAAAAGGAAGAACAAGAAGCATTTTATTCAGCCAAAAAAGGAAGCAATCCATTTAGGTTAATCGGATGCTTAAGAAATACATAATACAAAAGGCTTGTTCATATCCTGAGAGGGTAAAAGGGTACATGCCGATTAATTAAATCTTTACCAAATCTTAAAAAAGAAAAGAAAAGAAAAGATGTTGCTTATTTTTGTTTTTTGTTTTATCAATAAAGCAAAGCAAAGAGGCTTCAGAATTTGCAAAAGTCTCCGATTGCTGGGCTAATTAAAAAGTACATAATAGATAAAGCTATGTCCACTAAAGAAATTAAAGTTATAAATTAAGGGTTACGTACGGATTAAATTCTTTTTACAAAAAGAAGAAAAAGCATAACCAAGTCCTTGATCTATGGCCGACAATTAACTGTTGTTACAGGGAAAAGCCAAATTTTAGGTACACCATATCAAAAATTTTAAGATTATATAAAATTCTACATCTTATGACTCAAAATTACCATGTGTCGATTTGTAAGCCGTAGGAAAAAAATAGTGGGTCCTTATAAAAGTGACAAGTAACCAATTATAGATTTTGTGTTATTAAAGTTACTCATACAAAATTCCTCCAAGTCTCATAATTTTTAATTTTCACACAATAAATCATATTAGCAATTTGCAAAATATTATAGGTCTGCCAAGCAAACGACTACGCATAAACTGTCCAGGCCGATCACAGACTCACATTGATACGCATAAAACTTCTAAGCTAGCTAGACAGAGTCCGTGGCTGCAGTGAACATGGTGAGTTTGAAACTCGTGATTAGCACAGAAAAAAGCAAAGTGCTATATGCTGAAGCGGGCAAGGAGTTCGTGGACTTCCTCTTTAACATTCTGGCCCTGCCGGTCGGGACTTTCATTCCACTTCTCAATCAAGAAATGGAAGGCAGCTTGGGAAACATTTACGATAGCATTCAAAATATAAGTCCCACTTACCTCAAACCAAACGTGAAAGACTCTCTCCTGACGCCCAAAGTATACATCTCTGGTGATACTGGAGGGCTTCTCCAATTGCCAAACGTTATAAAGTCAACACACAGGAAATTGTATGGGTGTAGTAGTAGCTGCTTCTCCATGTCCGATGATTCCGAAACAATCTGTTGGATCCATAGAAGATTCACCGATTCTGTGTTAAAATATAGAGGCACACCAAGCTCAAACAATCCGTACTTCTCCAGGGGTCAAACTGATGGAGGGTACGTGGAAGAGTTGGTTACGTACATGGTGATGGATGATCTGGCTGTGAAACCATTGTCCAGTACAGCTTCTATTATCAATCTTCTTGACAAGTTTAATGTCAAAAATATGGGAGCTCTTGAGGAGAAAGTGGTTGAATTGGGCATGGATGAGGTATGTCACCCATTCTTTAGCTGTTTGAGCATGACTTCTATTTACATCTTTTATTACTGTCTGTTATTTCATTTTCAAAATTTTTGCAAAAGTAAATTTTAAAATCGAAAAAAAAAAAAAAAAAAAAAAAACACATAACATCCCATGATCATTAGTGAAGCTAGAACACAGAAAGTGAAATAAAGAACACAGAAAGTGAAATAAAGAATTTGTATTCAGGTTCTTAAAACTATTTCCATTTGAATTGCATTTATCCCATAGAATAAATTAATATTGCAAATCTAAATTTATGTTCAAGCCACATCATTTAATATGCGAAATAAACTTGTTCTATTTTAAATAAAATAAAATGGAAAAAAAAAACTTGTATTTAATAAGTGATCTTATGATTAGTGTATAATAAAAATAAAAATTGACCATTTTTTGGGGAAAAAAATCCATTTTTATAAAATAATTTTCTAACTTTGCTAACAAAAGAAAATTTATGAAAAAGAAATAGCAAGATGTTTTTAGTGTTAATTAATTTTTTAATTTATTTATAGATATTATTATTTTTTTAAAAAAACTCAAACTTCTTTCAATTACTTGGGTAAATAAAGATTGTCCTATGCAATCCATGCATAATCCTACCATAATTATCTCATTTTATTGGATAGACCGACCCGTCAAATACCAAGAAAGGGTCATAGGTTTTATAACCCGTGATAATACAAGCTAGTTTGACCCGTACCCATCCAAATCAACCTGTTTACTAGGTCTATTCCAGATGCCTTATTGCAAAAATGTCTCTTTTACTTGCTACATATAATAACTAACAGCTTAGCTACTTTTTTTGGTTTATTGCAAGGGTGTGAAATTGCTTCAGACTTCACTACTATCGAAGAGTGTTCTCACTGATGTCTTCCTCCTCCCAATGTTGGAACTTGAAACAGAGAAATCAAGGCATTGATGCAGAAGTAGAATGATGGCACTGTTACATCTTATTGGTGTTTTCATTTCTAAATGAAGGATTCTTTGGGATTGCTAAGATTTTTTTTGTTGCAAATATGTTTTAAATGTAGTTAAATTTGGTGTGGCAATGTATGTCCAATGATGGGCGTTCTCTCTCTCTCTGGGTTTGGTTAGTTATTAGTATTATGTCAAAATGAGATGAAAGTATGTAAGATTTGTTATTAAAATAATCTGAAATTGCTTTAGATGATAACCAAAAAGAAAAAAAGAAAAAATCAACTGAAATGGCTTTGTATCTCCGGGTTCTAGTGACAGCCAAGGTTTTTATTTTATTATATATATATATATATATATATATATTGAGTAAAAAAAAAAAAAGGTTTAAGAAGTTGCAAACCTCCTCAATTACTTGCCTAATTAAAAATTTATATAGACGAAGCTTTTCCGTAGATTATTGCTTTCTTAGCTTTTTGACTAATATAGGTTATAATTAAGATTCGTAGTGGTAAATTTCTTTTTCACAAAAGAAGGAAAAGCAGATCAAATAGATTAGTTACAATTAGAACTTGAGCATTTCCATCTGCTTATGCAAAAAAGAAAAAAAGAAAAAAAAAGCATTTTAGCTCACCAAACATATAAACCTTATACACAAAAACTAATTGACGTTTTAGACCTATGATAAAGAGTAAATATTATGGAGCGGATATTTTAAGTTGAAATTTTGTTGTATCTATATTGTAGTTGTAAGGACGCGATTTGGTGACGAACCTAAACAGTATCGGGTTCGCACGTGAAAAGGCCCCTAACAATATCATTTGTAGAGCGTGGGTTTGGAAGGCTAGGCCTTGTTCGATAGGCGGTGGGTTTTTCGCGGTGTTCGTATGAACTTAAGCTTTCCTACACCCCTGGAGTCTTTCTCCTGGAGGTGGGCTGGGAGGCCCTGGTTTCTGGCCATTTTTCCCAACCCCCTTTTAGGTTACTTCTTTTTCCTTTTATATTCGCCTGCGTTCATTGTCCTTCGTCCACGTATAGGGTCAATCTTTCCAAAATTGATACTTGTCCCATCAGCCTATCCCCCAAAGTCGTTGGGGATGGTTGTAAAAGCCAAAGAATGCGGCTCTGTCAGGTTCAGAGCATTAAATGGCAATAACAGCAGCTTTCCCTGGATATTTTAGATCTTTTGTCCTGGTTTCGGTCCTATACCGTTTCTGCCCTCCTTTCAGAGGGGGAACTTTGGGTCTGCCGAGGACTGAGCCGTCCTCGGCGATGTCCATAGGCTATTTGGTCGAGTTTGGGCCATAGCCCTCCTCGGCTTGGGCCTTTGGATTTTCCCCAGGTAAATGGGCCCGGCCCGTAAATCGTTTGGGCCCCACAATAGCCCCTCAAAACCCGGCTGTCCAACCTCTTGGTTGGAAAGGGGGGTTTTGGTGATGCCAAACCTCTCCTGTGGCCCAATCTATTCGGCCTATTAAACATGCTGGCGGTTCCTCATATGCCCAAGAGATTCACCGGTCTACGAGATAGTTTTTAATTTCGCGCTTGATGCATTCTTATCGCTTGGGGTATTCAAAACGCGCTTTGAATAATCACTATTTACGAGACTACTTTAATTCGACGGTTTATTTTGATGGGGTGGAGAAGCGGAACCGGCGTGTTTGGGTTTGCTGATTCCTTTGGAGATCTGAACTTATTAAATGCCCCCCGCTCCGCCCTCTGTATAAGTAGGACAGGAGGAGGTGATTGTTTTTACCAAAAATCCCTTTTCATCCTCCTGCGACTCTGGAATACTTAGCCTCCCTTAAGATTCGATTTACTCGCCGGTTTATACACTTAATCGTAAAATACTTTACCATAACAACAAGGGATGCAAAAGTCCCACCCCTCCCAAAAATGCCACGTTCCGATAAAACTTATCATGGCTCGATCGGGACAAGGATGGCGAAGACTCAAAATCAACCTCATCCTTCTTTCAGTCAAAATCCGAAGAAGGGACTCGTCACGTCAAACTTTCGACGTGACTGAGTCGAGAACACCCAAGATTGTTACCATCCGGCTCCTCACGAGCGTACCTAATATGGCACCGGCGTGTTAGGAGTCAGGGCGGAGACAGGGGCTAAGTGCTTCTGCTTCTCCCTCTTTTGCTCCTTGGTGCCCTTCCCCTCCCTCTTCTTATTGTCTTCCCAGCACCAGTTCCGCCCTGGTGCTGTTTCTTTTCTATCTTTTGTTCCTCTCTTTGTCTCTTCATCTCTCTCTCTCTTCTTCTCCTCCTTCTTTACTCATGTCCTCCATCTTCTTTATTCATCCCCCTCATCTTCGTCATTGATTTCTTCCTTACTATTTCCTTCTTCTTCATTCATTTTCTTTTTTAAAGTGAGTCCCTCTCTCAGTATGAGCAGCAATGAGGCAGAGATTGGAGAAACTTTGAAGACGAGTTTAAAAGACGCTTGACAGTTTACTTTTTTGTACTACAGATGTAATGGTTGCTTAGGCAGTTTACATTTTGTATAGGCTCGTTTGAGCCCCTTTTTGTATGTTGTAATGATTTTTTTTATATTAATAAAAATTGTTGTCTACCTTATTTCGCATGTTATGTCTCTATGTTTTCATAAATTTGCAAGCGCTGCTCGGCACAATAATATAGCATCTAAATCAATGACGACTAAGACCAAAATATTTGATAATAAAATGATGTCGCCATAGCTTTAATAGAAGTGCTTGGCACAATAAGGCCGACCCGTAAAAAATAGTACTCACCCGGAACTAGCCGAGGAGAGAACCGAAGGCTTGATGCCGTGTGAGAAATAGCCGTCCGAGGACATATCCCCTACCAAATGAATAGCCCTCTTATACGACTAAATGCTGGGGCGTTCCACCCCTTTCCTTACACCTTTATTGGCCTTAACATTCTATGGTGTTTAAGCCGTGGATGAAGTGACCTGACATTTTGACCAAGTAACCTTTCTTATGAGAGTCAAACCTTTTCTTATCCAAGTATTTGGTTTTCCCATAGGCTTGAGTCCGAGGACCATGCAAGGCCTTGGTTCTGTCCAATAACTTGTAATTTTTATAATTTTTCGTGCTTGGCCTCCCCATAGGCTTGAGTCCGAGGACCATACAAGGCCTTGGTTCTGCCCAAAAACTTGTAATTTTTATAATTTTTCGTACTTGGCTTCCCCATAGGCTTGAGTCCGAGGACCATACAAGGCCTTGGTTCTGCCCAAAAACTTGTAATTTTTATAATTTTTCGTACTTGGTTTCCCCATAGGCTTGAGTCCGAGGACCATACAAGGCCTTGGTTCTGTCCCTGGGCCCATATGCCGAACGGGCCTGGGCCGCGAATTTACTGGGCCCACAAATTAAGAGGTGTTTCCATAACTTCTGATCACGCGGTACCTTTTGGCGTCCCAGTGTTCGAGGTGCACCTTCTCGAGACTCCTTTAACCTCAGGGTTGCAGACGACGTTGGAAGTCGAGCCAGAGACGTTTTGTCTGTAGCGTTTCTTGGGACGCTGCGCGAATTAAATGCCACCACCTTATCTTTTAACATAAATAGGAGAGAAAGTTGCTCCTTTTCACACACAAATCCTTCAGATTCCTCCCTTAGTTCATCATGCTTGAGGCAGAGATTGGGAAAAAGGAGCTCCCTCCGCCACAAAGGCGTCATGTCCCCCCGAGACTCAGAGTAGGGAGGTACGGGCCAAGGAGGTGCAAGTTCAAGGGAGCATTCCATTTCGTCATAGGGGAGGGGGTCCTCTTCCCTCTTTTAGTCAAAATCCGAAGCAGGTTCTGGTCATGCCAGTTTTTCGGTATGTCCAAAGAAGGAATTTCCACCATCAGCACTGTCTACCTTGTGGCAGACAAATTTTTGTGGGGGCTTCCCAACCTCAAGCTCCTAGCACCTTTTCTGTAGATGGTGTTAGGCTGAGGTCAGGTTCTTTGGCTGCCTGAGTTATGGGCATGCAGAGGTGTCGAGGAATGGTTTCCTTAGACAATAACTTGGCGCAGTAGCCAACCTCTCCTCTGAGCTGTCCCCACGGCCTTCTCTCCACTCGCTTGTATTTTCCTTTACTTATGTGGTCAGCTTTAGTGTAAGCTTGTTTCAGCTTTTCATTGTACACTGTACTGTTCCTTTGTCTTAATAAAATATGTGCCTATTTCTCCATACATATCTTTCTTCTCCGTAACAACTACTTTATGCATGAATATTAAATGCAAGCTTGCCCTTAAGGATATTCCAGGCAGAAAAAATGCTTTAACACGGGTTCCTACTAATTTAAACTCACAAATATTATCAAGTATAACAATGGTAACTTTCAATAAATTAAATTCTTGGAACTAACCGGGATAAGCGTTGAGTACTACGCGATGCATGCTAGACCAATGTCCGAGAACGATAATCTCTAAATAATTCGTCTGAAAGGGTAGCTAAGTAGCGAGGGACTCTGGTTGCGCTTTTGGGGCAATATGTTGCGCCGTATCGCATCAACCCCTTTGATACTGGGGATCCGAGGGTAGACCGAGGAATCCGCGCAATCAAGATATTAACCCGTCTGCTAACGCGGAGTTCTCTTCGGAGGGATTTCGAGGTTTACGGGCCATAGTTTTTCTTTAAATAGTTGGTTCCTCATCCAAGTAGTTGGTGTCCCCACAGGCTTGAGTCCGAGGACTTTGCAATGCCTTGGTTCTGTCCAAAACCTAGTTTTCATTACATCCAGGTAGTTGGTTTCCCCTGAGGCTTGGGTCCGAGGACCATGCAATGCCTTGGTTCTGTCCAAAACCTAGTTTTCCACATCCAGGTAGTTGGTTTCCCCTGAGGCTTGGGTCCGTGGACCATGCAATGCCTTGGTTCTGTCCAAAACCTAGTTTTCACATCCAGGTAGTTGGTTTCCCCTGAGGCTTGGGTCCGTGGACCATGCAATGCCTTGGTTCTGTCCAAAACCTAGTTTTCCACATCCAGGTAGTTGGTTTCTCCTGAGGCTTGGGTCCGTGGACCATGCAATGCCTTGGTTCTGTCCAAAACCTAGTTTTCCACATCCAGGTAGTTGGTTTCCCTGAGGCTTGGGTCCGAGGACCATGCAATGCCTTGGTTCTGTCCAAAACCTAGTTTTCCCACATCCAGGTAGTTGGTTTCCCTGAGGCTTGGGTCCGAGGACCATGCAATGCCTTGGTTCTGTCCAAAACCTAGTTTTCCACATCCAGGTAGTTGGTTTCCCCTGAGGCTTGGTCCGTGGACCATGCAATGCCTTGGTTCTGTCCAAAACCTAGTTTTCCACATCCAGGTAGTTGGTTTCCCCTGAGGCTTGGGTCCGTGGACCATGCAATGCCTTGGTTCTGTCCAAAACCTAGTTTTCCACATCCAGGTAGTTGGTTTCCCCTGAGGCTTGGGTCCGTGGACCATGCAATGCCTTGGTTCTGTCCAAAACCTAGTTTTCCACATCCAGGTAGTTGGTTTCCCCTGAGGCTTGGGTCCGAGGACCATGCAATGCCTTGGTTCTGTCCAAAACCTAGTTTTCCACATCCAGGTAGTTGGTTTCCCCTGAGGCTTGGGTCTGTGGACCATGCAATGCCTTGGTTCTGTCCAAAACCTAGTTTTCCACATCCAGGTAGTTGGTTTCCCCTGAGGCTTGGGTCCGTGGACCATGCAATGCCTTGGTTCTGTCCAAAACCTAGTTTTCTCTTTGTGTGGGATCTTGGCTTTAGGGGAGTTAGCTCCTCGGCCAAGCCCCTAGAGTTTATCCATACGGTTAACGTTACAAGGTACCTAGTTTACTCTTTACAGGGGACCTTGGCTTTAAGGGAGTTGGCTCCCCAACCAAGCCCCTAATCAAGAAACACAGCCGCTAACAGAACTTTATACTAGAACTCTATAACCGACGGTTAGATATAACGAAGAAGCTCCATCGACCCACTTCCTATACCAACACACAAGCCTTTCCCACAGACGGCGCCAATTGTAAGGACGCGATTTGGTGACGAACCTAAACAGTATCGGGTTCGCACGTGAAAAGGCCCCTAACAATATCATTTGTAGAGCGTGGGTTTGGAAGGCTAGGCCTTGTTCGATAGGCGGTGGGTTTTTCGCGGTGTTCGTATGAACTTAAGTTTTCCTACACCCCTGGAGTCTTTCTCCTGGAGGTGGGCTGGAAGGCCCTGGTTTCTGGCCATTTTTCCCAACCCCCTTTTAGGTTACTTCTTTTTCCTTTTATATTCGCCTGCGTTCATTGTCCTTCGTCCACGTATAGGGTCAATCTTTCCAAAATTGATACTTGTCCCATCAGCCTATCCCCCAAAGTCGTTGGGGATGGTTGTAAAAGCCAAAGAATGCGGCTCTGTCAGGTTCAGAGCATTAAATGGCAATAACAGCAGCTTTCCCTGGATATTTTAGATCTTTTGTCCTGGTTTCGGTCCTATACCGTTTCTGCCCTCCTTTCAGAGGGGGAACTTTGGGTCTGCCGAGGACTGAGCCGTCCTCGGCGATGTCCATAGGCTATTTGGTCGAGTTTGGGCCATAGCCCTCTTCGGCTTGGGCCTTTGGATTTTCCCCAGGTAAATGGGCCCGGCCCGTAAATCGTTTGGGCCCCACAGTAGTAATGTCTAAAAATTATTAAAGGGATTCATAATGAATATTAATGAGATGTAAAGTTGATCTTTAATTAAGATAATATAATGAGCTTGGATTTTATAGGTAGTTGGATTTTCATACCCTAAGAAAGTTACTAAAGGATAGGTGCATGAATAAATTTTTATTTACTAAGATAATATAATGAGCTTGGATTTTATAGGTGGTTGGATTTTCATACCCTAAGAAAGTTACTAAAGGATAGGTGCATGAATAAATTTTTATTTACCAAAGAAAAAAGCAATGAAAATATTGGTTTTTTTTTAGTTAAAAAATAAAAAGGTTTCAAAAGTTGCAAAACTCCTCAGTTATTGCTTTCTTTGCTTTTTGACTAAGAAAGGTTATAATTTTGTAGTGGTAAATTTCTTTTTCACAAAAGAAGGAAAATCAAATCATATCAGAACTTGCTTAAATCCGTGGTAAGTGGCCGACAATGAACCGTCATTTTTCCAACTACTGACAAAATTTTTTTAATAATAAATTTGATAATTCTAGCTAGTCAAAAGAAGAAAAAAAATATTGATAATGCCTCGGATACCAAATTTTACTTGGCAAGATTTATTCTTTTTTACTTTTGGCAAGATTTCTCTATTAGTAATAATAGAGAAAAAGAGCAATGATATAGACACAAAAAATTTTACAATATCTTTCATAATAGTTGAGTTGACAACTTTTTATTAGTTTTTATATGGACCCAACATTAATATAATTATATATCTACCATTGTCAATTTGACACATCAACCAAGTATGGAATCTCTTTCTCAAAAAAAAAAAAAACCAAGTATGGAATCTTTTGTCAAACTTTTTTTTCCATAAACTTCCTCAAAAATGATAGATACTTGAGTGTGAATTGTGTCCACCACAGTTTATGGCCAATCATTTTAACAATTATAATATTTATTGTGAAAAAGTTATATGTACAACATTACTTTTTTTTTTTTCTTTAAGCCTAAAACGCAAAGCACACTCATTAAGTTTTATAAGAATTCATTTCAGTTTTTTAAGTTTGAAGTTCATTCAATTAAGGTTTCTCTCACATTAAATTTTTATTTACCAAAAGAAAAAAAGCAATGAAAATATTTGTTTTTTTTTAGTTAAAAAATAAAAAGGTTTCAAAAGTTGCAAAACTCCTCAATTATTGCTTTCTTTGCTTTTTGACTAAGAAAGGTTATAATTTTGTAGTGGTAAATTTCTTTTTCACAAAAGAAGGAAAGTCAAATCATATTAGAACTTGCTTAAATCCGTGGTAAGTGGCCGACAATGAACTGTCATTTTTCCAACTATTGATAAATTTTTTTTAATAATAAATTTGATAATTCTAGCTAGTCAAAAGAAGAAAAAAAATATTGATAATGCCTCGGATACCAAATTTCACTTGGCAAGATTTATTCTTTTTTACTTTTGGCAAGATTTCTCTATTAGTAATAATATAGAAAAAGAGCAATGATATATACACAAAAAATTTTATAATATCTTTCATAATAGTTGAGTTGACAACTTTTTATTAGTTTTTATATGGACCCAACATTAATATAATTATATATCTACCATTGTCAATTTGACACATCAACCAAGTATGGAATCTTTTGTCAAACTTTTTGTTCCATAAACTTCCTCAAGAGAAGAAATGATAGATACTTGAGTGTGAATTGTGTCCACCACAGTTTATGGTCAACTATTTTAACAATTATAATATTTATTGTGAAAAAGTTATATGTACAACATTACTTTTTTTTTTTCTTTAAGCCTAAAACGCAAAGCACACTCATTAAGTTTTATAAGAATTCATTTCGGTTTTTTAAGTTTGAAGTTCATTCAATTAAGGTTTCTCTCTCATTAAATTTTTATTTACCAAAAGAAAAAAGCAATGAAAATATTTGTTTTTTTTTTTTTTAGTTAAAAAATAAAAAGGTTTCAAAAGTTGCAAAACTCCTCAATTATTGCTTTCTTTGCTTTTTGACTAAGAAAAGTTATAATTTCGTAGTGGTAAATTTCTTTTTCACAAAAGAAGGAAAATCGAATCATATCAGAACTTGCATAAATCCGTGATAAGTGGCTGACAAGATTTATTCTTCTTAGCTAGTCAAAAGAAGAAAAAAAATATTGATAATGCCTTGGATACCAAATTTTACTTGGCAAGATTTATTCTTCTTTACTTTTGGCAAGATTTCTCTATTAGTAATAATAAAAAAAAAAAAAAAAAGCAATGATATAGACACAAAAAATTTTACAATATCTTCCATAATAGTTGTGTTGACAACTTTTTATTAGTATTTATATGGACCCAACATTAATATAATTATATATCTACCATTGTCAATTTGACACATCAACCAAGTATGGAATCTTTTGTCAAACTTTTTGTTCCATAAACTTCCACAAGAGAAGAAATGATAGATACTTGAGTGTGAATTGTGTCTGCCACAGTTTATGGTCAATCATTTTAACAATTTTAATATTTATTGTGAAAAAGTTTTATGTACAACATTACTTTTTTTTTTTTTTTTTTTTTCTTTAAGCCTAAAATGCAAAGCACACTCATTAAGTTTTATAAGAATTCATTTTGGTTTTTCAAGTTTGAAGTTCATTCAATTAAGGTTTCTCTCTCAACTTTGGTTAAAATTTAAAATAAAAATTTGGAAAATATTTTTCAATCATTAATTCGATATTTTAAATTTAAATAATTTGAGAAAAAAATTAAAAATTTGGAAAATTAACCTCAACATTTAATAGAAATTGACGGAAATGCATTATTTAAATAAACTTGAAACTTAGAGACTCGAAATGAATTTAGTGAAACTTAGAAACATAGTTTTGTATTTTAGCCTTATTTTTATTTTCACAACATGATAACGTCTTTACAATAGTTGATATTGTGATGTAAGAGTTATGTTGCTCCATTAATAAAAACTCAAATTAATCCTTCTGAAAAAAAAAAAGTTTGAATCATAGATCTAAGCAACCACTTTATAAACTGTCCCGACGATCGTGCTGATTGTATATTGCTTGCCCCAAAAAAGTTCTAGAGAAACCAAGCTAGACATTTCATCCATGGGATCTGCTACGTCCAAAGTGAGTTTGAAACTTATGATAGAACCAAAAGGCGGCGGCAGAGTGCTTTATGCTGAAGCCGGCAAGGAATTTGTGGACTTCCTCTTTTACATTCTTGCCCTGCCGGTCGGAACTTTCATTCCGCTTCTCAATCAAGAAATGGTGGGCAGCTTGGGAAACATTTACGACAGCATTGCAAATTTAAGTACTACTTACCTTCGACCAAACGTGAACAAGGACTCTCTTCTCAAGCCCAAAGCATACTTCTCCAGTGGTACAGCAGGATTTCCTCTCCAATTGCCAAACGTTGAATCATCCAGGAAATTGTATAAGTGCTGCCTAAACGTGTTTGAGAGGAAAGCAATCTGTGGGTGCGGGTCTTCTATGAGCCGAGAGTCAAAATATATAGGCCCACCAAGCGCAAACAATCCCTACTCAAGTAATGTGGGAGATTATGTGAAAGGAGAGGTTACATACATGGTGATGGATGATTTGGCGGTGAAACCATTGTCCACAACTTCTCTTGCCACAGTGCTTAACAAGTTCAATGTCAAGGATACAGGGGTTCTTCAAGAGAAAGTGGTCGATTTGGGCGTGGAAGAGGTGTGTGTCAGTCACATTCTTTGTTTTCTGTGCATGACTAGAATTTTATTTCTTTTCTTCTTTTATATTTTTGTCCTGAAAAATATTGCTAAATATGCTCGTTCAAACTGAGATTGAGGGTACTAATTGATTGTGGCTATACGATTGCTAATTCTTGTAATTGCCTTTAATTTGCTCCTTTATCTGGTTTGTCGCTAGGTTCTGAAATTGCTCAAAGCTTCTCTGCTTTCAAAGAGTGTTCTCACTGATGTCTTCCTCCCCGTTTTTTAAGAGGAAGTTGATTCTCCAAAAATAAGGAAAGTGGAATGTTTTGTCACTGCACCTCCAAGAGCAATTTTTTTTTTTTTTTTTTGAGAAGAACTTTCAAGAGGAAGTTAATTGGCTATAAGGCAAGTTAAAATTTAAATAGCAAGGAGTTGTTTTAGTTTCAAATATATATGTCATAAATATTACTTTGTTAGTCAAAATTGGTGTGGCAATGTAAAGGGAAACATGCTTGCTCTTCTTAATTTTTTTTCTTAATTTTTTTTTCTTTTTCTGAGTGCTCAATGTTTCAAGAGATGAGATATAAGTATATATATAAGTTGGTACTAATTTATTATCTCCGGATGTTGCTTGTTGTCGCTGAGTTGTGATGACCTCACAAGTTCGGTCCTGAGGATGACTGATAAATTGAGGCAAACTTGTTTGAGCCAAGTGCTAACGCCAACATGACCAATGTCCATACAAATGCCTATCAAACTTAACAGTGTTGCAAAATCTGCCTAATTATTTAATTCTTGCCTTAGTGCTTATATAACAAACCTTTCCTGGAACTCAACTTTGGCTTTTCCATTAAAAAACACATTTTAATTAAAAAATATAACATAAAACAGATCAAAAGGCTAGGGTTTACGGACGCATACTCACGCAGGAATTACTCTTGTTTCAAAGGGGTTTACTAGCAAAATTTATTCAAAATTTCATATCAAATAATTTTACTTTTCCATCTTCTCTACGAAATAGGTAGAAAATCAAAACATATTCTATAATTTTTACATTTTTTTATGCTCTCACTTTTCTATCCTCCCAAGTCTCAACCAAACCAACCTTTGAAATACTAGTTTATTATGACTCAAACGGATACTTTAGGATGCGAATACGTGTTTTTTCATCTTATTAATCAAACCCTTTTGGATTTCAGAGTTGCTGAAGTTTTCACTAGGTCAATCATGGCAGTAACCAATATGAGTTTGAAACTTCTAATAGACACAGGAAGCCACAGAGTGCTTTTTGCTGAAACAGACGAGGAATTCATCGACTTCCTCTATCACATTCTCTGCTTTCCACTCAGAACTATTATTCCTCTTCTCAAAAAGCAAGGAACGGTGGGCAGCTTTGGAAACATTTACGATAGCATTGAAAATTTAAGTACCAAACGTGTGAAGCACAAAAGTACACGTCTTTGGTGGTACTGGTGAGGTGCCTTTCCTATTGCCAAACATTGAATCATCGACATCCAAGACATTGTATAGGCGTTCTAGAATCTATAACTATAGTTGTTACTCATATGTGGCTGATGACTCCAACACAAAGTGTCCTTCGTGTGAGGCTTCTATGAGAAAGAAGGTAAGTTTCGTAGACCCACCAAGCGCAAAGAATACGGGCTCCTCTCTGGTGGTGGAGGGTACGTGAAAGGAGTGGTTACATACATGATTATGGATGATTTGGAGGTGAAACCCATGTCCACTATTTCTAGTATCACTCTGCTTAACAAGCTTAATGTCAAGCATATAGGGGCTCTAGAGGAGTAAGTGGTGGAATTGGGCATGGATGAGGTATGATGGTCATTACTTCATTTCTTTAATTTCTTTCTTTCTTTCTTTCTGTGAATATTCTAAATCTTCCATAGTAGATTAAACAAATGTGTACAACACTATACTTATTTGTTTAGTTTACGATGTAAATCTTACATTGCTGGTACAATGTTAATAAAATTTTTTCTTTTATTTATTTAATGGAAATGAATTTTTGGAAAACAATTATATTTTATCCCTGTTTTTTTTTTTTTTTGGTGTGAAATTGCTCAAGGCTTCTCTACAGTCGAAGTGTGTCTTGACTGATGTCTTCCTCCCGTAGTTGGAACAAGAAGTCAACATAGAGATTTAATTTATCGGGGCAAGAGTTGTGTGGAATTTGCCAAAACGTTGGTTATTCTGTTGGAAAGAAGTTTTAGATCTCTGTTATATCTGGTGTTGCATAATACTCCTATTTATCTTGAAACTCTATTTTTTTTCCCCTTGGAAAAATGTTTGTTGGTCTTGAGTCTGTTTTAGTCCTGAAATTTAAAAGTTCTCACTTAATAATAATAAAAAATGTATCCAAGTTTTTTCTTCATTCTCCTTCGCATTAGATTCAGGAATGGAATCAAGAATTTGACTTTGGGAGCCAAAACGTTACTGATTATTACTTGGCCTTTATATTATCGACTATCACCAAAAAAAAAAAAAAAAAAAAAAAAAACCAAAATTCAAACACGTGGCATACCATGATAGATGATAGAGGATTATGTTCTGCCATATCAATTGTAGTAACATCATGTTTACATGTATCATACATTTGGAAATTGAAGACATGTACATTTGAAAATTAAAAGTTTGTAAGTTGTAACAGCTTCATCACCGGTACCTAAGATACGATCTGATTATCATGAACAATTTAATTTATCAAACTATGGATAAGGATAGACTTCTACAGATTTTGAATTCATACTGGTTTGATGAATGAGATCATTAGAATCCTCAACATGTTTAAACCTACCCTCCATCTTATATCTCTTATTTTTCCTTTGTGTGCCTCTGCTTCACAGTGACTCAACTCCAAATCTCCTGTAACTCTGTAAGTGAGTATCTCATTTGATCCACATCAAAGTCTTGTAAAAATAGATTAATCCATGAATTTTTTGTGAATGAACTGACTGATGCTTTATGGCTTTCATGAAAGAAATTGTTTTTTGCGTACATGATCCACATCAAAGGCTTCTCTGCATTCGAAGAGTGTCATGACTGATGTCTTCTAGGTGCAAGAGTTTTGCAGAATTGCCAAGACTTTGTTATTCTGTTGCAAAGAAGTTTTAAATGTCTATTGATTAATTCTAGCATTGCATTGCATGATAAATAACTTACTTGAAACTCTAGGTCCTCATATATAATAAGGAAGCCATAAAAGCAATTGTGGCCCATAATGCATATTCTACCCGAAATGTCAAAATTCTACTAAAATGACCTGTGTAAGCCGGAATTCCAACCGATATGAAATATAGGTTTATCACACTAGTTTATGAGTTGTTTTACGGACACAATAATTGGTCATAAATTTTTTATAGCAGTTAAGATGTCATTTCCTCATAGTTCAAAATAAAATCAAAACCGTTAAACACCCTTTTTTTTCTTAATTGAAATCTTAAGTTGAAGACATGATTTCTTCAACTAATAAATTCAATTAAAAAAATTATGTATGTAATACTGTCTGCGGTACGTGTGTAACAAACAATACCCATTAATTAATGCCCTTTTTAGTTTCCTTAGTTGACTACTGCTGCTTATTTTGTTTGAGATTTGGGTTGTAGTTGGTGAATTTAAAAAAAAAAAAAATTTGACGCATTTATTATTATTATATATTTGATTTGACAAAAATACCCTCACTAAACTCTAAAATGACAAAAATACCCAACTACCATATAAACCCGAGCCTTCCCTCATATTTCGCGGTTGCTTTTGCCTCTTTGCTTAAGTCTTAACCGTGACTCTACTCCAAATCTTGAGTAAGTATCACACTTGATCCCCATGTACTTAATATAAAAATCACATCAATCCATGACTTTTTGTGTATATGCGTTGTGGCTTCCGTGTTTTCTTTGTGTACATTTTTTTGTTTTGTTTTGTTTTTTGTTTTTTTTGTTTAGGGTTTCTCCTTCAATTGATTTGGGGATTTTTCATGTTTTATTTGATTAAAATAGGCATCTGATTGTTCTTGCTCTTATTATCATATAGTTGGATTTCTGAATTATTTTGTTTCTTTAATTGTTTTCTGTGTTTGTTAAAGTTGGACAAGTTTACACTTCCTTGTTATGTGTAGTCATGGGGAAAATCATTATTAACCATAGGGCATATGCAACTTGAGCAGAATGTATTATATCACTTGCTAGGATCTAGTGGTGCATGGGCATTTTTTTTTCCCTAAAAACATCGATTCTTGAATGGAGAAGTTGAATTAACTACTCATTCCTGCTGAGGACCTTACAGAATTGTGAATAATGAAAATGTTTCATTTGGATGCTTAGAATCTAGGATGTATGGACACTTCATTTGGGGTGCCATACACATGTCGTACTTGTGTCGTAATAGTGTCCTATATACCATATCATGTTATGATTTTTTGAAATTACTCGTGTTGTCATATTGTACCTGTGTCCATGCATCCTAGCTTAGAATGTGGGTGATGCTTAGATGACAATGGTTATAGTTATGCAAAATGAGTGATATATTTGGTACAATGATTGTTGTCAGTGTCACACCATGTGAGAATATATGAATAACATTGTTATTCATCATATTACAAGGTTTTATTTATTTATTTATTTTTTGTTGTTAATACTACCGTCATCATGCTACAACATAAAAACAACTGTTTATGGACTGTGATACAACATTAACAGATGGGCAAGAACAAGGGTGAAAGTTCAAATATGTGTATAAACACCCTTGAACGTTTAGACCTCCAATTACAAAATAACAAATTCAAGATTTATGACAAACAACTAGTGTGCGGAAAATGAATATAAGCTATAAACATAATTGGAAATCAATCTAAGCCAATTAAAATCACATCCACAGCAGAAAATAAAAGGCAAAGATAAAGGGAAGAGAGATGCAAACACAAGGACAACACACGATGTGTTATCGAAGAGGAAACCGAAGCCCTCGGTGTAAAACCTCTCCGCTGCCCTCCAAGCGGTCAATAATCCACTAGAAAATGTAGTTGGGATACATGAACAGTAATAGATCCTCCAAGCCTAATCTACCCGATGTACCTAAGCCCTCCAAGCTTCTTGCTCTAACGAGGTTGCGCCGAACCTTTTTCTTTTCTAGCTTACCGGATTCCGCTATTAGACCGTAGCATCCGCCATTCTTGGCATCTTCCAATGCTTCCCAAAGCTCCAAAAACACTCAACACTCTAAATTGGTATAGGTAGTGTTTGGATAGAAATCTCCTCTCAATAGGTATGACAATGAGAGAGGGAATGAGAAGAGACTACAAAGGTTTCTCTTTAAGAATGAGTAGCTCTCTCTAATTGGGTGGGTGTTTTGAAGAAACCTCTCTTAGAGTTTTTCTTTCTGAATAGCCACACATATTTTGTGGGAATGAGGGGTATTTATACTGGTGTAAGAATAGAATGCAAAAGCTTTTCCAAAACAGGGTTAGCTGGCAACTTGACCTCGCGACTTAACTGAGTCGCGAGTTCAAGCCGCGAGCTAGCTAAATGGCCAGTCTGGATTTTTGTCCTGTAGTGCTCCAGCTGGTATGACTATTCAGCTCCCCTGCATGCTCTGCGCGTGTGCAACTTTTTGGCGGCTTGCAAGCCGCGAGCTTCCCGCGAGATCCAGCCGCGAGTCCCTGCTTCACTGCACAGTCTTGAGCATTTCTTCACACTCTCTCACACACTACCCTTACATGATTCCCACCTAAATACAAGGTTTTTAAGTGTTGTATTACAAGAAAATTTGTCACGGAATAAAGCCAACACATGGTTGATTAAATTCAACCTTACAAAGGGGATTTTGAATCTCTAAATCATTTAAAGGGGAAGAAATACCCCTTAATGAAATGATATTTTACATCTAACAAGGGGAAGAAATACCATCTTTCTGATTTCCAGCAGCTGGTTGAGAAAATGTATTAGAAGAGAAATTTAATTATGTTTACTCATTATTTAGAAGTGTGATTGAGCTAAATTTTAGAGTGTTGAAGAATAGATGAAGAATTTTGAAGCAAATGCCATTATATGATATTAAGGGCCAAGAAAACGTTGTAGTTGCTAGTTGTGTCTTACATAATTTTATTAGAATATATGATAAGGAGAATGTGAGATTTTTGATAAGTGAGTGTAACTTAGATAACTTGGGAAGCAATACTGGGGCAATAGTAGTCAAGAAAACATAGAGTATACATAATGAGAAGATGAAAGTTATGTGTGACAACATAGCTCGGTCTATTTGTGGGTTGTGTACAATTTTTCTATTATTTCTATGTTATAGTTAGTATGGATGTTGTGGTTTTGAAGATTGTAATATATATTTTTTTCCTTTTAGGGGGGTGAATGCCCCCGCATTACCTGGCAACTCATTTGCTTGGGATAGAAGTTTATAATTATCAATAAACTTATCGATTGAATGTTCCCTAGTTGACTCAGGTTAATACAATTTAATTTCTGAAAAGTTTTAGAGATAAGAAGAATCTGAGAGACAAAGAAGAACAGTGAGAAAAGGATAGAAAAATATGAGTAGCTCGATTCTCTAATTGAAGCACAAGCAACCTATTTATATAGAGTTTTCTGCACAAACAGCAAGACTAACAGATTAGCAGCCACTTAACAACTCTCTATGTAAATCTGTTATTGTTACTAATAATCACATGTTATTAATAATTTAATCACTTGCTTTGTTTCCATCTTTATTATGGTTCCTAGCTTAATTAGAAGTCAATGTTAGGTGCTATTATAAAAGATGCAGGAGACTCAGGAGTAATGACTCATCAATTGTTGTTCTGTCTTATTAATAAAACCCTTTTGCTTTTCAGAGTTGCTGAGGTTTTCTCTATGTCAATTTTGGCAGTAACCAATATGAGTATGAAACTTCTGATAGACAGAAAACCGCAAGGTGCTTTTTGCTGAAGCTGACAAGGACTTCACTATGTTGCATGGACATGACACGGACACCGACCTGGAGATACGGCAATTTTTGAAAAATAAGGACACGACATGACAGTGACACGGCGGTTAAATAATTAATTATATTTTATATTTAGACATATTTTTAAATATTTTTAGACATAAAATACGTTTATGTCTAGAATTTAAATAATGTAAGAATTACAAATAAGTAAACTAACACCCAAAGTAGTACAATAATACACAATATTTAAAACTATAGCAGGACACACAAAAACAAAAATCACTAAATTCATAATAAATATTATAATTTATAAGGCAAAACAAAAGGCTGAGTAAAGAAATACATTAACCGTAAGAGTGGGATTAAAAAAAAAAAAAAACGCGTTATAACTTATATAAATAAGTTAGTAACAGTTATATAAGTGAGTAACAGACCCATTACCATTAAGTCACCAAAATCCGAAAAAAAAAAAAGAAAAAAGGTCGGAACTGTTGTCCACGTCGAGAGAGAGAGAGAGAGAGAGAGAGAGAGAGAGAGAGAGAGAGAGAGAGATTTCTGGAAGGGACAGGGCACGGCGTCACTCGATGCCTATGGAGCTCGCTGATCGGCCTGATCTTGCTCTAGCTAGGGACAGAGAGAGGAGGTCCGACCTGTTGTCCACATTGAGAGAGAGAGATCACTGGAAGGGACAGGGCATAGCGTCACTCGACACCTATGGAGCTCGCCGATCGGCCTGATCTGGCTCCAGCGAGGGACAGAGGGCAGCGGCAGAGGTCAGAGGGAGGGTGGGTTGAGAACTTGAGAGGTGGGTTTCTCAAAATGACTTCTCAGACTCAAAAAATTTGTGATTTTCCTTTTTTTTTTTTTCTTCACTGCTAGCATGTCGAATGCGTCGAAGCCATGTTGGCGCCGCGTCGGTGCATATCGGAGAAACGAAAAAAAGAAGAAGAAGAAGAGGACACTCGCCAGACATTGGAATCTGGCGAGTCGTACCCGTTCCGGTGTCCGACATGCGTCCGACACTGACATGACGCCAAAAATGGCGTGTCTGTGCAACCTAGGGACTTCATCGACTTCCTCTTTCACATTCTCCACCTGCCACTTGGAACTATCATTCCTCTTCTGAAAAATCAAGGAACTGTGGGCAGCTTTGGAAACATTTATGATAGCATCGAAAATTTAAGTACTACTTACCTTCAACCAAACGTGAACAAAGAGACTCTCTTGAAGCACAAGGTGCACATCTCTGGCAGTACTGCTGAGGTCCCTCTCCTATTGCCAGACATTGAATCATCATCGACGTCTAGGAAATTTTATAGGTGTTCTAGAAGCCAAAACAGCAACTGTCACGGATATGTGGCTGACAACTATAGCGCATTATGCCCTTCATGCCAGGGTTCTATGAACCGCGATGTAAGTTTTGTAGACCCCACCAACCACTAATAATACGGTCTCTAGTGGTGGAGGATACGTGAAAGGGGTGGTTACATACATGATTATGGATGATCTGGAGGTGAAACCCATGTCCACAATTTCTAGTATCACGCTGCTTAACAAGTTTAATGTCAAGCAATTAGGAGATCTTGAGGAGAAAGTGGTTGAATTGGGCATGGAAGAGGTATGTTGGTCATTATTTTCACTCTTTCTTTCTTTCTTTGTACATTCTATTTTATTTATTTAATGGAAGACGATTTTAGGGGAAACAACTATTTTTCCCATGTTTTCATTTTTGTTAGGGTGTGAAATTGCTCAAGGCTTCTCTGCAGTCGAAGAATGTCTTGACTGATGTCTTCCTCCCAAAGCTGGAACAAGAAGTTAACATAGAGACTGAATTTCTAGGCGCAAAAGTTGTGTAGTATCTAAAATGTTGTTATTTTGTTGCAAAGAAGTTTTAAATCTCAGCCTAAGTGCCTGAAGATGACTGAGGCCTAACGCAACTGAATTGCTTCCCCCATCCCCTCTTTTTGGTGCCAATGTGCATAATATATAACTTTCTTGAAACTAAAGGTTTTCTTTTTTTTTTTTTTTTTTTGGTCCTTGTAAAAATATTCGTTGGTCTTGAATCTGTTTTAATTTATGTGATTTTTTTTTTACATGGTCTTTAAAAATTTCAAAGAGATCGACCTGGCAATCTTTAATTATATATATTTTTAATTTTTTTCTCTTTTAGGTTTATGTTTTGTTTTCTTCTGTTGGAAATGGAAAATTATTGTTGCGTTTGATAATTCACGTTGTTCATTTTTTTAAAAGATTTCTATATCTTGGAAGATTTGTATTTGTACCATGCTTTAGGGATACATTTGACAAATGTGTTTTTTCTATACTACTATTTAAGGGGTTTTTTCTGTTTGAATTCCTCTTTTTTTTTTTAGTTCAAAAATGCCCCTACACCTCTATGTTTAAGTAGAGACATAACTAAAGGACAACCTGGTAAAAATGCAAGTCTAACACCTACTAAAATATTGCCTAAAAAATAGGATCCCTCTCCTTTTTTTTTTTTTAGGAAACACTCTCCTGTTAATTTTCAATAAAAACACAAGTTTTTTTTTTTTTTTTTTTGCTAAAATAAAAGCCTCATTTGATCATTTTGTTTATAAGGGTCATTCTACCATACCCTTCTCTTTTTTTGAGAGGTATGGTACCCATCTAAATCTAAACCATTAAATGAATAAAAATTTGATCCGGACTATTCATTTAATTTGGAGTAATTTAGAGTGAATATTGGCTACCGGTCAAACAAGATATATATATAAGTAAAAAACAAAAAAGAACCCAGTATTCATTGTGCGCTTCTCTTTCTCAAAAACAAAATTCTCTCTATCATGCTTCTTTCTCTTTATCACGCTTCCGATTCGGTTTATCTAAAGAACCCAGAATTCGGCTTCTTTTGTATTAGCGTCTTCTCTTACTAATCAATCACAAGAACCCAGGGTAGCTAAACAAAACCCAAAGAAGAAACAGTATCGGCCGTTTTCTGCCCAGCAACGATATTTGAAATAGGTTTGTCTTTCTCTTTCTCTTTCTTTCAAACGAAGTTGATTTTACTACTAATATACAGATTATTAAAGTTTCTTTGACTATCAACGCATGATTTGTATTTAGTTTTATTGATTGTTATTAATCCCGAATGCTATTAATTGATTTGGGTTTTTATTTTTATTATTTTGATAGGAGATTTGGGTGTTGTTTGTTAACTTTGTTTCGAAAGTTGATTTGTATCTTTATTCTTGCATATGATTTTGATTTTAGGTGTGAACTCTTAAAAATTGGGTTTTGGGCCAAGCTTAATGCAGAGGAGCAACACCTCCTTTGTTATGCATTTATGTCCATAATATTAGTCTTTGTATAATTTTATTTGATCATATGTTTTTACTTTTCGGCCAAAATTTTGTGAAAATTTCAATCCATAAGCTCTTAAATTTCTTTTCTTATTTCATCAATCAATAACACTTCCCCAGCAATTACAACCAATGGGCTAACCTATAGACCCAAAAGGATTGAATTTGAAATAGGAATATTTTCACTAGATTAATTTTGGCTATAAGATATACCATAGAAGTTATTGGTTGGGTACTTTGTTGAAATTTCACTTTCAGCTTTTCAACTTATGAGTAACTCGATTTTCAATTATTTTTTTTTTATTTTTATTGATGATTATATAGATATACTTACAAGCTGGGGCATAAATTGTTCAATGGTACATATGTTTGGAGTCAACAATATCAGTTTGGAGCATCTCCTTATCCTGGTCAAAACTCTCTACAACGTGTAGTTATTTTTGGTGACGTGGGGAAGGATTGAAGTCTATTGGAAAATTTTATGTACGTCTAAATTATTAAATCCCATATTGCAGCCATGGCTAATCAATGACTTGTGTGTGGGTTATTGCAGTTAATTTATATTTATCATTGACAACATACTAATTTATCTTGCTTAGTTTTTTTTTTTTTTTTTTTAATATTAAATGTACAAATATCTGCTTGATCTTACAGTAGTATATTCAATTTCTCACTTTGAATGCACAATAATTTCATTCTCTTAAACTCAGAATATTGATCTCCAAGATCAAATCTGCCATGTATTGAAAATTTGCTGCTTTAAGTTTTAGGATCAATGTTTAAGATCATGAAGCCCTATCCAATTTTTATGTAGTTTTTGGAATTTTGCTTAAACCTTTCCCTCTACAGGATGAAGCTGATGGTTCCAACGAATATAACAATTTCTAGCATGGCTCTCTTAACACTACTCAAGAGCTTTTTAGAGACTTAAAGAACATTGATATAGTTTTCCACATTGGAGATATTTGTTATGCAAATGGATACATTTCACAGTGGGACCAATTTACAACACAAGTTGAGCCAATTGCATCAACCCTGCCATTCATGATTGCAAGGTTTCATCTTAATATATCACTCATAATATTTGAGCTTATACTTGTCTTGTACCTTGTCTTATGTGCCACTTGGTGAACAATCCTTACAGTGGTAACCATGAGCGTGACTGGCCAGGGACTAGATCATTCTATGGGAATATGGACTCTTGGGGGGGGAGGGGGATGTGGCATGTTGGCGGAGACTATGTTTTATGTCCCTGCTGAGAACAGAGCCAAATTCTGGTACAGGAATATCATTTCAAACTTGTTGTGCTTTCCATTCACCTACATGTCTGTGTTTTTATATGAAAAAGTAGATTGCTAAGTGATTGGCATTCACCTATAGCTGTGTATTTATATATTTTATTAATATTGTACTAGTACAATCTCCCCATATGTGGCCTACAATAGACTTAATTTCTAGATGTGCAAGAAACTTGTGTAAACAATATTATTTTCATTTTCCAGGTACTCCACCAATTATGGCATGTTCCACTTCTGCATAGCTGACGCTTAACATGACTGGAGGGAAGGAACCGAGCAATTCAAGTTCATTGAGCATTGCTTGGCATCAATCGATAGGCAAAAGCAACCATGGCTAATTTTTCTTGCACATCAAGTACTTGATTATTCATTTGGTACCAGTTATGCAGTTGAAGGATCATTTGAGGAACCAATGGGGAGGGAGAGCCTACAAAACTATCAAAATTGGTGATTTTCTTAGAACTGAAGAAGAAGTACTTGTGGTGAAGACTTTTGCTTCAGAATACAGCTGTTTTAGAAAGGATGGTTATATCTTGGTCTAAAGAATCTCAGGGCAAGGTCAAAAGAAAAAGGCAGTTAATGATCATCTACTAACATTTCTGAAAGGGTCACTGAATGATCACTAGGTATCAGTGACTTCTGGAAGTGAGGAGTATTGTCTTAAACATATGCGTAGAAATCAGTATGAAGAAAGTCTATTCAGATGTGAAGATGATAGGTAAAAGACTTGATAGAAGCCTTCATCAGTTGTGAATTTTCTTGCTATTTGTTAATATTTAATTTAATAAGGTTTTTTGTGTGTTTCTTTATATCTTCATTTGACTTTTATGGCGCTTACATGTTATTCTAGTTGATTAGGAGTTTAAAGATAAGGTTTTGAGATCTGATGTAGTTCTTTTATGGCGCTTACTGATGATTCCATTTTCTTTGTAATACATTATCAGCTATTGGCAATTATGAGATTGATTTTTACCTCTCTAGAGTGGAGCTTCATAATTCTTTTTTTTTTTTTTTTGTTCCAACTTTGGTATGTAACAATTTACGTGAATACAAACACAAACAAAGATTGTTCATGAAAAGAGCTTCCTGGACACAAACATAAGTCCAGACTTCATTATGATTGGTACGTAAGAACCTCTAGACAACAGTAGCTTTGACATGGAGAAGCTTCATTGTTTCTTTAGGACATAACTCTTGCATAATATTCAAGCTTTACAACTGAGGCTTTATATATATGCTTATATTGCAGTAAAAATATTAAGTATAATAATTCCTCTAGTGTTATATACAAAATGGATTAAATTTATTAATGTGATTATATTTGTTTAATAATGTGATTATAAAAAGTTTCACCGTTGATTGACTAATATAGTTTTACTATCTTGAGTAACACAATTTCAAGGGAACAAATAAAATGCGACCGCTATCATACATTGCAGAGTACAAGGTATTAACCATGCTATGGACCAAACTCAGTAAACCAACCAACTCAAGGGAATCATAGTGTTGGTAAAAGCGCAAAGCGCCACAGCTTCGGCGCTTGTAGCCTCTAAAGCTAGGTGTATTTAAAGAAGCACACTTTAGGCATGCCTTTTTTTGTACTTCTTTATTTTTCAAAAAAATAAACCAAAACTTAATTGTAGCCATAGTATCTTAACACTATTGATATAAATCATTAATTTGGTATATAAAATTCAATGTTAAGGTGTGTTACTATATAAGACCAATTTGGGACCGCAATCACTCCAGTCCACCATTCATCTTATATTAGCTAATTCTTATAGATTTATAATTATTAAGTGATTAAATATATAACTAAGATATGTAATTAGTCATTGCTCATTATAGTTACCTAAGATTTAAGAAAGGATATTGCCAAAAGTACTCATTTAGCTTATCCAAAAAATAAATTGACTTAACTTGCATTATTTGTGGTAATATTGCAAAATGATGGGCTTCTATAACTTTCATATGAATTAAAAAAAAAAATTTATATCCATTTACATGATTATTTGATCTCTTAATTGTTGTATTTTCCATTAATAATTATTTTCAAATTTATCAAACTATTTTTTTTTAAACGTGTGCTTCACATCAATCTGGTACACACTTGTACTGTGCCTAGGCTCCAATAGGCGTTTTCACTTAATTGTTCCCTGCACTTTACCAATAGGAAGGAGTTAATAATAGATTTCAAGTTATATGAGTTCAAGCCATTGAATTTTACTTAAATATCAATTACATTTTTGCATTCACCCAAAAACAGTATCGAGCATAAAAAATTGCAACATGTCTATCAATACAATAAACAAACAAATAGAAGGGAGCACATGTTAGCTTGTCTAAGTAGATTGCCCTATGTTACTACAGTTAATATCTTTAACTCATTGTGTCTCAATCCCAACATAAAACAAGGCTATTACTAAAATGTAAGCAATTCATCCATTTCATAACATATTAAACCAAAATCTTGACCTGCCCATCATGTTTAACTCTTCTCTCTCAATTCATCTCTAAAAACTTGAGCACAAATGCAAGTAGGCTTTATACTCATATATACAAAACCAAAGTTGCATTTATAATTCAGCATCCATACGAAGTAGAAGAAGTTAGTCATCTGGTGGGTCCAATACATTCTAAGCAACCAAATAGAGGATACCAAAAGTATGAAACACATGCACGGTTAAATAACCATAAACAAGACGACCAATCACCAAAACAATAAATACCCATCAAAATCAAACCCCAAACAAACACAAATCCTGACGAAAAATCAATAAAAATGTGAACCTTATCAAATTCTTCTAACAGAACAGAAGGGGGAAAAAGTCAACTTGGAAAAAACAAACCTCACAAATGCCATCATCAAGCAATTTTGGTGAAAAAGTGAAGCACAAGTCAAAAAAATTTGGGGAAATTTCAAACCAACTCTACAGTACTTGAAATGGGTTTCGATTGTCGCCGTGTAAAACCCCTTTCCCTGCGCCGGCGAGGTCAATTAATGGTGAGGTCCTTTCTGAAAATGGAGCGAAGTCGAAGAGAGAGGAAAGAGAGCACGGTCGAGAGAGAGAGGGAACGTAGGACAAAAAATAAACAATGGATTTTTATTGTTTTGCGAGACCAATTCCCTCACTAGAGCTGGTAAGGTACCGTTCATGGCTTAGGGATCTGTTTCTTCTTTTGCGGGTCTTGTTTAGGGTTTTGTTTAGTAATCGTTGCTCTAGATAGGTTCTTGTGGATGGTTTGGACGAGAAGAATTTGAGAGAGACAAAACTGAAGAGAGAAGCGTAGACTATAGAAAAACTGAGAGAGAGGAGAAGAAAGTCAGAGACTTAGAACTGAGTACTCCCCAATGTGAACATGGTACCATCAAAGTGGGAAAAAACAAAAAACCATAAAATGTGATAAAGTGCAGTCACATGTGATGTTGGTACTCCATAACATGAGAATGATACCATCAAATGTGGGAAAAAAAAAAAAGAACCACCGAATGTGACAAAAATACAGTTACATATGATGTTGGTACTGCGAAATGTGAGGATGATATCATAAAATGTGAGAAAAACTAAGAAAATCACCGAATGTGATAACAGTACAGTCATATGTGATGTTAGTACTGCATAATGAGAGGATGATACCATCAAATGTGAGAAAAAAAAAAAAAGGAATCACTGAGTGTGACAAAAGTACAATCACATGTGGTGTTGGTATTGCACAATGTATGGATGGTATCATCAAATGTGAGAAAAAATAAGAGAACCACAAAATGTGACAAAAGTATAGTCACATGTGATGTTGGTACTGTGCAATGTGAGGATGGTATATCAAATATGATAAAAAATAAGAGAACCACCGAATGTGACAAAAGTACAGTCACATGTGATATTGGTATTGTGCAATGTGAGGTTGGTACCATAAAATATGAGGAAAAGAATAAGGGAACCACCAAATGTAACAAAAGTACAGTCACGTGTGATGTTGGTATTGCGCAATGTGAGACTAGTACCATAAAACGTGAAGAAAAAATAATGGAACCACCAAATATGACAAAAGTACAGTAACATATAATGTTACTGCACTTTGTGAGACTGGTTCCATAAAATGTGAGGAAAAAAAAAAGGGAACTACCAAATGTGACAAAAGTACAGTCACATGTGATGTTGGTACTGCACAATGTGAGGATAGTTCCATCAAATGTGAGAAAAAATAGGGGAACTACCGAATGTGACAAAAGTACAGTCACATGTGATGTTGGTACTTTGCAATGTGAGGATGGTACCATCCAATGTGAAAAAAAATAAAAATAAAGGAACCATTAGATGTGGCAAAATACAGTCACATGTGATGTTAGTACTACACAATATGAGGATGATACCATTAAATGTGAGAAAAAAAAAATCACCAAATGTGATAAAAGTACAGTCACATGTGATGTTGGTACAACACAATATGAAGATGGTACCATCAAATGTGAGAAAAAATAAGGGAATCACCGAATGTGACAAAAGTACAATTATATGTGATGTTAGTACTACACAATGTGAGGATAGTATCATCAAATGTGAGAAAAAAATAAAGGAACTATTGAATGTGACAAAAGTACAGTCACATGTGATGTTGGTACTACACAATGTGAGGATGGTATTATCAAATGTGAGAAAAAATAAAAGAACCACCGAATGTGACAAAAGTACAATCACATGTGATGTTAGTACTATATAATGTGAGGATAGTACCATCAAATATGATGTTTTGGTAACTTGATATGGCAGGTTGCCTACTAGTGGGTACCGTACCCCTAAAAAAAAAAGAGGGAGTACTGTAGAATTACCTTGTTTATGATCATAAATTAGCTAGTGTTTATGATCATTTTGTGTGTCTTCAATTGAAAATTTTTGTTGTGTTGTGTAGTTTAAAAAAGTTAAGGAACTCATCGTCTGCTTATTTTTATTTATTTAATAATTCGATGGTTGGAAGGGATCTGAACTTTAGATGTACCATTTGAAAATACTAGGAAGTGTCAATCAATTGAATTCCATGGCTCTTTGCAAACCCACATGTACTAGATGATTACCATTTGGTCACATCTTGTTGAGTTCTTCTAAGTTGTATTTCATTTTAATGTTCAAAGATTTCATTTAGAAGGGTAGTCTTTCCGTTCATACCAATTATAATATGGAGCATCAATAGAGAGATGATCTTTATGTTTGAAAGAAAATATGTTTTCAATTTTCATTGGATAAAGATTTACCATCTTATGTTCAGGGATGAAACCAGGAACTTGACTTTGAGGGCCAATATATGAACCATTTTTTTATATTTATTATTCAAGAAGTTTTAAAAGCTTATATTTCAATTTGAGGTAATATGAATTCTAAGGCTTTCATTTGATAAAGATTTATCATTGATTTTATCTCTAGGGATGGAACCAAGAATATGACTTTAGGGGCCAAAGTATTAACCCAAGAATTTTCAAAAGCTTATTGTAAACACAAATTTTTCTCAATTGTAGAAAATCAAACAATTGAAAAGAAATATGGTTTGCAAATATAAATTTGTATTGATGAATAATGAGTACAATCTCTATTTCAATTCTTTTACAAAAGAATACCTTCTGATTCTATTTTCATTGAACTTAACTCAAACAAGAATCTTCTTGACTTTAATTGGGAGATGGATTGATTGGTCTTCACAATAAATCTCTAGCTTCAAGCTTATTAGAGATTTATTGTTCTTCAAGTCTTTGAATGTGAAGGCTCTAGGGTTGAAGTTCTTCGGGGCTTTAAAGGCTTGATCCATTGAGCTTCAAAGATTTGGGTTTGTAGAGGTTTATGGAGGCCTTTTAACTTAATTCCAATAGAACTTCAAAGAACCTCGAGTGCCAACTTGAGAAGGAGTTGAGTGACTGAGTCTTGTGAAAATAGAGCCTTGAGTGTCACCAACAGAGTTATCTTCTTGAGTCCCCAACCTATCAAAGACTGAGATATGTGAAGTGGATCGTCCAATGCGGTCAAAAATAGATGATTTCTTTGATAGATTCGAAGATTGTTCTTCTTCCTCATAATTTGTCGAAATTACAAAAACACTAGCTTTTCGGATGGGAATATGAACATGAATTGGTGGGGTGTATCCAATTCCAGCCTTAGAACTTGTTAAACTGAAACCTTTAGCCTTTGACACCTTATGTTCTTCTTTTCCAGAGGCTTCAAGGATGAGCTTACCCAAACTACTCGGCTTCTCATGGTCATAACCAGCTTTAGCCATGAGTCTATATGCATTAGGGTCAAAACCCTCTTTGGTTTGTTTGGTGGGCAAAGTCCCATGTTCAACAATCGGCCATTGGGATGGTCTTGTGAACCCTTTCAATGGTTGGCTTGAGATTCTTGATTTTGTGATTTTAGCAATTGGGAGAGTTAATCCCTGTAGATCTTCCAATATTAACTCTCCATCTCCTAGCCCTCTTTTCTTTTGGTGACTGGGACATAGTGTAACACAGGAGCTGCCTTAGTCGCTTTAGAAACTTGATGCTTCTTCTCTTCTGTGGAAGTCTTTGTTTGCTTGGTTTCCTTCTCCTCAATTGGCTTGGCTTCCTTCTCCTCAATTAGAGAGTTAATCCTTGAAGTTTTGCAGTGGAGGTTTACGTCTTTGCTAGATGGTGAAACAATGACTTGTGCTTCTTCTAGCGTATCATCTTCCAAGTAAAATTTTGCATCAGCAAAATGTGATTCAGCTACAGTAAAGGGCTTGTGATCAGCTACTATCCTCTTAACTTGTCCATCTTGGAAATATTTAAAGCATTGGTGATACGTAGATGGCACAACACTATACTCATGCAACCACGGTCTTCCAATAAGCACTTTGTAAGTGGTCTTGGCATCAATGACATGAAAGAGCGCACTTGATTCCATTTCACCAATGAGCATATGAAGTCTAATCTTTCCAATAGCTTTTTGTCCACCTTGATTAAAGCCTTGAATCATCAATTTAATGGGAAGTAGTTCATCCAAGGAGATTCCAAGTTCTTTCAATATTTTGAGTGGGAGGATATTGATTGCAGATCCACCATCAATAAGGATACGATTGACTTCTTGTTTTTGAATGTAGCTTGTCACAAATAAGGGACGATTATGAATCTTGGATCCCAACAAATGATCATCATCAGTGAAAATGATTGAAGACCAATATGCTCTATACACAATAGTTCGCTCTGTTTCTTCCTCACTATCTGAAGAGTCTTCTTCACCACTTACTTGATACCATGTAAGAGATGAAAATATATAATTCTCGGGAATTGGTATTGGGGAGAAAGGTACTTTCACTTTAATAGGCTCAAATGAACCAAATTGTATGGTGAGAACAGTAGAAATAGTTGTTGAGGCCACCATGGCTAAATTGGTAGTCTCAACTTCATCGTCAAATGTGATCTTTCCTTGATGGGCTAGCTCCATGATTTTATCTTTCAACACAAAGCATTGTTCTATAAGGTGGCCTATGAGTCGATGATACTTGCAATACTTGGGATCATTTGTTTGGTCAGCCTCTTTGGGACGTTTCATCTCTAGTAGGTCAATTAACTTCAACTCAAGTAAACGATCTAACATCTTCGAGATATCAGAATTAGGGAATGGATATTGCTTTTCTTGCATCTCTTGTAATGTTGGTTTTCTTCTTCTCTTATCTTGAGTAAGAGCAAACATCTGTTCTTTCATCTTGGGCTTAACTGGAACTTTGAGAGAAATGGTAGTTACAATCAAAGACTGCTTGTTTTTCGGTTTAGGAGGGAATTTGCCCCCTTTGCGAGTATCTTGTCTTTCTCTCCCATTGTAGGGTTCTTGAATAGGCAGGCCTTGGTAACCATTGGAAGCAATACTAAGCTCCATGTCATGTGCACGTGTTGCTAATTCTTCAAATGTTTTGGGTTTTATTCCTTGAAGGATGTAGCTTATAGCCCAATTCATTCCTTGAATACACATCTCAATTGCAGATGACTTAGATAATTGATCCTTGCAATTAAGACTAAGGTTTCTCCGCCGTTGAATGTAATTAATAACCGGCTCTTCTTTCCACTGCTTTGAATTGGTGAGCTTTATCATGCTAACAGTACGTTGAGCACTATAAAAATGGTTTAGAAATTCTCTTTCCATTTGATTCCAACTATCAATAGAGCTAGGCGCTAGATCAATATACCAATCAAATGCATTTTCTTTCAATGATCAAACAAATTGCTTGACCATGATATCCCCATAAGTGCCAACATTGTTACAAGTTTCCACGAAATGAGCTACATGCTGCCTTGGATTGCCTTTACCCTCAAATTGTTGGATCTTCGGTGGCTGATAGTTTTGAGGCATCCTCAAGAGATCTATCTTTTGAGTGTATGGTTTAGCGTAGGCAATGGATGCTTGACTTCCACCCCCAACTTGGTCTTTGATAGCTCCCTTGTTTAACTCCTTGAGCTGGTCAGGAGAGATAGACCTATCTGTAGAGAAATTGAGATCCTTTGTTGAACTCTCGAGTTTGTCATTATGGGTTTGTTTCGGCCTAGAGCTTTCATCTTCATGATTCAGTCCAGATGAATTCCCCATCTTATCCATTAGGAGAGTTATTTACGCGTCTCTCAATGCTTCTCTTTCTTTCATAGACTTCATTAATTCTTCTAAAGTCTGAGCTATAGTCGAGACTTGTTCCTCCAGAGATGTTGTGTTAGTCATCATGATTGGCATGGCCAATGAGCTAACAAAGCGAGGAGAATCCCTAAGCTTGGAAGCAGAAATATTTTCTAAAAAAGAGAATTCAGGGCCATCAAGTGATTCATCCTCTTCTTCAACAAACAAAGCTTCTTGTGTTGGTTCTAGTGACAAAGCTGGTTGAGACAACATTTCTTTGATAAGGCCAGCTACATCTTTGTTTGCCCCCTAAGTAGATGAGGCTGTTTATGACTTCTCAGTTTCAGAAGTGTTGAAAACAGATGAGAATTGGGGTATAGGTGTTGTTTGAGCATAGACTTCTGTAAGGGCTTTTATCCTTCCCCTTGTCATGGGTCCAGTATAGGGAATATCAGAGTTTGAATCAAGTGTAGGATCAACTTCACTTGTTCCAAAAAGAGGGTTGTCGATTTGAGTCTTCTTTGAAGCCATATGGCTTCAAAGGATGTGACAAGTTGATGAAGAAAAGATGCGAGGTAGAGATTGTCCCACTGGGCGTGCCAAAAATTTGTAAACACAAATTTTTCTCAATTGTAGAAAATCAAAAAATTGAAAAGAAATATGGTTTGCAAATATAAATTTGTATTGATGAATAACGAGTACAATCTCTATTTCAATTATTTTACAAAAGAATACCCTCTGATTCTATCTTCACTGAACTTGACTCGAACAAGAATCTTCTTGACTTTAATTGGGAGATGGATTGATTGGTCTTCACAATAAATCTCTGGCTTTGAGCTTATTAGAGATTTATTGTTCTTCAAGTCTTCAAATGTGAAGGCTCTAGGGTTGAAGTTCTTCAGGGCTTTAGAGGCTTGATCCATTGAGCTTTAAAGATTTGGGTTTGTTGAGGTTTATGGAGGCCTTTTAGCTTAATTCCAATAGAACTTCAAAGAACTCGAACAATAGATCTTTTTGAATTTGGTTGGAAGATGGATTGAACGGTCTTCGCAACGAATCTCTAGCCTTGAGCTTGAAAGAGATTTGTTGTTCTTCAAGCCCTTTGAATGTTCTTCAAGTTCTTCAAAGATTCTTGAGACATAATTTCTCCAGATCTTGGACCCCTTGAAAACTTGGTGTCGAAAATGAGAGGGGATATCCTCTATTTATAGTGATTTCAGAGAATAAGTTCTACTTTGAATTGATATGCTTGAAAGTATGTAGTAGACTTTTGATTGACCCAAATTCCTTTTAGAGGTAATTATCTCTATTTATCTATATCATATTTTGATAAAGATAATAATCAACAAAGATAAATAATTATCTCTATTTAATTTATTTTAATAAAGATAATTATCTATCAATTTTGGCATAGAAAATTTATCTTTATTTTATTTTTATATTTTAATAAAGATAATTATTCATAAATTTTGAATAGGAAATTTATCTTTATTTTGTGGGACAAATGACACGTGGCAAATTTCAATATATCAATGTAATATTAATTTGGATGACACATGTCATTATTTGACTTAATTAATTTAATGACATATTAATTTGGAATTTGTCACTAAATTTTTGATGTGGCATTTTGTAATTGGCTTGACAAATTTTTGCTTCCTACACTTATATTCCAGTTCGAGGTAATATAAATTCTAAGCTTTTTCTTCAATTTAAGTATTACCTCAAACTGGATTCTAGGCTTGTGTTTTAAGCCTTATATGTAATTATCAATTTAGCTCAACTTTAATCTATGTTTGCCTTTTATCAACAATTACTTGGTCTTTATGCTAAGCATATGTATATCTAGTATTTCTTATGTAAGTGCTTTCACTGTTCTGCGATCAAGTTTGATTCTAGTATTTGCTTTCAATTAGTTTAGTGTTAGTGTGTGTTTGGTAAAAATTTAAAAGTCAGCTTATTTTACAATTCAGCTTATTTTTTTACTATTTATGGGTCTTATTGTACTTTTTGGTACTATTTATGGGTTTCATTATACTATTTTAGCTAACTTTTACCCTTATCTACAATATTTTCAGCAAAAAGTTTTCAGTTTTAGCAAAATAAACGGATCCTAAATAGACCCTTAGAGTGATAATTTAGGGTTTGATCTATTGTAGTTAATCATGACACAGGAAATAACTTATATTCATATTTCAGCACGTAGTTTCTTAAGGATTGTAGTCATTGTATTTTTCATTGTTCGATGTTACTTGCATTACAACAAAAGCCACTCTTAAGGTTTGTTTGGGATTCGCCTATTTTGCTGAAATTAAAAACTTTTTGCTAAAAATACTGTAAATAAAGGTAAAAGTTAGTTGAAATAGTACTGTGGGACTCATGAATAGTATTAAAAAGTGTAGTGGGACTAGTGAATAGTAACAATAATAAGCTGAATAGTAAAATAAATTGGCAAAAATAATTTTTGCCAAACACTCTTAAATGAGGCATTGAGAACAAATCAAAAAACTTGATGAGAACATTTGTAAAATTGTAATTAGTTTCTTAGGAGTAGCGAAGAATTTATACTTGTAAGTACTTTCCTTGTACTTTGTGATCAAATTTAATTCTAGCATTTAGTTATTGGTCATGTTTGATTTTGAATTATGCTTTGCTTTGAATCAATTTATTGTTAAAATGATAACTTAAGCTGATTTTGAATTATGCTTAGCTTTCAATCAGTTTATTGTTGAAATGATAACCAAAGCTATGATCTATTATAGTTTACTTTGAATTAGTTAGATTAGGAACAATTCACTTCGAACTAGTTTACTTAGAATCAATGGCACTGGAAATTGATAAGCCACAAACTGAATGACTCCTTGTGATAGAAATTAATTAATTAATTAGCCAAGTTATTAATTACTCAATTTATTATGCAAATGCGTGATAGCATAAACAAATCACCAATAAACTAAATATGCAGTGGAAAATAAATAACACAGTGATTTGTTTACGAATGAGGAAAACCTAATGACAAAAACCCCATCGGATGATTTTCAGGTCACCACTCCCGAAACTCCACTATTATCACAACAAGCGGTTACAAGTAAAGAAATCCAAGTATCTTACCAACCTACAGTTGAACCCTTACCCCAATACCCAATTGGACTTATTCTGTAGTGACAGTTCCCTTTTCGATGCACGACTCCCAAGTACGTGACTAACCAATTGCGCGGATCCCAGTACGTGACTTCAATCACCAACTAAGAAGATTGTTGGTTGTAAAATTCTTCAGTTCATTCACACGATGAAGATTAAGAAGATGCTTGGTCACAAAACCCTACGGTGGACATACAGAGCAACTTCTTCAAGAGAAAAAGATGAACTAGGGCAAGAACTTCGTCTTCAGTCACAATTTGTTTGAACAGAGTTTGCTCAAAACTTGTGCAACTTGTGAACTCTTTGACGGCTCTTAAACTAATCCTTTTATATGTCTAGGGTTAGGAGAAAAGAAAGTCCAAAGACATATTCACAGATCCCAAGAAAATCAGATTGGAATTCTGAGAATCTTAAATCTCGATAGAGAGCAGCTGTCGAGCAGGTGTCGAGCACACCAAATGTAGAACAGCTTCCTTAAGCTCGATAGATGCAACTGTCGAGCTTTAATGATTTTGCACTCTGAACTTGCTTTCTTGAATAGACTTGAAGGCTTCAATACTTGATCCTGAAACAAGGTTTCTTGAAGTATTTAAAGACATCCTAAATTTACCCAAATACAAGTAAAGTGCATTTTGTCAAAAGATAAGCCAATTACATAAAATCATGACATATGTTCTTAACATGTGAAATACATATGTCCTAACAATCTCACCTTTTGGCAATCCATGACAAAACCATAACAAACAAATGAACATATGAGAGAAGTCATAAATCACTCAACTCATATTCACTTGTTGAATACAATAAAATCTAACCTAACACAAACTCTTGAAAAGCTTTGCAAGAAGCGAGTTTATGGCAAGTAGACTTTGACAACCTATATTTCTGAAACACTTTAAACAAAACTCATCAAGGTATCTTTGTATGAAATAGAAATAATAGATTGCATACAAGTATAAGAAACATATGTATCAAGGGAGAAAAGAAACAACACATGAAGTGGTAGGTGAAAGAAAAAATACATCAATATAAAGAAATAGATAAGTACAATGTATGTCTATAAATGGTCACAAGACCTCATGTATAAGAGTAATGTATCTAAAAAGAAGGAAAAGAAAAGATACATACTATCCTCACTACATCCCTAAAAAATGTAACAACACTTCCTCTAACAAAATGGTCTTATACTAACTCTCCCCCTAAGATAGACCACTCTCATACAAAATTACTCCCCCTTTTTGTCACGAGTGATAAAGGGTAAGCGTGTCAAGTAGACATCTCATTGGTAGAGCTAGCATCTCCATTAGCATCATCGTCATCACCATCATCATCATCCTTATCCTCAGAATCAGAAGCCACAGGAGAAGGTGGTGAAGGAGTAGTCTCAGGAGCAAAACCACCCATGGATGCCTGTCGTCGAGCAATATGACCGACACAAATGTTCACCTAATACAACTCCGTAGAGAGAGTATCTAGGCGAGCATCCATGCGCTACAGCTGTGCCAGGATGTCTCTTAAAGTCTTATCACCCAAAGAAGAGGGAGGTGCGGATGTGGATGGAGCAGAACGGGATGGAGTGGAACGGGAGGAAGGAGCTGCTGAATCCGACTGCCACGATCGAAGCTGGGCCTCGCTATGTTTAACGATAGCGTAATCTATGGCACACATGATGGTAAAATGGTCGGAAGAGGGAAAAGGAATGGAAAAATGGCATAAGATCCTCGTGATAGTGGAAGGAAAGATGAGCTTATCACGGGACGCCGAATCTAGATGAACATCTATAATAGAAAAAATGAAATGAGAAGGAAAATCTATAGTAAGATGCTCAAGAAGAGACAACAAAAATCGAGCACGAGGCTCTGTGATGGAGTTATAGTGAGAGAGGGGATGCAAAACAAAATTTATCACCATATTCATGAATCTAAGACCTTTAGCAAAAGGTCAACATGGTGTAAACAGAAGCTCACCCCAAGTAGTAGGGTGCTCATAAAAAGCAGACATGAGCTCATCCCTAGACACAGTCCTCAGATGCTCACAACTAGGATAGTCAGGAAACTCTATCTTAGGGACTCGAAGCACATCTGCAACAAGCTGCGATGTGATAGGAATGCGCATACCTCGAACGCGAGTGAAGAAAAGAGGTACTGACTGATCATTCCCGTGCATGTTAGAGTAGAACTCTTGGATAAGCACGAGAGGACAGGTGACCGGGACGTCACACAGTGACTCCCATCCCTTATTGTGAATGACAGAGTGAAGGTCAGTGTTGGCAAAGTCCATCAAAATGACTTAGGGTTCTGAATGAATGCCTCATCTAGAAAAGTTCTCCGAAAATGCCTTAAAGGCATCATCATCACGGAACTGGATATGAGATAGAGTAGGATCAGACAATGAAGAAGTACCGGAATGAAGAGGATTTCGGGCTGGAGTGGATTTATGCTTAGGTGCCATAGACACGACTAATGTAAACTAACAGAGAGGGAGAGAACGAATGACAATCAAAAGAGTCCCAAGCAGTTTCAAATATATAAAGTATATTGAAAAGAAGTACGTATGCATGAGAAATGCATGAACATGTGACATGCAAAAGAAAATGCATCATGTGCTCAGTCCAATCCAAACCTATCAGCATACAAACATATAACACACATCTAAATGCATGACAATATCATTATAATGCTAATGTGATGCAATGTATGAGGTTTTAAACACATTTAAGTGAAAACACATCCCCAAATTTCAATGAAAGCTCATCAATTTTGAAAAACCCCAAAAATTTTCAAAAACCCCAAAATCTAGGTTTCAAAACATGAAATGCATGAATGAGAAGGGATTAGAAGCTTACCAAGTAAAGAGAAACTTGAAAAAGCTTGAAGAATCCTTGAGGAACAAGTTTGGAGTGAGATGAGAGTCTTTTGGGAGAAAAATAGAGAAGTATCGAGGGAAAGATCGAAGAAAAATGATTTTCGGATTGCACAGAGGCCTTATATAGAGTAGCCAGTAAATCTCGATAGATGCAGGTATCGAGAGGTATCGAGGGATCTTTTGAGGAGGTGTCGAGAAAATGCTCGTCGACAACTGAAGTGTCGAGGAGGTATCGAGGAACAACACATCAGAATCAAGAACAGAAGCTCGATCAATCCACCAAGTGACGAGAAGCTATCAAGGATACAGACCTAATCTCGATCGATCCACCAGGTATCGAGGTGTAGGCGAGATTGCGATAAGAAAAAGCTTAGGAAGCTCGACAAATGGCTAGCTATCGAGTAGGTATCGAGGAGGTGTCGAGCCAACTTTTAAAAGCAGTTTGTCGAGATGTGAAAAACACAGACATGAATGCAATCCCACATGCAACTTAACAAATGATCCAATCAACATATTAAGCTTTCAAAATCATCTCTCAAATAAAATTTAAGCACATGGATCTTCAAAAACACACACACACACACACAAAACAAGTCTAACTAATTTTATATTTCAGAAACAAGTTAAGACAGTTTAGTGAGCATATATTAATACATATAAAAACTCGTGATGGCCAAATCACATTGTACCTGCACATGTATCAAGAATAGCAAAGAATATTACATGTTGTGTGTGAAAAACATCGCAAGATTGCATAAGTGTATGCATGTTATGACGATTTAAGATATGAGAAAATCACTTTAACTCACACACAATCATAACTGCTTGATGGAGATTTTCACCTTTGAGGTGCATCCTATAACTCCCACATCTCCTAGAATACACGTTTGCAATCATATTTAAAGCATTTTTGATCTTTTTGCTTTTGATTTTTCTTTGTATATTTTTCTTTTAAACATATCATGCATGGACTTATTAGAGAGAGAAAAGAAATACCCAATGATATTTGACATTCCAATTTTGCTATGCCTAAGCATACAAATGTCATTGACACTGCACTTTTGCTATGCCGAAGCATACAGGTGTCATATTATGATTGGCGGGCAACAGTGATGAGATGGTTATTTATACCTTTCTCTCAGGATTTTTTAGTCCTTCTCGTCAAAAAGAGTGATATGAGTGTTAAGTTTAAGAGACAACTTAATCGTACTCATTACAAACACGAGCCACAAAGCTCACTTGCTTAGTTGTGCATAGAGATACTCATCTAAGTTACAAACGATACAAAATTTAAAAGACTTTGTTTCAATGGCCATCCAAGGTACACAAGTACCAAAGTACACATAACACACACTGTTTTTGTATTTTTCTGATTTTTTCAATTTATTTTATTTTATTTTTATATGAAAAACAAAACAAGAAAAAACTGAAAAATAACCAAACAAAAACATGTTAAACAACCAAAGCATAAAAACTAGACTGACTTAAAACATGAAATCAAAACACTTAAGTAATGCGCACATAAAAACAATAAGAGAGAGAGAAAAGTGACAGAATCACTTGAAGCCCTTTTCTTTCTACACCTTGGAAGAACCTTTCCGTCTAGCAAACCCTTGAACCGGTGGTGAAGGAGAAGAATTAAAACCGTTCAAGTTCGAAAGGAACATGAGGGTTTTGAGAAGATCTCCAAGGGGAGCAAGAGAGGATTGAAACTGATTCTGGTTCCCAGATACTAACATGTCATTGCTCTATTGAGTGGCAAGCCACTTGTAAGAATTTGGTCGAGTATGACCGGCAGCTCCACAATGATGACAAAGATGCTGCTTTTTTTGTTTAGGCTTTTGAGAGTTAGACTTCTTAGCCCTAGGGTTTTTAACATTTTTCTTCTCAAGCTTAGAGGGTGCTCCTAAGATAGATTTACCCTTGTCTATGTTCTCACTAGCTAATTAAGTTTTAATCTCATTATTCTCAGTTTTAACATTATTAGTAGTAGGAACAAAAATAGTAGTACTAGAAGAAGCAGTATTAGAGGAAGAAAGACCATACCCTAAGCCTGTTCGATCTGAAGTAGATTTCTGAATGCTTAGCATCTCATCCAGCTTTGCGCTTGAAGTCCTTTCTAGTTGAGCTCTAACTTGACATAGCTCTGCTTCAAGCTTCTTGGTCTTCTCAGCCAAGAAATTGTTCTTAAATCTCAGTGCCCCAATAGTCTGATTAGCCTCATCAAACTTTGTGGAAAGCTCCTCACGGTTAAGTTTCACATCACTGAGCTTCTTGGTGGTTAGTCTATACAGTTTCTCATGCTTCTCAGAAAGCTTGTACAGTTTCTCATAGGCTGTATGGATGTCATCTTGATCATCCATCTTCTCAAATTTGGATTCCACCAATTCCTCTTCTTCAACCACATATTCAACAATCCCATCAGTAGGATTGACAGTGGCCGTGAAGGCATTTAAGATTCCTTCATCCTCATTGTCGGAATCATCCTCAGGCTCAGTGTCGCTCAAGGTAACAACAAGTGTCTTACTCTTCGCAATGCTCTTGAGGTATGTAGGACACTCATGCTTCATGTGATCGAAACCTTGACACCTAAAGCACTTAGGTCCTGAGGGAATAGTGTATTGACCACCTTCCTTAGCATCCTTCTTCCCTTTGTCTTGGCCTTTAACTTGAGAAGAACTGGATTGCCTGCGGTTCTTGTTAAAACCCTTTCTATTGGCGTTCTTCATAAATTTCTTGAACCGCTTGGTAATGTAGGACTTCATCTTGGAATCTTCATCATCAGAAGATTCATCTATTTCACTGCTCTTGGCCTTCAGTGCCATACTCTTGCTTTTACCCGACTTGCCTATTCTTGTCAACCCTAGCTCGTAGGTCTATAAGTTTCCAACCAGCTCAGTCAGAGGAATCTTGTAAATATCCTTTGATTCCTCTATTGTCGTAATCTTGGCATGAAATCTCTCGGGCAGAGATCTGAGCACTTTCCTCACAATCTTGGGTTCAGGAATGGTTTCCCCAAGATTGAAAGCTGAGTTCACTATGTCCTTTAGCTTGGCATAGAACTCATCGAAAGACACATCCTCCTTCATCTTTATCTCTTCAAAGCTTGTAGTGAGACTCTGAAGCTTTAGTCCTTGACAGCCTTAGTACCCTCATAGGTTGTCTGGAGAATGGTACAAGCCTGCTTGGCAGTTAAGGATATCTTCTTGAACTCCTTATTGGTGACTGCACTGAACAATTCATTCAATGCTCTGTTGTTGAAGTTTGCCGCCTTAATCTTGGCATCATCCCATTTGGCTGGCGCTTCTGTAGGCTTAGTCCAGCCTATCTCCACAGCTTGCTACACTTTCTCATCTAAAGACTACAAGAAAGCTCTCATGCATACTTTCCAGTATGCATAGTTAGTGCCATCAAATAAAGGAGGTATGATTAATGACTGTCATCTATCCATGACAAACAGGGGTTAATGGATCAACACAGCAAAGATTAAACCCTAATCAGAGTGTGCTTGCTCTGATACCACTTGATAGGCCACAAACTGAATGACCCCTTGTGATAGAAATTAATTAATTAATTAGCCAAGTTATTAATTAATCAATTTATCATGCAAATGCGTGATAGCACAAACAAATCACCAATAAACTAAATATGCAGCGGAAAATAAATAACATAGTGATTTGTTTACGAATGGGGAAAACCTAACGGCAAAAATCCCACCGGATAATTTTCAGGTCACCACTCCCGAAACTCCACTATTATCACAACAAGCGGTTACAAGTAAAGAAATCTAAGTAGCTTACCAACCTACAGTTGAGCCCTTACCCCAATACCCAATTGGACTTGTTCTGTAGTGACAGTTCTCCTTTCGATGCATGACTCCCAAGTATGTGACTAACCAATTGCGTGAATCCCAGTACGCGACTTCAATCACCAACTAAGAAGATTGTTGGTTGCAAAATTCTTCAGTTCATTCACACGATGAAGATCAAGAAGATGCTTGGTGATAAAACCCTACGGTGCACATACACAGCAACTTCTTCAAGAGAAAAAGATGAACTAGGGCAAGAACTTCGTCTTCGGTCACAATTTGCTTGAATAGAGTTTGCTCAAAACTTGTGCAACTTGTGAACTCTTTGACGGCTCTTAAACTAATCCTTTTATATGTCTAGGGTTAGGAGAAAAGAAAGCCCAAAGACACATTCACGGATCCCAAGAAAATCAGATTGGAATTTTGAGAATCTTAAATCTCGACAGATAGTAGGTGTCGAGCAGCTGTCGAGCACACCGAATGTAGAACAGCTTCCTTAAGCTCGATAGATGTAGCTGTCGAGCTTTAATGATTTTGCACTCTGAACTTGTTTTCTTGAATAGACTTGAAGGTTTCAATACTTGATCTTGAAACAAGGTTTCTTGAAGTATTTAAAGATATCCTAAATCTACCGAAATAAAAGTAAAGTGTGTTTTGTCAAAGGATAAGTCAATTACATAAAATCATGACATATGTTCTTAACATGTGAAACACATATGTCCTAACAGAAATAACTAAGATTTAAATTTCAGCACTTAGTTTCATTTAGGGATTGTAGTCATAGTATTTTTCATTGTCAATTGCATTATGACAAAGAGTACTCTCAACTATTATATCAAGAAAATAGTTTTTAAGGTATAAAATATATAACGCACCTTAACCACTGTTCTTAGGACATTCACTAACAAAAACCTTACTTATTGATGAATATGTTTCCATTTTACACATCAATAATTAAACAAGAATAAATAAATAAAAAATACTAAATATTCTTGGGAAAAGTTAACGGATTTCCTAAAAGACATTAGGTTAGAAAATATTTTTATAAATTTTTTCATGTGAAAAGAAAAATAATAATTACTTTTTTTTTTACTACTTTTGTACATTTCTTTTGAAAGTGGTATCAATTTTTAAAAAAAATAATCTAATAATTTTTTTTAAGGGCACCTGTTAACGATGCCTATTTCATACATTTTCACATGTAGTATGGAATTAAATCCTTGAGTTTCGCCTTCAAAACTCAATGTTCTTAAAGTTGGCCATATTTTTTTATTGTTTGGTAGCCCAAAAAAGTAGAAGAAATTAAAGGGGAAAATCCATTTTAACTTCTTCTTTTTTTTTTTTTTAGTAAACATTTTGGATGATTGAGATGGAATATATATATATATATATATATATATATATATATATATTGTGATGCTAGAATGTACGAGAAATCACAATTTGGCCATGCCATGAAATTGAAAGCGCACGAATTTAAGAAAATTAAACGGATTATATAAGTGTGATTTACCACAAATACCCTCACCGAACTACAAAATAACAAAATACCCAATCACTATATAAACCTGAACCCTCCCTCATTATTGCTCTCTCACTTACTTATTTCCTCTGTTGGTCTGTTTGGGTAGTGCGGCTGCGTCCGCGTTTTGGGCATTTTTTTTTAATTCCAGCGTGTTATGCACTGTTCATTGGCCATGAACAGTGATTTTAGGCTAATAAACAGTGCTAAACTGTAAAAAAAATAATTATTTTTTTTATTTTTAGTTTTCAGCAAAATAAGCTGTATTCAAATGCACACTGTGTGCTCAGTGAGTAGCACAGTACGCAGCTTCACCGTTTAGCTTTTTGCCTCTCTCTCTCTCTCTCTCTCTCCAAATCTTTTGTAAGTATGTATCTCACTTTGAAGATCCTCATCAACTTCTTATAAAAAATTGATCAATTAATCCATGAATTTTCGTGAATGAGCTAATGCGATGTGGCTTTCATTTGTTCTTTGTGTCCATTATTTCTTAGTTTTTGTATTTATATCATATGATTTGTTTGTTTCTTTGTTTAAAAATTTATAGTTTAGGGTTTTTTTTTCTTCAATTGATTTGGGGATTTTTACATGTTTCAATCGAATTTAAGGTTGTATTGTTTAACCTCAACATTTAATAGAAATTGACGGAAATGCATTATTTAAATAAACTTGAAACTTAGAGACTCGAAATGAATTTAGTGAAACTTTTTGAGTATTTCAAACACACTTACACATATTTTCACACACTTTTTTACCATTTTTCACCCACACGTATATCAAAAACACTAAAACAACATTACTCAAACTTCTCTACCAAACACCCCTTAGAAACATAGGTTTGTATTTTAGCCTTATTTTTATTTGGACAAAGTTTAGCTATAAAATTGGTTGTAGCTTAAGGCTACAAACTCACTCAATAAAATAAATATTACAACATATTTTGAAAATCTAACCGTTGAATTGCATGTTCTTTACATCCTTAATACACATATTAAATATTGTGTCAATCGGATATCATTTACTACATGATCTATAAGTTTATATTTTGTTCATAATTTTAAATTACAAAAACTTGCAATTTAAAAAATTTATTGATGACATAGCTATTGATCTTTAATTTTCTTGAAATTTTGCAAGCATGAAGGATATAAGAAGAAGATGTAATCCAATGGTGGATTTGTCAAAATTCAAATCCAATAAAAAGATATTAAGTAAGTTTGTAGCCTAAGGCTACAACTAATTTTGTAGCTAAACTTTGTCCTTTTTATTTTCACAATACGATAACATCTTTACAATAGTTGATATTGTGATGTAAGAGTTATGTTGCTCCATTAATAAAAATCCAAATTAATACTTCTGAAAAAAAAAAAAAGTTTGAATCATATATCTAAGCAACCAGTTTATAAACTGTCCCGACGATTGTGTTGATTGTATATTGCTTGTCCCAAAAAAGTTCTAGAGAAACCAAGCTAGACATTTTATCCATGGGAGCTGCTGCTTCTGCTACGTCCAAAGTGAGTTTGAAACTTATGATAGAACCTAAAGGCGGCGGCGGCAGAGTGCTTTATGCTGAAGCCAGCAAGGAATTTGTGGACTTCCTCTTTTACATTCTTGCCCTGCCGGTCAGAACTTTCATTCCGCTTCTCAATCAAGAAATGGTGGGCAGCTTGGGAAACATTTACGACAACATTGCAAATTTAAGTACTACTTACCTTTGACCAAACGTGAACAAGGATTCTCTTCTCAAGCCCAAAGTGTTAGGTTCTAAAGACTTAGGTTTTTATGTATTTAGAACTCTAATTTGTATTGTTGGCAAAACATGATCAAAACAATGTGTTTAGAAGTGTTTTAGTCTAGCTCAAAGTTGTGCTTTAATGTAAAGTTCGAATCGAGTTAAAGCAAGAAAGCATTGTGCCTTTCGGCCTGGCTCGATCGATCGAAGCTTAGGCTCGATCGATTGAAGCTCGGGCAGAATGATTTTCTGCAGATTTTTTCCAACTCAGCCCTAGGTGTTTTAAAACATTTTTAGGGTTTCTTATTTGTCCTAAGTATAAAAGGCAAACCTTAGCCACGTTTTAGTGTTGCTCATATTGCGGTTTGTGTAAATCTCTTGTGAGAACTAGAGGAGTTTTCCTTTACACAAACTTAGGTTTTTCAAGGAGAAGATTTATCTGCACCTTGATGATCAATTCAGTTGCTGCCATTGAAGCTTAAAGAAAACACAAGCGGGTGTGCTTGTATCTGGTGGTGAATCCAAGAAAGAAGGAGTCTGTGGATTCGGAGCTTGCACGTAGTCGTGTCAGTAAGTTCTACTGGTTGGTAGTAATAAGAAGTCGAGCGTGGGGGCTTGTAAGTCTTATTGTATGAACTTCGATTCTTTTAAGATAGTGGATTTAAGTTTACCTTGAGGATAACTAGGTCAAATCCTCCCTAGGTTTTTACTGGTTTGGTTTCGTGGGTGATCATATCTTGTGTTATTTATTTTCCGCTGCTTTGCATGATTTGATCTTTATTTTTGTGATAACCTAGATTTGTTTAATTGGACTAAGTAACAACTTGGCTAATTACCTAGGCTAAATCAATTGTTTTAAGGGATCTAAAAATTTTCAAGTGGTATCAGAGCAGGTTGCTCTTTTGTTGTTGATCTTTTGATCACTAAACTGATCCTTGACCCCTTTGTTATGGATTCTTGGAAAGTTTTTTTGCTTATTCATTGTTAGGTTCTAAAATTTAGGATTTTATGTATTTAGAACTCTAATGTGTAATGTTGGCAAACCATGATCAAAACAATGTGTTTAGAAGTGTTTAAATTTAGCTCAAAGTTGCGATTTTATGTAAAGTTGGAATTGAGTTAAAGCAGGAAGCACTGTGCCTTTCGGCCTGGCTCGATTGGTCGAGAGACAGGCTTGATCGATCGAAACTCGGGCAGAATGCTTTTCTGCAGATTCGTCCAACTCAGTCCTAGTTGTTTTAAAACGTTTTTAGGGTTTCTTATTTGTCCTAAGTATAAAAGGCAAACCCTAGCCACGTTTTAGTGTTGCTCATATTTGCGGTTTGTGTAAATCTCTTGTGAGATCTAGAGAAGCTTTCCTTTACATAAACTTAGGGTTTTCAAGGAGAAGATTTATTTACGCCTTGATGATCAACTCAGTTGCTGCCATTGAAACTTAAAGAAAACACAAGTGGGTGTGCTTGTATCTGGTGGTGAATCCAAGAAAGAAGGAGTCCGTGGATTCGGAACTTGCATGTGGTTGTGTCAGTAAGTTCTACTGGTTGGTAGCAATAAAAAGTCGAGCGTGGGGGCTTGTAAGTCTTATTGTATGAACTTCGATTCTTTCAAGATAGTGGATTCAAGTTTACCTTGAGGATAGTTAGGTCAAATCCTCCCCAGATTTTTATCGGTTTGGTTTCCTAGGTGATCATATCATTGTCTTATTTATTTTCCGCTGCTTTACATGATTTGATCTTTTATATTGTGATAACCTAGACTTGTTTAATTGGACTAAGTAATAACTTGGCTAATTACCTAGGTTAAATCAATTGTTTAAGGAGTCTAAAAACTATCAAGTGGTATCAGAGCGGGTAGCTCTTTTGTTGTTGATTCTTTGATCACTGAGCTGATCCTTGACCCCTGTTGTCATGGAACACGGATACTCTCTAGTTATTCCTCCTCACTTTGATGGGAATAATTATGCTTACTGGAAAGTAAGGATGGAAGTATTTCTGAAATCCATTGATGAGAGGGTGTGGAACTTCGTTGAATACGGATGGGAGAAGTCCACTACTCCTATTAATGAGTGGGAAACTTCTCAAAAAGAAGCAGCTTCGTTTAATAGCAAGGCTATGAATGCGAATTTTAACGCTGTTTCTATGGAGGAATTTAAAAGAATCTTGAATGTTGAGATCGCTTATACTGCTTGGAATATCCTCCAGACTGTGCATGAAGGCACAAAGGCTATCAAAATAAATAAATTGCAGCAATTGACTTTTAAATTTGAAAGCATTAGGATGTCTGATGATGAATCTTTTGATGGATTCTATGCTAAATTGAATGATATTGTTAATTCTGCTTTTAACTTGGGTGAAATCTATGATCAACCTAAAATTGTTAGGAAGATTCTTAGATCTTTGACTAAAGACTTTAGACCCAAGGTGACTGCCATTACTGAAAGCAAGGATGTGGACTCCATCCCTATTGATGAACTTGTAGGATCTCTTCAATCCTATGAGTTGGATCTACCCAAAACTACCAAATCTAAATCAATGGCTCTTAAGTCAGTTGATGATGTTGAAGGTGGTGGATTTGACGATGAGCTCTCTGCTACAGAGATTGCCTATCTTGCCAAGAACTTTAGAAATTTTCTCAGGAATAGCAATAGAAAGGCAAGAGGCACAAACACTGCTGAACCTATAAATTTTAAGAAGCATGATCCCACTAAGGTTAACAACAATGATAAACCTAGAGAAAGGGTAGGTCAATCTTCCAATAATTCCTTGGGCTCTCAGTGTTTTGGATGTCAAGGGTATGGACACATGAAATTTGAATATCCAACTTATTTGAAGTCTAAGGGTAAGGCTATGGCTGTAACCCTTAGTGATGGTGAAGTTTCTGATCATGAGTCTGATTGTGATGAGGATGAAAACTTCATTGCTGTCACTGCTACTGCTGTAGTTGATGAGAGCATATCTGTTGAAGAGAACCCTTTTGATGGGGAACTCTTTGAAGATGCAGATCTTCAAGAGGCCTATAACAAACTTTGCAAAGTTGCTGCAAAGGATGCTATGAATGTTAAACTTGGCCTGAAGAAAATTGAATCTCTTGAGCTTGAAAAGAAAAATTTGCTTGTTAAATTGTTTGATGCTAATGATCTTTTGAACAATGTGAAAATTGAAAACATGGTTTTGCTTGATAAAATTAAATCTTTGGAACTTGTTTTATCTGTTGCTAGATCTGCTAGTTCTAAACTTGATCAAATACTGAGTGTTCAAAAGTCTTTTTCTGACAAAACTGGATTAGGTTATGTTGATAGCATCTCTGTGTCCGCTCCTCATTCCACTAAGTTTGTTCCTTCATCTTCTTCTTCTAAACCTTCAGTGAGTGAGATAGTGAGTGAAACTGTCAAACCCCCTGTGAGTGAGGTTGTTAAACCCTTAGAAGGTTCATCATCTAGGAAGATTAATGTTGATCTGAAAGAGTCTAAGCCTAAGAAGCCTACCCTATCTAAGGACAAGACACATGATAAACCTGCATGGGTTTGTCACTTTTGTGGAAAGTCTGGACACATCCGTCCAAATTGCTACAAGCTATAAGCTGCAAGCTGCTAAGAGAGCAAACAAACCAAAAGTACATGTGCCTCAAGCACTTGATCCTATGGTACTTATTGGTGATTTGGTAAAGGCTTTAAACCTTTATTCAAATCCTGGAGTTGGTAATCATTCTCAAGTGAATAAGAACTCCAATGCTCGTGGTACATCTAAAAGGTTTTGGATGCAAAAGACTCGACCTAACTGAGTTTTTCTGACATGATCCTTGTGCTTCTTTTGCTCTACCCTTTGTGACCATTGTTCCTTGGTTTTGTTTTGTTTTGTTTTTTTTTTTGTTTCTAGGATTTGCATAGCATAACATTCATGCATTTCATTCTAGGTATTTTTTATTTTTATTAAAATAAAAAAAAAAGGAGGAAAAAGGAAGCACATTTTGTTTTGCATTATTCTTCTTGGTTTTTGAGAACAAGGTTGGTTGGTCAATTTATTTTCACATAACATGTCTTTTGTACCTTGTTTAGCTTTGATGAGCTTATTTATTGCACTTTATTAGTTGAAGATTTGTAGTGCATGTTGTGTGGGAAAAATGTTTATGGTTTTTGATTACTATGTCTTAATCTTGAAGTCACATGTTTTTAACTGTTGGACTTGAACTTTTAGAGAAAGGCATAAATAACCATCTCACCACTGTTCATTAGCGAATCATGAACACCTTAGTGCATATCATAAGATTTTGTGCTCGAGAAAGTGTAGCACATGCACAAAAAGAACATAAGGTGAAGCCTCGGTTAAACTTCTTAATTCTTAAAATCAAAATTGGTGTGTACTATTAGGCTTGATGCCAAACTCACATAACTTAAAATTGGAATGTTTATTATGAGGCATAAATACAAGAAACTTACATGATTGCAAACTTATGATCTAGGAGATGTGGGAGTTATATGATATAACTCTTTAGGTGATAGTCTCTTTTAAATTCTTTGTGATGAATTTTGTAGACTTTGTGATTGTTTGCTATTCACATATCACCTCACATGTACCTCAAGTTTTTGCTAGTTGCACACACTGCACGAGTTACTCTTTGCTAAACATTGTACATGTTATTGTGTGTGGTTATGGTCTGACCAACCAAGTTTTTGCAAATACCTTGAATTATGTGCAAACTTAAATTGTTGCTTGAAAATTTGCGGAGAATGCAAAAATTTTGTTTTTGGGAATTTTGGGCTTAAAATCCTTGATTTGAAAATCATATCATCTTATACTTATGCATTTTTGTTCTTAAATTTCAATACTTTGAGTTAAATCAACTTGTTTTTGTCAAAAATTGTATTTTTCCTCAAAAATATGGTGAGCCTCTGCCTAATTTGATTAGTCAATTCTGTTTTTCGACCGATCGAAATTTTTAAAATTTGAGAGAGGGAGTCTCTGTCTGTTTCGACCGGTCGAGGTTGATTTTCGATCGATCGAAACTCGTGAATCATGTTTTTTAAAAGACAGAATTGGACTTTTTCAAAGTTCTTTTTCAAATAGTTCTTTGCTTTTCTCTCTCTCCGTGTTGGCTCTAGGCTCCTCCATCCATTTTTTTGTCGTTTTCCTTCAAGATTTTTGCAAGGTTTTTGTCCTTGGAGGCTGGTAAGTCCCTTTTGCCCTTCTTTTTCAAGTTTATTTCTTTATTTCATGCATTTTTCATGCATAATCATGGGCATTTTCGACACTTTCAACATATTGGGGTTTTTGATGATTCGAACCTATTCTTGTGAAATTGATCAATGGGTTTTTGTGCTATGATGCTATAATGATGTTCCTTATAGTTTAATTTGATCAATTTTGTGGTTTTTGAAAAATTGAAAATTCTAGGGTTTTGAATTTGATCCGAATTGGGGATTTTGTCAAATTGGCTTATCCAATTGATGTATTTGGTCATTATTTTTGTTATTATATCATGTGTAATCAATTCGTCAATATTTTTCAAATTGATCACGTGGTTTTCCAAATTTTGGGGTTTTTGTGTGAAAAATCTTAATGTTCAAGCCAATTTTTTAATTTGAACATTTTGGACTTAATTCGCTGCATTAGAACATGCATCATGACATTTAAACTTGTTCATGCATCATATAGATTTTTATTTTATATTCTGTTTTTGTGCTAACTTGCAGTCTGCCCTTGGTTTTGGTTTTGTGTTTTTTGTCTTTCGCTTTGTGTTTTTGATCCTTATCTTAGCACCATGCCTAGGAAAACTAGAGCTCATAAGGCCACTTCCACTTCCTCTGAGTCTCCCACTAGGGTTGAGTTGTTTAAGAATGATAATTGTAGAAAAGCCTATGACACCTTGAACTGTAAGCGTAAGATCTAGTCTGAGCGAGCTGTTGTGTTAGATCAGCTTGATCCGGCCATTAGGGCCAATTTTGAGTCTAGAGGTTGGTTGCCTCTCTTAGAGATAGATCATCCACCTCCGACCGCCCTGATTAGAGAGTTCTTCTCAAACCTCTCTTGCCACGTCTATGATTCCAACACCCTAGTTAGGAGTTGGATACGAAGTGTAGAGTTCACGATTACCCCTCGGGTAGTGGCTGAGGCTCTTGGGGTGTCGGTTGTTCGGGATGCTGACTATCCCTATGATGAGTCACCCTCTTTAGACGTTGTCATGTCTTACATCACTGGGTCATCTATCCAGTGGGGTTCTGATCCTCGGATCACGTCCGCTGAGCTTACCGAGATGGCCTATCTCCTCTTTAGGATAGCGTGTCATTCCTTGTGGCCTATCTTTGACTTCCACACCATCCCTTTAGAGCGATGTGTGTTTTTGTACGCTTTTGTTTTTGGAGCGTCTATCAGTTTTCCTCACTTGTTCCTTCGTTCTTTGAACGAGGTTCATAGGAGTTCTGCCGTAGGGCATGCACTGATTCATCCTATTTTCATTCATAGGATTTTGCTCTACTTAGGTCTAGATGGTTTTTCATCTGGTGAGCCTGTTCATGTGATTGCTCCCATAGGTGCCACCTTTCTTCGTTAGAGGGTTGCTCAGTTGTGAGTTGCTCCTTCTCGTCCTAGAGGTGCGTCATCTAGTAGTGTTCCCCCTCCTGCCTCTTCTATAGGTACAGTTGCTGCTGAGACTTCAGGTGCTACTGCTGATGCTGATGCTGATGTTCCTCCACTGATTGCTTCAGATGATTCAGACATTCGTCGCACGTTGGATCATGTCTTGACCGTTCAGGCGGCTCAAGGACAGATTTTGGTGGACGTACTTGATGAGATCCGTGCCTTACGTGCGGAGTTGGTGCAGTTTAGACCACCTCCTTTTTGATGATGGATATCTTGTTTGTCCTTTGACATTCCGTCACAAAAAGGGGGAGTACTTTGTAGGGTTTTTGTTTTCAGGGGGAGTTTATTTGTTTTTGGTTGGAGTTTGTGGAGTTTTAGATTGTATCTAGGTGCTTCACTGTGTACTTAGCATTTTTAGCTCTTACCTTGTTTTTGATGGGATATTCTTGTTAGGGGGAGTTTTTATGTTTTGTTGGTACTTTATTTATTTCTTGTTTCAAACTGCTTATTGATTTATATTTATGAGTTATTCATTGATATATGTCTTTATTTGTGTGTTGTTTGAAATCAAGAAGTTATTTTGTTTACTTGTATTGTTTCCACACATGCGGTTATGCACTTTGTTTAGTGTTTCAGGAAATATACAGGTTGATTCAATTGAGCTGCTGTCTACACTTGCAATTGATGGATAGTAGTTAGGATTGAATTTGTTTTATGAGCATTATTTTGTAAAGGGCTTTTTATTTTGTAAACTTTGAGCTTCTAAGTTGTGTTTTGTCAGGGATTGCTAAAGGGGGAGTTTGTTAGGTTCTAAAGTTTAGGATTTTATGTATTTAGAACTCTAATGTGTAATGTTGGCAAACTATTATAAAAATAATGTGTTTAGAAGTGTTTAAGTCTAGCTCAAAGTTGTGATTTTATGTAAAGTTGGAATCGAGCTAAAGCAGGAAGCACTGTGCCTTTCGGCCTTGCTCGATCAGTCGAGAGACAGGCTCGATCAATCGAAGCTCGGGTAAAATGCTTTTCTCTAGATTCGTCCAACTCAGCCCTAGTTGTTTTAAAACGTTTTTAGGGTTTCTTATTTGTCCTAAGTATAAAAGGCAAACCCTAGCCACGTTTTAGTGTTGCTCATATTTGCGGTTTGTGTAAATCTCTTGTGAGATCTAGAAGAGTTTTCCTTTACACAAACTTAAGGTTTTCAAGGAGAAAATTTATCTACGCCTTGAGAAGATAGATAAGTGCATATGTGGACAATGTCAGATAGGTAAACAGATAAAATCTAAACATTCGTCTGTGGTTAGTGTTCAAACTTTAAGACCTCTGGAGTTATTGCACATTGATCTTATGGGTCCTGCTCGAGTTCAGAGTTTAGGAGGAAAGAAGTATATTCTAGTGGTTGTGGATGACTTTACCAGATATAATTGGGTTGTGCTTTTGAAAGATAAAGCTGAGACTCCTAAGAAGATGATACATCAGTGTAAGAAATTGCAGGTTGAAAAAGATACTGTGGTAGCCAGAATCAGAAGTGACCATGGAAGAGAATTTAAGAATATCAAGCTAGCTACCTTCTGCAATGAACAGGGCACACATCAAGAGTTCTTATCACCCAAGACACCACAACAAAATGGAATAATTGAACGGAAAAATAGGGTTATTCAAGAGATGGCACGTGTCATGCTGCACAATAAAAAATTACCAAAATCTTTATCGGGAGAAGCAGTTAACACTGCTTGCCATATACTCAACCGGGTATATTTTAAACCTGATTCCAAGAAGACTCCTTATGAACTCTGGAGAGGAAAGAAGCTGGTTGTTAAGTATTTCAGGATATTTGACAGTGATTGTTACATTCTACGTGATAGAGAGAACCTAGAGAAACTTGATGCAAAGAGTGACAAGGGATATTTTCTAGGGTACTCCTCTACTAGTAGAGCATATAGAGTGTATAACTTGAGAACCAAAACTGTTATGGAATCGTCAAATGTTGTGATTAATGATGAAGTATGTCCAGAAGCACATTCAGAAAGTACTACTCCGGTTCAAGATAAGCCTATGGAGGTTAATGACTCACTTCCTGTTGATTATGTTGGGAAACATAGTGATGAGGAGCTAATGCTGTTGAATGATGCAATTTCTGTGCCATCAAGTTCTGAATCATCCACTCCAGTTCATGAGACTCAACAGGTTCAACATGAGTTTAGTCCTTCATCAGAACAGAAAGGTATATCCACATCTTCAGTTAAAGGTCCTTCCTTTAGAGTAAGACTTAATCATCCCTCCTCAAATATATTGTGAAGTTTGAATGACAACATGAGATTAAGGTCAAAAGCCTTAAGTGTAATTACACACTCGTGCTATCTGTCCCAATTCGAACCAAAAAAAGTAGATGAGGCATTTCAAGTTGCTGATTGGGTAAACTTTATGCATGAAGAACTTCATCAATTTGTTCGGAATGATATGTGGGAATTAGTTCCTAGACCAAAGGGTGTAAATGTAATTGAAACTAAATGGATCTTTAAGAACAAATCAGATGAACATGGCACTATTATCAGAAATAAATCAAGACTTGTTGTTCAAGGCTACACACAAGCGGAAGGGATTGACTTTGATGAGGCCTTTGCTCCGGTAGTAAGATTGGAATCCATTAGGATACTGTTGGCTATAGCTAGTCATCTGAACTTCAAGCTATATCAAATGGATATCAAAAGTGCTTTCTTGAATGGAATGCTGTAAGAAGAAGTATATGTTGAACAACCTAAAGGATTTGTTGACCCTCACAGACCAGATGATGTGTATAAATTGAAGAGAGCATTGTATGGTTTGAAACAAGCTCCACGGGCTTAGTATGATAGATTGACTGCATATCTCACTAAGCATGGCTTCGAAAGGGAATTTGCAGACACTACTCTCTTCATAAGAAAGGATAAGAACAGTTTTGTTGTAGCACAAATTTATGTAGATGATATTATTTTTGGTGCTACTAATGACTCTGTTGCTCATTCTTTTGCAGATGAAATGAAGGCAATGTTTGAAATGAGTATGGTTGGTGAACTAACTTATTTCTTGGGATTACAGGTGAAACAAACAGACTTAGGGATCTACATCAACCAAGCAAAATATGCAAAGAATCTAGTCAAGAGATTTGGACTGGACAATGCTGCCCATGCTAGAACACCAATGGCCGCCAATGCAAAATTAACAAATGATCCATCAGGTGAGTCTGTTGATGTTACATTATACAGAAGAATGATTGGATATCTTTTATATTTGACTGCTAGTCGGCCTGATATTACATTTAGTATTGGTGTTTGTTGTAGATTTCAATATAATCCTAAAGTTTCACACTTAATTGCTGTCAAAAGAATAATTAAATATGTTGCTGGAACTTGTGATTATGGATTACTTTATAATAAAGAGTCTAATCTGTCTCTTGCTGGTTTCTTTGATTCTGATTGGGCTGGTAATGCTGATGATAGAAAAAGCACCACTGGTGTGTGTTTTTATGTTGGTGCTAATCTTGTTGCTTGGATGAGTAAAAAGCAAAATTCTGTATCCTTGTCTACTGCCGAGGTAGAATATATTGCTGCTGGAAGTTGTTGCTCACAACTTCTTTGGATGAAAAAGGTTTTAACTGATTATGGGATATCCCAAGATACCATGGTGGTTTACTATGATAACTCTAATGTTATTGACATATCTAAGAACCCTGTTCAACATTCTAAGACTAAGCACATAGAGATTAGGTATCACTTCATTAGGGATCTTGTTGAAAGAAAGATTGTGTGTCTTGAGTATATTCCTACTGAACGTCAGAATGCCGACATTTTCACCAAACCTCTTGATAGAAGTAAGTTTGAGATCCTTCGTCAAGTAATTGGTGTGATTCTGTGTCCCTGATTTGTCTTGGTCTTCTTGGTCCTTGTGCTTCATTGCTCTACCCTTTGTGACCATTGTTCTTTGGTTTTGTTGTGTTTTTTGTTTTCTAGGATTTGCATTGCATAACATTCATGCATTTCATTCTAGGTGTTTTTTTTTTTATTAAAATAAAAAAAAAAAAGGAGAAAAAGGAAGCAAATTTTGTTTTTGTACTATTCTTTTTGGTTTTTGAAAACAAGGTTGGTCAATTTATTTTCACATAACATGTCGTTTGTACCTTTTTTAGTTTTGATGAGCTTATTTATTGCACTTTACTAGTTGAAGCTTTGTAGTGTATGTTGTGTGGGAAAGATGTTTATGGTTTTTGATTACTCTGTCTCAATCTTGAAGTCACATGTTTTTGAATGTTGGACTTGAACTTTTATAGAAAGGCATAAATAACCATCTCACCACTGTTCATTAGTCAATCATGAACACCTTAGTGCATATCATAAGATTTTGTACTCGAGAAAGTGTAGCACATACACAAAAAGAACATAAGGTGAAGCCTCGGTTTAAATTGCTTAATTCTTAAAATTAAAATTGGTGTGTACTACTAGGCTTGATGCCAAACTCACATGACTTAAAATTGATATGTATATTATGAGGCATAAATACAAGAAACTTACATGATTGTAAGCTTATGATCTAGGAGATGTGAGAGTTATATGATATAACTCTTTAGGTAATAATCTCTTTTTAAATTCTTTGTGATGAATTTTGTAAACTTTGTGATTGATTGCTATTCACATATCACCTCACATGTATCTCAAGCTTTTGCTAGTTGCACAAACTACACGAGTTACTCTTTGCTAAACTTTGTACATGTTATTGTATGTGTTTATGATCTGACCAACCAAGTTTTGCAAATACTTTGAATTTTGTGCAAAATTAATTTGTTGCTTGAAAATTTGTGAAGAATGCAAGAAATTTTATTTTTGGGAATTTGGGCTTAAAATTCTTGTTTTGAAAATCATATCATCACATACTCATGCATTTTGTTCTTAAATTTCAATGCCTTGAGTTGATTCTAAATGTTTTTCAAAAAACTGTGTTTTTCCTCAAATTTAGTGAGCCTCTGCCCATTTCAATTGATCCATTTTGTTTTTCGATCAATCGAAAATTTTTAAAAATATTAGAGAATGCTTCTGTCTGTTTCAATTGATTGAAACTGATTTTCGATCGATCGAACTCTTTTCAAAATGTTTTAATAGAGTCTCTGTCTGTTTCGATTGATCGAGGCTATTTTTCGATCGATCAAAACTCGTGAAACATGTTTTTTAAAAAGGTCAGAATGTCTTTTTCAAAAGGTACTTTTCAAAAAAATTTCAACCTTTCCTCTCTCTTCGACTTGGCTAAGGCTCCACCAAAGATTTTTTGTTGTTTTCTTCCGAGATTTTTGCAAGGTTTTTGTCTTCCAAGGCCGGTAAGTCCTTTTTGCCCTTCCTTTTGCATTTTATTTCATGTTTTCATGCATTTTTCATGCTTTGCATTGGGTATTTTCGGCACTTTTCACATGTTGGGGTTTTTGATGTTTCAAATCTTTTTTGGTGAAATTGATCATCGGTTTTTTGTTCTAGGATGTTATTATCATGGTTCTTGTAGTTTAATTTGATCAATTTTGTGGTTTTTGAAAAATTGAAAATTCTAGGGTTTGAAATTGTTCCGAATTGGGGATTTTGCCAAATTGGGTTAAATTGATGAAATTAGCTTGTTAAATTGATGTATTTGGTCATTAATTTTTGAACTCTATCATGTCTAATGATCAATTCATCAATATCTTTCAAATTGAGCAAGTGGTTTTCAAAATTTTGGGGTTTTTGTGTTAATACCTCTATGTTCAAGCCAATTTTGTGAATTTGAACTTTATGGACGTAATTGCATTGCATTAGGACATGCATTATGCCATTTAAATTGTTCATGCATCATATAGATTTTTGTTCTATATTTTTTTTGTGCTAACTTGCAGTCTGCCCTTGGTTTTGTCTTTTGTGTTTTTGTTCTTTTGCTTTGGGTTTTGGTCCTTATCCTAGCACTATGCCTAAGAAAACTAGAGCCCATAGGACCCCTTCCACTTCCTCTGAGTCTTCCTCTAGGAGTGAGGTGTTTAGGAATGATAAGTGCAGAGAGGCCTTTGATACTTTGAACAGTAAGTGTAAGATATGAGTTGAGCGAGCTGTTATATTAGATGAGATTGATCCGGCCATTAGGGCTAACTTTGAGTCTAGAGGTTAGTTGCCTCTCTTAGAGATAGATCATCCACCCCCGACCGCCCTGATTAGAGAGTTCTTCTCGAACCTCTCTTGTCACGTCTATGATTCCAACACCCTTGTTAAGAGTTGGATACAAGGTGTTGAGTTCACCATTACCCCTTGGGTAGTGGTTGAGGCTCTTGGGGTTCCGGTTGTTCGGAAGCCTGACTATCCCTATGATGAGTCACCCTCATTAGGTGTTGCCATGTCATACATCACTTGGTCATCTATCCAGTGGGGTTCTGATCCTCGGATCACGTCCGTTGAACTTACCGAGACTGCCTATCTTTTCTTTAGGATAGCGTATCATTCATTGTGGCCTATTTCTCACTTCCACACCATCCCTCTAGAGCGATGTGTGTTTTTGTATGCGTTTGTTTCTGGAGCATTTATCAGTTTTCCTCATTTGTTTCTTCGTTCTTTGAACGAGGTTCACAGGAGTTCTGCCGTAGGGCATGCGCTTATTTATCCTATTTTCATTCATAGGATTTTGCTCTTTTTAGGTCTAGATGGTTTTCCGTCTGGTGAGCCTGTGCATGTTGTTGCTCCCATAGGTGCCACCTTTCTTCGATAGAGGGCTGCTCACTTGAGAGTTGCTCCTTCACGTCCTAGAGGTGCGTCATCTAGTGTTGTTCCCCCTTCTCCCTCTTCTATAGGTGCTGATGCTGCTGAGACATTGGGTGCTGCTGCTGATGCTGATGTTCCTCCATCGACTGCTTCGAATGATTCAGACATTCATCGTACATTGGATCATGTCTTGACCGTTCAGGCAGCTCATGGACAGATTTTGGTGGACATGCTCGATGAGATCCGTGCCTTGCGTGCGAAGTTGGCGTAGTTTAGACCACCTCCCTTTTGATGATGGATTTTTGTCTACCCTTTTGGTATTCCGTCACAAAAAGGGAGAGTACTTTGTAGAGTTTTTGCTTTCAGGGGAGTATATGTTTTTTGGTTGGAGCTTGTGGAGTTTAGATTGTATCTAGGTGCTTCACTTTGTACTTTACATTTTTAGCTCTTGCCATGTTCTTGATGGGATATTCATGTTAGGGGGAGTATTATTTTTGTTGATACTTTATATGTTTCTTGTTTCAAACTGTTTATTGATTTATATTTATGAGTTATTCATTGATATATGTCTTTATTGTGTATTGTTTGAAATCAAGAAGTTAATTTGTTTACTTGTATTGTTTCCACACATGCGGTTATGCATTTTGTTTGGTGTTTCAAGAAATATACAGGTTGATTCAATTGAGATGCTGTCTACACTTGCAACTGATGGATAATAGTTAGGATTCAATTTGTTTTATGAGCATTATTTTTGTAAAGGGCTTTTTTATTTTGTAAACTTTGAGCTTCTAGTTGTGTTTTGTCATGGATTGCCAAAGGGGGAGTTTGTTAGGTTCTAAAGACTTAGGTTTTTATGTATTTAGAACTCTAATTTGTATTGTTGGGAAACCATGATCAAAACAATGTGTTTAGAAGTGTTTTAGTTTAGCTCAAAGTTGTGCTTTAATGTAAAGTTGGAATCGAGTTAAAGCAGGAAAGCATTGTGCCTTTCGGCCTGGCTCGATCGATCGAAGCTCGGGTAGAATGATTTTCTACAGATTTTTTCCAACTCAGCCCTAGGTGTTTTAAAACGTTTTTAGGGTTTCTTATTTGTCCTAAGTATAAAAAGCAAATCCTAACCACATTTTAGTGTTGTTTATATTGCGGTTTGTGTAAATCTCTTGTGAGATCTAGATGAGCTTTTCTTTACACAAACTTAGGTTTTTCAAGGAGAAGATTTATCTACACCTTAATGATCAATTCAGTTGCTGCTATTGAAGCTTAAAGAAAATACAAGCGGGTGTGCTTGTATCTGGTGGTGAATCCAAGAAAGAAGGAGTCCGTGGTTTCGAAGTTTGCACGTGGTTGTGTCAGTAAGTTCTACTGGTTGGTAGCAATAAGAAGTTGAGCGTGGGGCTTGTAAGTCTTATTGTATGAACTTCGATTCTTTCAAGATAGTGTATTCAAGTTTACCTTGAGGATAGCTAGGTCAAATCCTCCCTAGGTTTTTACCGGTTTGGTTTCGTGGGTGATCATATCTTGTGTTATTTATTTTCCACTGTTTTGCATGATTTGATCTTTGTTTTTGTGATAACCTAGACTTGTTTAATTGGACTAAGTAACAACTTGACTAATTACCTAGATTAAATCAATTGTTTTAAGGGGTCTAAAAACTGTCACAAAGCATACTTCTCTAGTGGTACAGCAGGATTTCCTCTCCAATTGCCAAACGTTGAATCATCCAGGAAGTTGTATAAGTGCTGCCTAAACGTGTTTGAGAGGAAAGCAATCTGTGGGTGCGGGTCTTCTATAAGCCAAGAGTCAAAATATATAGGCCCACCAAGCGCAAACAATCCCTACTCAAGTAATGTGGGAGATTATGTGAAAGGAGAGGTTACATACATGGTGATGGATGATCTGGCGGTGAAACCATTGTCCACAACTTCTCTTGCCACAGTGCTTAACAAGTTCAATGTCAAGGATACAGGGGTTCTTCAAGAGAAAGTGGTCGATTTGGGCGTGGATGAGGTGTGTGTCAGTCACATTCTTTGTTTTCTGTCCATGACTAGAATTTTATTTCTCTTCTTCTTTTATATTTTTGTCCTGAAAAATATTGCTAAAGCTCGTTTAAACTGAGATTGAGAGTACTAATTGATTGTGGCTATACGATTGCTAATTCTTGTAATTGCCTTTAATTTTCTCCTTTATCTGGTTTGTCGCTAGGTTCTGAAATTGCTCAAAGCTTCTCTGCTTTCAAAGAGTATTCTCACTGATGTCTTCCTCCCCATTTTTTAAGGGGAAGTGGATTCTCCAAAAATAAGGAAAGTGGAATGTTTTGTCACTGCACCTCCAAGAATAAGTTTTTTAATTTGAGAAGAACTTCCAAGAGGAAGTTAATTGGCTATAAGGCAAGTTAAAATTTAAATAGCAAGGAGGTGTTTTAGTTTCAAATATATATGTTATAAATATTACTATGTTAGTCAAAACTGGTGTGGCAATGTAAAGGGAAACATGCTTGCTCTTCTTAATTTTCTTTTTCTGTTGCAAATACTGCCTAATTGTTTAATTCTTGCCTTAGTACATGCCAGTGTAACAAACCTTTCCTGGAACTCAAACCTTTGGCTTTTCTATTAAAAAACACATTTTAATTAAAAAAATATAACATAAAACGGATCAAAAGGCTAGGGTTTAGGGAGGCATGCTCACAAAGGAATTACTCTTGTTCCAAAGGGGTTTATTGAAATCTTTTGAACCCTCAAAGTCATCCATCCAGTGCTGTGGAAAACATATGACACATTTCAGGGCAATAAGAAAGGCCAAATGTAAATCCCTCCTGACATTGTTAATTAGTGTTTATTTTTGATATGTTGTCTTCGGCCCTTTGTATCTGGGCTTTGCTGGTTTATTTTTTGATAATTATCATGTATCACTCTTGCTAATCCTTCTGATAATGAAAACATGCGTTGGACATTAAAAAAAAAAAGGTAATCCCTCCTCACATTTCACACATTAATCAAAATCTAGAAGATTCCCACTAACCTGGCGGAGGAAATATTTACTTGAGAGAGATGGATCAAACATGCCACTCCATTGATTTTTTTGTGAATGAGCTGACTCATTCATTGTGGATTTTATGTGTTCTTTGAGTCCGTTTGGTTAGGTGATTTGAGAGCTTAAAATAGCATTTTGCAACTCCTAATATCTTTTTCTACAAACGCTCATTTTAAACTCAAAACATCATTTTGCAACAGCTAATTATACAAACACATCATTTGTGTATATTGTTCATATGTGCAAGAAAAGCTGTAACAAGGTGCTTTGTATGGATTCTCTTTGTTCTCTCAATTGTGGAGGGACTGTACCTTAATTGACTAGAGAAGTATCTGATTAAAATAGGCATCTAATTTTTCTCTCCCTTGTTATCAAATATGAAATGGCTAACAGTTTAACACCATAATAGTTGGAACGTCAAATTCAATTCTGAATTTTTGGTTTTTTTGTTTTTTGTGTTTGTTAAAGTTGGACAAATTACACTTCTCGTTATGTGAGATGAGATTTCTCACTGCGAAAGTTTTGCCGGAATAATAAACTTAACAATCAAGAAAAAAATATGTTATAAATCTTACCACACTCAAGTAGAAATTATAAAATGCACAAAAAAATAGATATTTCATTGGTACTCAAAATATTATCCACTCTTTGTTACACGCACCACTTCTCACCATTTCACTCTTTACTTTCTTATTTCCTTACACTTTAATTTTCTTTCTTGCTTACACTTGATGCTTGATTCATACTGTAGGAAGCCTTATATAGAAAACCGATTATACTTCACTTCAAAGACAGAGACAAAGCATTAAAAACTATCACCTACAATACATACGAAGAAGAGTCAACAAAATTAAATCTTCTTCCTTTAAAATCCTATCCCACATTGCTTATCCTTTTATCACACAACGAAATATCAAATACAACATTCACTAACTAAAGTATACTATTACCTATAAAAAAAATAAAACTGAAGTACCCTATTCGTCCTTATATTACTTTCTAGCCACCCTAATACGTGCAAACATACATCATGGTAACACACAGGCAAAATGTTTTTAAACACAACACCATCCTATTGCTGAAGTCGGTGATTGAATCTTAAAATATGGAGTCATGGGAAAATCATTTTAACCCTAGGGCATCTATACTTGAGCAGTATAATTGTAAACATCACATTTTGTACCCCTTACGACTCAGGCCTGCGTTCTCCAATGATAATGAAATTCTAAGGCCCAAGGTTGGTTTAGGGCCTAATTAGATTTACTACAAAAAAAATGACCTATTGCAAAGGGCCAAAAAGCGCCGCTAAAGGTACATTTGACCTTTAGTGGCGGGTGCTATTGTGGCGGTTCTTCCTACCACCGTTGTGGTGCCGCTATAGATCTATTGCGGTGGTAAAAAAAAGCACCACTGTAGATACACCTTTTAGTGGCGGTTTTGGTTTATTGCGGCGGGCATAAAACCGCCGCCATATGACGATCAAATTTATGTCAATTGACTTTTAGCGGCAGGTCATGTACATTGCTATTGGTGTCCACCTTTAGCGGCGAGCACACTGCGCCGCTATAGGCAATTAATTAAAATGGACTAATTGCACTTTTAGTGGTGGGGTAAAAACACCGCTATATGTGCGTACCTTTAGCGGCGGGCAATAAGCGTTGCTATAGGATTTTATTTAAATCATCAAATGTGCACCTATTGCGGCGCTTTTTGACCGCCGCTATAGGGTTTTTTTTTTTTTTTTTTTTTTTTTTTTTTTTTTTTTTTTTTTTCTAGTGGGCTTTAAAACCACCGTTTGCATCAAATATGTTGTTCAAACCTGTTACAAATATATTGTTCAGACCTGTTTAAAACATGTAATAGTTTTAGTTCTACTAACACAATACCACAATTGTAATTAATTAACAACACTACATATGTCTCCAAACTAACGTAATATTAACATAAAAATATATTATCAAATACATAACGTTGTCTATAACCACCATCATAAGATTAACAAAAAAAGATGTGGTCTTTTGAATAAAACAACCGCTCAAATTAAGCTAATACTATAATCAAAGTTCCAAAGTGTTTAAAAATATCCTTCAACACTTGCAAAAAATGCGGTTGTTCTTCCGTAATTCTTTGTACACAAAAAAGTCCTCGAATATCAAGGTAAAACTTATAAGCTGCTTGGTTGATAGGATGTAGCTGACGATTTTTGGAGAGTTAAAGATTGTTGAGCCGAAGGAACATTCTACATACAAAGTATGATTACTCAATAAGTGCGCATAAATGGAATAGAATGACAAGAAAATATTAGCAAGGCAAAAAATGGGAACGAGTTAAATGAAGACATTTATATGCACTCACAACAACAACGAAGTGCTTACAAAGAGAAAAACATTGACTAAGTCTTTGTTAATATACCTTATTTCATTGGGAAGAAATTTGTTGCATTTGTTGGAGCATGCAAGTCATTCTTTGCTTCATTTCTTCGAATTGACTAAATCTTTCCTTCATTTCGTCAAAACTTGCAAGTTTATCCTCCATAGTAGCCAAGGAAGTCTTTAGTTGTGCAACTTCGTAGTCCCTTGCTTGACTTGAGTGTATTTCAATGTCCGTGAGAGCACTCTTGCTACTTCGACCACTTGGGCTTAGACCAAATCCTACCCCACGAATACAACCTTTGCACTCCTTACCCATCACTTTGGCAAACACATCATCTGTTGACCATGCAATACTACCACTTGTGTCAGATGACTGCAATTGATTTGAAGGATTAACCAACAATTTCTTCATTTTGTCATGATATTTGGGTTTGAACGAAACAAAAAAAGTTAGAAATCATATAGTTAAAATGACCCCACAACATATATATACATATATATATAGGATGGGACAAGCAAGAACCAATATGTACTAGTAACCCTCAAGAGAAAATTGACAATCTACAGGCAACTCACCACATGAACCTTTCCAAAAAAAAAAAAAAAATCATATGTATGCTGTAATATAACAAAGGAATTAAATATAGAGGCCTCAACTTAGTAAGAATAACATTTCCACAATGAAATGGAGTTTGCTATGTAATTCAACAATCAAATGACCCCACAATAAAAAGAATGTGTATTGGCTAACATCAAATTGAAATATATCAATTTAAAAATTAAAAAAATCATTAATAACAATTATCATTGAATTCCTATTTTGTCTACCCCCAACTACAATGGAGAAATTACTCACCATTTTTGCTTTCACTACAAGATTAACTGCAGATCCATCTTTATGAGTATGTAGTATTGGATATAATACTGTACGCTTTACAGGACGTCCATCTGTTTTTGCCTACATTATGAATAGCATATTTATGTAGTGATAAATATTGGTTTCACATAAACTTTAGGAGAAGTCAAAATCATTTAAAAAATAGTCATAATACTTATTACTTTTTTTGCAGCGTGCACAGCAAAGCTACAAGAACCAGTAGTATGTAAGTCATCCTGTTTAGAACGAAGCTCCTTATTCTTCTTTGACTCTATCTACATTCAACAAAATAACATGTTTATATACAGTATGCTTTAAGTATCTAAAGCCACTTTTAGCTAAAACCAAAATGCAAACAATATTTACAGTATTTTACTAATTTATCAGAGTTGCACACAAAAAACTACAATGTATTGGACACAAGCTACACAAAAAGGTCACTATAAAATTATCATAAATAAAAACTTTTAGCACATTTATCTATACATTGTACATTAAAAGTGGCAAGAAATATGAAATTTGCTTGATAAATAAGATTATTCAAAGTTGACATATGCTTAGCACAAAAAGGTCACTCATTTATAGAACCATATGCTTAGGTTAATGATAATACAAAGATCTATCATAATCATGAGTTTCTCACATAAAATAAAAATTAAGTATCACTCATTAAATTCCAATATGTCATTTCAACTTTGCACAACATAAAACAATGAATAAAACCAAAAAAAAAAAAAGTCTCATTTTAAGATTTTCTTCATTGCTTATTGTTAACACAAATGGTAAAATAAAGCCATGTGCACACACACACACTAGAGCCTTGTCTTAGTTCTCTTAGAGTTGTGCTAAAAGACTAGAACCATCTAACAGTTTGTAGTTACCATTATTATTTTTAACAAAGAGTAGAATTCCCACATTCAAACTCACTAGGTTGGGGGCCTCTCCCTCCCCTATTTCTTAGGAATTGTATTGATGTAGTCCCAAAACAAAGAAAGCCCTATGAATCTTTAATCTGCCTTTCATGTGCATAAAATATGACCTTCACACACTAAATGGCAAGCATCTTCATCACAAAGCAAGCATGGCAAACAAAATTACATGCTTAATCATTTTTGTAAATACACTAAAATCAAATTGCAAATCTTTGAAACTAACAATGGTGAAGCCACAAAAGAAGTTTAGCATAAAACAACTACATGCCATTTTGACTGAATAAGCTAACTCAGTACTAACAAACTATACACCATCAAAGAGCTTTGTTGAATCTTTTCTTATGAAATATGAAACACAACTTCTCATATATACCAGTTTCACAAAAAGTCCACATAAAACTAACAAATCCTATCTGAAAGTAATCTAATATGTATTCTCTCAATTTCTCAATAATCATTCTCTTTTTGGTATGATCCATGATGGAAAAGAGAGAGAAAACAAACATACCACTGCATCATCAGTATACCAATGATCAATAAGTATTTCCCAATCTTGTGTTATGCATCCATTGGGTTCGTTGTTCTTTACTCGTGCTTTGTTTCTTGAATCAAGTATATAATGTTGTTTCTTCAGCCTAGACTTATGATCCCTCCAAGTCTTCCCAATTTTTTGTAAAGTAAATGTCTTCAGAGCCGCATATGCAATAGGATTAACAAGGACACAATATTTTTGCTACAAGCAAATAATTGAGTTATCAAATTACAAATGTTTTCATGCAAAAATACTTAAGTAAAACCTAGTACAAAATGTCATAATTACAAGTATTATAACTTCTTTAATACCTCTACAACACGCCAACACTCTTCTTTAAATTCTTCTGGCATGTCCTTCCAATTAAGAAATCTAATCGGGCACATGTGGAGTTTCCGTGCAATCGTACCCAAGAAACCAGTGAAAGTCCTCGCCCCATCATCAACCGGCTGAAGCATACTATTTAGCGGCAACTCAATTTCTTCTTCATCAGGAAGATCCCAAATATCCAAGTACTTGCTTGGCCCGTGAGTGACATGTACAGCTGGTTGCACATCTGAATTTTGAAGGAGATAATATTAACCAATGTCAAATAACAAGACATGCAAAGCTAATGATGGGTCTAAATATTCTATTAAACAAGTGGTCATTATACGCTAAAGAAAATAAAATATTAAAAACATGCTAAATGGTACATGTTTCCAATCAAGAGGTGAGGAAGCATTCAAAACTTTGAAACCTGCATGGTTTTAAGAATAATTCAAAACTTTGGTTCAATTAAAAAAATTGAACCATGCAACATAATATATATACTTATATATATATATATATATATATATATATATATAAATGGTGTAAAGTAGATTTATCATAGCCATACTCTTAGCTATTAACATGTTTCTGGTGTGAGTCAAATAGCCTTTCTCTTAAGGTTGCATGATGCAAGATCTCAAAATTAACACTCTAAGGAGAATCCTAGAATTTTGTGGTAGGTAATGGTTGAGAGGAAACCAACTTACATGCCCATTTGTTTCATAAAATTTCATATAAGGGTTCACAACTTACATGCCCATATTTTGTGTATGAATGGTAAACTATTGAGTAAAAAGCTCATACCTTGTGTAGAAGCTTCATGCGTTTCTTGGTCCCCCACTTCATCCATATCTTGTGAAGAAGCTCTTTCTAATGTTACACTCTTGGAATAAGTGCGCAGCTTTGTCTTTCGCCTTCCCATTTCAAGTGTCAAAGTCTAAAATAAACATGTATATAATTAGCACAATGACAATTAATGGTACAAGTAATTGTAACACTAAAACTTCTCATAAAGCAAATCTATATAAGACTACCCTTAAACAACACAAATACAATATTTTCAACGAGAGCCCCAAATATCTCTCTTATTTCAGCAACATATACCACATTTATAAAATACAAATGGGCTATCTATTCACATCCAAACTTCATGCAATTTTACAGAGCCATTCCTTTAGATGTCTAGTAGATATCGTATTAGTTTCAGAGACAAAGTATAAAACCATGATTTATTAAAAATCATACAAGACAACGTGCTCAAATCTGTCTTGGCAGAATTTTATACAACTTAGAAATTAAACCATTATTATTATATTGATTCAATTACTGTGAGGCCACTTCCATTACAATCATGTGTGTCTTAGAATATGATTTAATACAGATTTTTCACCTTGTAAACACTGAATCTGTCACAATGACAGCTTTTATACCTATAGTATTAAATAATTGCTATTGGCCTTCATTTTGTGTGGGTGTTTTTATACCTATAGTATACATGTTAGAAGACATTAATAGGCGTCCAATTGACCATAATATCTTCAACCTTTCAAATTGCTAACACAAGATCACAAATTTCAGCATCTAACAATCAAATTAGAGAATATAGAAGGGAAACTCAAAAAACAATTACACCATCAAAATACCCAAAATAAGATAAGGTTTCATAGATAAATTTTCATGCAATTTTACAAGCATGGAAACCAAGACCTAAAATATAATGAGTGATACAAAGGTATTAACTAGAGTCATCACCACTAAACTCATCATCATTGAAGCCATCATCATTGGACTCATCATCATTAGCCTCATAAACATCATCACTAAGCTCTTTATCATCGATAAAGTCTTGTTCAAGCAATTCATCCCCACTAATCAATGGTGTATTATAAATTGTTCCTTCTTCATTAACTCGAGCTCAAGCATGGTTGTCATTTGCATCATCACATGCATCATCAGTAGTTACATTATAAGGGATATTCTTCATATATGTATCCACTTCTTCATCATCATCTATAGCTTCAATACCAACATCAAACACCTCCCTAGGTTTTGTTTTGACCACCACCATCCAATCTTTATGTCCCATATCCTCCACGTAAAACACTTGCGAAACTTGAGATGTTAATACATAAGGTTCGTCAATCAATTGATCACTCGTGTGTATCAATCTTGAAAATTTGACAAGGGGGAATCCAAAATCATCTTTTTTGCATTCTCTCCCACTAATAACGTCAGCCCATTGACATTTGAATAATACATATCGATACTTGTCAGAATAGTTCAACTCAATAATATCGATTAGTACATCATAATAAGTAGCACCACCTTCAGTAATAATACAAACTCCACTATTTTGAGTTTTCCTAGTTGTCTCAAAATCTTTGGTGCAAAACTTCAAACCATTTATGACATAATGCTTGAACCGTTTTGCTTTATTATCTGGATATCGAGCAAACCATCTAACTTTATCAGAGAGTTCCTTTCTCGTAGAGGCATCCATTGACATCACTTATAGAGAAATGCTTTTATTATAAGTATATTATCTGAAGTGTTACAATCGAAAATAGTTCTATATATATATATATATATGCTTTACTTACATATTCCCTAAACCAACTGCATAATTCCTCTATATGTCGCTTTTGAATAACATCATCAGTCACATGAAAAGGAAAACCAGCCTTGATCTCCGCTATGTGTACACTGTGTAGACAAACATGTTAGTGTTAATCTAAAGTATTGTACTGGAATGTTGTTAAAGGATACGCAAGGACATTATCACTTACTTGCGAAATGGAGTGATTTCTTCACAATTGAATAGCAAATAATGATGTGCTTGGATTCATGAATTTGAATCTAGTGTAATGCTCATCACTGCACCCATGAATTCCTCAACATTCCTTACAGGCCGATTGAACGCAGTTTCAACAGATTTAAAATAGCGTGAGCAGAATGTTAAGCATTCTTCTGCTATATACCCTTCTGCAATGGAGTGTTTTATTATGCACGCAAAACTTAAGTCTTGACAAGTACCTATTGGAAAACCCAAGATCAATAACGGAAAATTGGTAAGTTAAACAAAACCAAATAGACCAAGTTAATATATGTGTTACCTCTCTATGGGATACATTCAACGATAATGAACTGGGTTAGCAACTTTGGCTTCGCTAGCCAAATGCATGACTAGATGTACCATCACTATAAAGAAAGAGGGAGGGAAAATCCTTTCTAACTCACACAATGTCACTGCAATTCTCTTCTCAAGAGTCCCAAGTTCCTCCACATTTAGTATTTTGGAACATATCTCCCTAAAGAAACAAAACTCCTACTCACTTCAGGGAGCAAAGATTTGCGTATTGCTATTGGATAAAGTTGCTGCATTAAGATGTGATTATCGAGGCTCTTCATCCCACTAATCTTGCGTTATTTGAATTTAACGCAACGTGAGATGTTTGAAGAATATCCATCCGGCACTCTTACATCTTTCAAAACTTGCAAAAAACCATCTTTTTCACTAGCATTCATATGGTAGCAAGCATGTGGCATACGTGTCTGATCATTTCCAACCTTTTTCAAGTGAAGTCCACTTCTTATACCCATATTCTTTAAATCTTGGTGTGCCTTCAAGTTATCCTTTGTCTTGCCATCCAAGTTCAACAATGTGCCAATTGTATTATTGACTACATTCTTTTCAATGTGCATCACGTCAAGATTGTGACGCAATATATGGTCTTCCCAATAAAGTAAGGTGAAAAATATACTTCTCTTCTTCCACACAGTTAATACTTTCTCCCTTCTTTTTTTTTTTTTTTATTGGTCAAATTAACTTTTTTCTTCCCACACACATGATCAGCTATAGCATCTGTTTGTAACATGATTTCCCCTTCGGATACTGTAATAGGAGCTGATCTCATATCAACATGCCCATCAAATGATTTTTTTTTGCTTACAGAATTTATGATCACTATCCAAGAATCGCCTATGTCCAATGTAACTAAATTTTCTTCCATATCTTAACCAACAAGATTGACTATCATAGTTACAAGAGGGATATGCGAGAGAACCTTTGGTACTCCAACCCGAAATATCATTATACGTAGGAAAATCATTTATGGTCCACAATAATGCAGCATGCACTTTGAATGATTTTTTAGAAGACACATTAAACGTTTCTACTCCAACATCTCATAACTCCTTCAGTTCGTCTATTAGGGGTTGTAAGTACACATCTATATCGTTCCCGGGTGAGGTTGGACCGGGAATCAATAATGATAGCATGAAATAAGACTTTTTCATGCACATCCATGAAGGGAGATTGTATGGGATCAAAATGACAGGCCATGTACTATGAGTAGTACTCATATTTCCATACGGGTTGAATCCATCGGTTGCTAATTGTAGCCTTACATTACGAGGCTCGAATGAGAACTCTATGTACTTAGAGTCAAATGATTTCCAAGCCTCAGAATCAACAGGATGCCTCATTAATCCGTCATTCACATGACCATTGGCATGCCACTTCATATGATTGGCTGTTTCAGGAGACATAAACAGTCGCTTCAATCTTGGCTTTAAGGGGAGCCACTGTAGAATCTTTGCAGCGTTCTTTTTTCTTCTTTTGGAGGAAGCATTAGTACTTTGTTGACCTTTAGACTCATTACTTTCCCATCTTGAAAGGTTATAGTTTAGACAAGTTTCAAGGTTGGCATTGTCCTTCCAGTATAAAATACAATCTTTAGGACAAGCATGAATCTTCTCATAGCTTAAGCCCAGATCCTTAATAATCTTCTTAACCTCATAACAATCTTTTGGCAACTTAGCATTTGAAGGAAGAAAATCAAGCAAAAACTACAGCAACATGGTAAATAATTTGTTGGTCCAACCATTAAGACATTTCATGTGGTACAATGCACAATGACTGATAATTTGCTAAAATGCTTACAACCTTCATAACATGGTTGATTAGCATCTTCAAGCAATTTCATAAATTGAAGTGCATCTTCATTAGGACCTTCTGCAGGACCTTCTGTGGATTGGTGCACACTAGGAACTTCTTTCGTTGGCCCAGATGCCATATCCTGTATGGGGAACATGTCATGCAACATGTCATGAAGATCGACATACTCTTTCGGGTTTTCTTGGACATGACTATTAGGAATTTCAATAGAAGTCTTTGTAGACGATGATTCCCCATTAAAAATACAAGGGTTATAACCCCTACAAATCCCTTTTGACACTAAGTGAGCTTGTAAAACATCTATAGGCCACGAATTTGTATGCACGCATTTTTTACACGGACATGAAATTGTTCCATTCAGGTGTGCATGGTTAGATGCAAAATTTAGAAACTATTGGATTCCATCTAAATATTCTCGTGACCTTCTATTAGTAATTTTCATCCAACTTTTATCCATTGCTATAAAATGGTTTACAAGAAATACCTATAATGTGGTTTCATGAAAATACAAACCAAGAGTTAACACACATTTCATTTACACAATTTCACTTTAATTTAATAAACAAATCATCTTTAATCATTCACTTTTAGCTATGTTCCTAATCAAATAATGAATTTAAATGCATAGAGAAGTTATCAATACATTTGGTAAGTATAACATCATTACTAGTAATATTCTTTAAGAATGGACATCTCTTTAAATATGCAATTCCATTTTAGCATTCCACATATGTGAAAAAGATAGAGAGAAGCCCTTAAAATGAATTAATCAAATAAAAACAATTCAACAACAATTATCCAATATTACATAAAACAGTTAACACTTCCAATACCAGCTAAAACCACCTTATTACTTCATGCAAGCCACCTGCTTGTCCCAATTCAACAACCCACCACAAACACAGAGAGAGAGAGAGAGAGAGAGAGAGAGAGAGAGTACCTTAAGTCTTTCACCAACTTCACTTACTTTGACTACACGAACTTAGAGAGTACCTTAAGTCTTTCACCAACTTCACTTACTTTGACTACACGAACTTATAGTGTCTCTTCTTTTTGCAATTTGCCAACAAGAAAAGAATATATATAAACCTAAGTTAATTCTCAGGCTTGACAAACAAGAGCATTAAAACCCCATAAATTTCCAACACATTCATTACTGTTGACTTTTGTTGGTGCTTTCTCAAAACAAAAAACAAAAAATTAAATTTAACAACTTGAGACCAGAAAAAAAAAAAAAAAAAATCATTAAAGCCAACAAGCGAATATATTATAATCATTAAATTTCCAGGGTACGTAAAGGTATAATGAATTACAAAATCTTCCCCGTGGAAGATTCCTCACCAATTTCCTCCTGTCTTCTATAAAATTGTTGTGTCTATCCCTAAATCTTAGAATTGATTTGACATTGATTTCATAATCACATTGTGTATTCTATCACTACTTAACAAGCTTAATTAATAATTATATATAAAACATAATTATTTAATAGGGTTAAATAAAACAAACAAACAAACCTAGCATACACGTATTTAGATTCTAAATTTGTTCACTAGTGCTAAACAATATTCCAGAAGCACAAACTTATATATTTCTAATACCACTGGGCCAAGACCTCTAATAACTTAAAAAAAAAAAAAAAAAAACAGGTTCTTTAACAGTTATAATAGCATTCCTTTATCTCAAGTTAAAAAATAAGATTCCTACTAAACTTGTACCACTTTATGTTCACACTGGGCCAGAGAGCCTGAAGGGCTGCAATCCAAAAAAAGCTTTGACCCAGATTAACTATTTGTACTTCCCAGAAAGTTCATGTTTACTTATAAGAGTTTGAGAGCATTGAACTTGGTCTAAGAGTGAACAATTACCAAACATGGGTAATGTGAAGTTGGACCAATAGTTACACTACATCTTCAATAACGTGAATAATTTCTTTTCCACCTATAAAAAGATCTAAGCCAAATAGACGGCTGCAAATATTTCATCAAACTTTCTTTCATTTCTTTTTTTGTTTTGTTTTTTTGTCTTTTTAGCATAAAAAAAAAATCTAAAAAATGGAAAAGCCCATCAAAGATAGATTGAAAAATCAAATGGTGTGGACCCAAGTTTAAAAATTGAAATCATAATTGGGCCCCAATGTAACATTGTGCCCAAATTGAAGCCGAAAACCCCACCAATTAATAATGGAAGCCGAAAGCAAACACAGAAGAGTATTTTCACTATTTTGTGTTGAAGCAAAAATAAGGGGAGAGCTGGTCTCGGGGGGTCAAAATCAAACACGGCTGGCTAGTGGGCCACCACTGAAAATCTTTGGAGCCCAGATGAGCCCAATTGGAGCTAATGGGACCATTTTATCACACAAAGTTGAGGGCAATACGAACACGGAAGGAACAAGTGCTCCACCAGAATGAATAGAGCTTCAACTTCAGCTTCAGCTTCATCACCTCACCGCTTCCGCTTCACCTTCCACTTCCACTTTCACCTTCCTAATCCATAATAATATTACAATTTAATTAATTAATTTCAAAAAACAAAAAGACAGATAAATAGATAGATACAGTAACTGAATGATTATAAGCTACGTTTAACTTGCGCATTACGTTTTGTCATAGAATGTTAATAATGATATGAAGTTTCATTCTTCAATCTTCATGTAATTTTGCATTAGATTTTTTTTATTAATTGTTAACTATATTGCTCTATTCATGTATAAAAATAAAAAATATAAAAAAAAAGTGTCCGAAGCCGACATTATCAAGCAAGTTGTGATGCTTGTGATAATTTGTGTTGATGTGTCAAGTGATTTGGTACCTTTATAATAAAAAAAAAAAAAAAATATATTTGGCTTAAAAGTTACATGCAAGCAGCTTAATCGGATTTAAAATGTTACGTAACCACCATGATAAATAATTATTAATTAATTTAGAAATATAATAATGTGAGCAATCATGATGGTCATGTGACATTTTTTAACTACATAGGTTGCTAGTGAATTACTTGGTGTATAGTGATACACATTTTAATTATATAATTTCATATTTTTATTATACTGAAATTAAAAACAATACAAAGCCTCCTATCATACAGAATACAGGGGAAAGTAATTGCATTCAGCTAATAAATTCTCTAAAGAAAGAGACACCCCTAACAAATATAAAAGTAGCTAGCAGCCACTATCAAGTAAGTGTTAATTAACCAGGAGCTGGCAAGAAAAAATTATTTCTTATGCACCATTTAACAATAATTCAGCCTTTGACAAATACAAATTATAGAACTTATAACAGATAACACAAAAGAAGCATTAAGCCATTAACCATGTTTATCAAGATTTGGTCAGACCCATCAGCTCAACTAGGTGCTTTTAGGCACTGTACAACTCAGAAACAAAAAAAGTGAATCCTCAAAATAGCATTCTTAAGAAATGCAAACAGTTGAATTAAATATGTAGTAAATATAGATAAAAAATAAAAGAAATTTTGGTACATGCATTTTAAGTTCAAATTTAATGGCGTGAACAAATGTTTATAACCTGTGATATTGCCTCTTGTTCTTTACAGAGTTGCACTTGATCTTTAAGCTGCAAAATTAACCATAGCCATCAGACAAGCATACCAAGACAAGTGAAAGTACAAAAGGGGTGGCAAGTCAGTGAATAGTTTCTAGCTAACTAACTGTTAAGCACATGGCTTCTAACTAATCAACAATTAAGCACATGACACAATCAATTAATAAGCGACTCTAAACCCTCAAGTACAAAGATGATACAAAACTTTACTAAACCCTCAATTACAAAGATTATACAATCTGTCTTATTCAGTGTGCAAGCTTACTGGTCAAATGTGTTTATTCTACCCAAGAGCACTATAAAAGAATTAGAACAAAAATTGTCTTCTTTCCTGTGGAAAGGGACTGAGAGGAATGGGACGGGCTAAAGTTGCCTGGAATGAGGTATGCCAACCTCAGGCAGCATATGGATTAGGCAATCATGAAGTTTATTTGGCTTCTATTTACTCATGCTGGCTCTTTGTAGATTGCTTGGGTCAAAATTCTTCTATTTACCTATGCTGGCTTCATGATAGTCCAGTTTTATGCAAATCATATCCAATCTACTTACCAGCCACTTCATTTTACAAATCCAATGGCAAAAACACAAATAATTTAATATGTTCATTTTTGTATAATTGGAACTATGACAAAAACAACTAGTATCACCATGTGTTAACACTTAACACCATTTTTTTTTCTTTACCCTACACCAAAGAGAAAATAAAAGAACATATTTTCTCTTCAAACTATTTATTCATATAAAAAAAAATTCAGCCTACACACAATTTTTTTTTTTTCTTGTAGAAAGTGAACCAAATGTAGCTTTCTAAAACTGTTCAAAATGATTAGATTTTGGCTTTTTTGGAATGTAACATCAATCTACTCTCAATGGTACATGCAGATATTGCACATGCCGTAGAAATATTAACTATTAAATCAAACGCCAAATCCTCATGCCAAACTCAACTACAACAAAGAAATTCAAATAAATTGAAGATACAACAAAGTGAATGAAACTAAAACTAGCAGATTAAAGAAAAAGCTACAGAAGCACCAAAATATTGCGTTCTGAAACCCTAGAAATCCAACCGGAGCGCAAAAAAAAAAATCTCGATTGTTATTAGTGATTAAAGTTTCACTAAATGCCAATTTTGATGAAAAAAAAAAAGTAATGGGTAGATAAGAAAAGTTGTGGTGCGCAGAAAAGTGTCTACCACTTGGTGAAATTAGGCTTTCCCTAGATTTTTGCATAAAAAAGCCAACATGATTTTTTAGTTTCGAATCTAAGAAACGTTGTGTTTCAAATCCAATGAAAGACTATTTCAGAGATGCTGCATTGGAAAATCACAATTGGGTTTGACCTTACTTAACATGGTTTCAGAAAAGCAAGATCTCTCTCTCTCACATAGACACAGTGCATCATTTAGTACTCCTTCAAATTTTAAAACAACAAATACATATATAGCATAAAATCCCATCAAATAATTAGGAGCATAATCAATCATGGAAATTATTTTTATTTAAAATTTGATAATTAAAAAAAAATGAAATTCTTGTGACAGATAGAGATATATAGATAATAGCTATAGATGCAAAAAAAAAAAAAAAAAAATTTAATAATAATAAATAAATGTAATTGTGGAAATGATAGTTTCAAAACCTTACCTAAAAAAGTATAAGAACCATTTGGGAGTGAGGTTGCAGAGGGTGGCTTGGTTGTGATTGTGTTGTGTAGTGTGTTCACTGCGTTTCATCACTTTGCTGGTGCCTGTAAAAAGGAGAGAGACTTATATATAGGGTCCATTTGGATTGAGCTTATTGTTGCTGAAACTGAAAACTGAAACTGAAAACACTGTAGCAAAATAATTTTTAAATGTGTGAATAGTATCACGGAACCCATTTTTAATGAAAAAGTTTCTGAAAAGTGAAATTTAAGGATACATGAACAGTGCACGAATGTATTGTTTACGGAAGACTTAGTCAAATGTTGCGGCTGAATAAAAAAAAAAAAAAGAAAAAACGTGAAAGGTAAAACGCACCGCAACTTTCAATACTATCCAAACAGGCACATATTATAAAAAATATATATGGTATAAATATTCCCAGATAAATTATTCTAAACTGAAAAAAGAGTACATTTAAAATTTGGCAAGGATGCTGTGTAAAAGGCCACATTTACACCCTCCAATGCCAATATGCCACATTTGATCTTTGGGGGAGAAAAACAGAGATTAAACACAAAAGCTAAAGGCAAGGCATAGTTTTGAGAAAAACAGTAGAATTAGACCCCACTAGAGCAGCAAAAAGAGCAAAAGCAGTAGCAAGAAAATGAAAACACCAAACCCAGTACAAATTTCACAAGAATCTAGATATAATTTTACTTGTACGACCCAGAAATTTTTAGCAGGCGATAATAGAGTAGATAATATCATATGAACTCAAAAAGTAAGAGAAATTCTATGGCAGATGCAGTTGTGAAATTTTTGAACAAATGGATTATTATTTGTCAAAGAGTAGGCCAAATATGATATATGATAAAACTGAGAACCCAGAGTCTCAGACAGACATTATCGATTTATATATTAGAAAAAACACACACACACAAATATATATATATATATATATATATATGTATAAAGCTTCCTAGCACAGACTAAAGCCAAACCATAACAGTCACAGTTGATATTATAAGATGAACAGTAAAAAAGGTAGTACCTTTCAAAGAGAAACCCTTCTTCTTAAGCCTGCTAATAATCTCACCAACCTGAAACACAAATAATTGCCTCAAATTATTGAACTACATTTAAATAACAAGTTATTTACTATGGCTCCAAAAAAATATCCAACGTAAACCAACCAAAACTATTTAAATTTCACATTAAGGTTTAACTATTTAAGCTCATCCCCCTTTCTCAGGGACCAAACACTAGATCTACAAACACCATCTGCGCTTCAAAAACAAAGTAAAAACCCACAACCCAATTCGGATTACATACCATAAAAGCAAACCCAAAATTTTTCTATTATCTAACATGGTTTGACCACAGTTTTCCCTCTGAAAATTCACTTGCTATTGTTGTTAAACTTCCCTAAAAGGATAACTAGACAAGCATCTTAGACTCCCAAACTCTTTGATAGCACTCTAATTAATCAAAATTTGAGACAAAAGTACAATTACTAAATTCAAATTTTTAAAAGATATATATATGATTTGGCCAAGTCCAATTGCTGAATTCTAAAATGGAAAATGCTTCGGTCAAACAATACACCTATGTTGTGCAAGAATTACAAGATAAATTACGAAGTAAAAGAAGACAAAATTACACAGCCACTATACTAGTGATTGCATAATTCACTTGTTGAGCTACTTCCATGGGTAAGCTAACACAGGAAGCTAACTATTAAAATGGAAATATTCAATGAGAATATCTGAAATGAACAACTTACATCTCCACCACTTTGTGATATTCACTGAGAATCTCAAAGCTCCACAAAGCCCTACAAAGAGTTTCTTTATGAAGAAAGCAAATTCCCACGATCAACACAAACCTGAACCGCCAACAAGGAATCACCATTAAAAACATTCAGATTCTAGGCCTCAGGATGCATAAAAAGCTACATAATATTCTGAATTAGAATACACACTAATACCCAAAAAGATCATCTTTAGTGGCTGATACCCAATTGCATTTAAATAATAATAATAATAATAATAATAAAAAAGCACTACCAAACAAGACCGTGATTGAAACCCTAGAAACTCAAAAGTAAAAGTAAAAAAGAAGCAGTACTTTTAGGCGATCACCATCAATGGCTTCAAGCAGTCAGGGGTGATCTCCATCAATGCCCTTGACCTCTCTTGCTCGTCCCTCTCTCTCTCACCGATTTCCCATGGGTGCGAGTCACAGTGCTTCGGCGGTCACTGTGGGTCACTTGGTCATGGTGGGTTTGGGTCGTGGGTCAAAGTTTGGTGGTGGATCGGATTTGGTGTTTGTGATGGTGGTTGTTTTGTGATTTGTGATTTGGTGGTTGGGCTTTTGTTTTGTGATTGGTGATTTGTAAATTGTAATGGATGGGTTTTGGTGGTTGTTTTGTAGTGGTGGGTTGATTTTGGGTTGGGGTTTACGATGGTGGCAGGTGGGTGGGTGATGGTGGCTGGTGGTGACTGTGGGTTTGCTGGGTTGGGTTTACAGTAGTTTGTTTTTGTTTGTGATTTGGGGGTTGGGTGGTGGTGGTGGTGGTGGTGGTGGTGGTGGCTGTGGTTATGGGTGGTGGGGGCAGTTTAAGGGTTATTGCGACAGGTCATTGACATACCGTTATATCCAAGCTTTACGCCGCTAAAACAGGTCTATTGCGGCGGGTCATTGGCCCTCGGCTGTAGTACGCTACAAAATACTAGAACTATTGCGACGGGCCAATAGTTAGCCGCAATAGATCACATGTACAGCGGCGGACCAAAAACGGGTTGCAATAGGTGACATATAGCGGTAGTTTTTGCACCTGCTGCAATAGGACCACTGCAATAACTCGTTTTTCTTGTAGTGATTACAAATTGACTTAAGAGATGTTAAAATAGAAAATATAATTTTTTCGGAGCAAATAAATCTATTTTTGGAAGACAAAAGGCCAAGGAAACCCTCGGCTTGCATACGCAGGCAAGAACCTACGTACGTAGGTCTGATGCATGCATACGTAGGCACGGACTTGTGCATGCAACTAGGATTCCAAAAACTATGAAAGGTAAATTTTTCTGCATTAGTGTTGAGGTTTGGAACGAATCCCACATCGTTTGGGAGACGTTCCAAACCCCCTATTTTCTCATTATATAAAGCCATATATGATACATTTTCTAAACACAAAATATCCTAAGGGAAAACTAAAATTCACTAGAAATAGTGAATCAAAGAGAGTTTTTTTTTCACAAAACATTCTTAAGTCAATTTTCTTTTGATTGAGACATTTTCAGGTCTTGATCCTCAAGTTTAAAAGTTTACTAATCATTTATGTTTGGTTGTGAATAGATTTGACTGAGGAGAACAGTCAAAATCAAGCAAAAGAGCTTTTTTGTTTTGAGGTATATGTTCTAACCTCTTTTCTTTCATTTTTGCTTTTAATCTCATTTTTAATCCTGTTTCCTTGCTTTGTTGGTGTTTAGATATGTTTGTTTAGCCTAGGTTTTAGTTGTTTTCTATTTTAAAGCATGTTAGGTTACTAGATTTGTTGTTATAAGTCTGATCTTGTTTTCTAGGTTAAGGTTCTTTAGGGCGTGTCTATGTGCACATGCTTTCTGTATGCGAACGCAGGCTCGAAGTATGCGTATGTATACAATTGGATTGCGTATGCAAGCCTATGTATGCGCACGCATACTCGTGCCCCGAAACTCTAATTCAGTTTTTCTGCTTTTGTTTCTTTGTTTCTTTCATATCATATGCCCTTGTTTTGTTCTTTTTTATGTTATTTAAAATCTTTGTTCCTCTATTTAATTGTTCGTTTGCCTTTAACATGCTAGATTAGGGTTTTCTTTTCTTTCTTGCTTTAATACCATGAACATGCATTCACATGTCCATTCATTGATGCATAGGTGCTGAGATGCAGTAAGGTAAGTAAGGTGAGTCATGCATTCACATGAACATGCATTTGTTTATTATGAACTTTATCTTCCTTTGATAAACATGTATATGCAGGTCTATATGCCATGCTTTGAATGATGATATGATTTGCTTGTTGCCCATGTTTCTGCTTTGATATATACATGTTCCTGCCTTGGATGTAATGTGATGATATGTATGATAGATGTATGCTAGTTTGATATGATTGCCATGGTAGATGTATGTTAGTGTTTGGGATGAAATGTCATGTTGTATGCTTAGATGTATACTAGTGTGTGTGTGAGTTTAAGATGCAATGTTGAATGTGCCTTTAATGAGATTAAGTTGTAAGAAACAATGAGTGGAAGCTGACTCATGGGTCGGGCGGTTTTGAGTGCCTAACATCTTCCCAAAATCTTACCTAAACTCCAAACTCATACTTTGGTAGTAAGATTAAGTCCTTTCACGTAAGGGTGCTATATATATATATGGCTCTTATACCATAAAGGCGACCAAACGCGCGCTGGCGCCCACAATATTATCACTTGCTAGTATCTAGTAGTGCATGATTTAATTTTTCTCGGACACCATTTCTTAAATGGAGAGGTTGAATGAAATTACTCATTACTACTCATTCCCGCATGAAAAAAAATAAATTCTGGATGCTAGAATGAGGGTGATGCTTAGATGACAATGGTTATAGTTATGCCAAGCGAGTGATTTATCATTTATTCAGTACAATAATGGCTGTCACACCATTTGAGAATATGTGAATCACACTACCCCATTAGTAGACTTTAACAACAGATATTGTCTGGGTGCTTTATGATCTCGTCAACATATAGAGCTAAAAGGATAAAGAGAACCAAGATATATCTTACTACAACAAGTTTTTTTTTTACTACCATTGTCATGCTACAACATTTAAAACAGCTGTTCATGTATCATCATGCTACAACAACAACAAATGGGATTTTGAATCCCATCCCTAAATCATCCAAAAATAACTCAAATGCTAGGTTCAATGGACACAACAACAAACTACAATCTTTTGTGAACCTTATGTGTATGAGGTGGTTGGAGGAATATAGAAGCAGCTTTTAGGAAGAATACTATTAAGGCATATCCTGGGCTAAAGTATAAGTGGGATACGATGAAGACAAATTTTATTTGGTTGGTGTTGGATACTCTTTAGGGGACATTTGGTTTGCCATAATGTGATCTTAATGTAATGCACATTACCTTAATGTGACATTAAGATGTTTAGTTCATTTGATTTTTTCTAAGATTACGGTAATTTAATATTACAAAATATATCACATTACCTTCTTAAATGTGGGTAATCTTTACATTACTTATTGATGGTGGTATAACAATTTATGAATTGAAAAAATTGCCCATACTAATAAATTTTATTTTACTAATAAGAATAACTAATGTAGGGGCTTGGGCCCGGGTGACCAAGAATGGCCCATGTGGTCAAGGCCCAACACTGAGGGGACAAATCAGTCCACTGAAAAATGTGCAAGAGTCTAAGGATTAGCATTCAGGGGAACCCTGTTGTGTTCGGGCCAGGTTGGGCCCAATATTAACTAATAAGCTAGAGGGAAGCTGGCGAGGGAACGGTCAAATTTAGGTTGGTAATTGAGCACTTTCAATGCCTTTGGGAAACTTGCTATCGAACACTATTTGGCATATGGAACAAGTTCCAAGAGAATCCTTAGAAGGCATGATGATTCCTTGGGATTCTGGTAGAAGTGGAAATGCATGTGAAAGGGTGAAATGGTAATGATGAGTACCCTAATAAGGAAGACTATAAAAGGAATGAGGAGGCAAACAAGACGGGTTGGTTGGAAAACACAAGGAAAACATAGGGAAACACTAGGAAAAAGGGGTAGACACAAGGGAAAGGTGGAAATACAGACGAAGGGGAAGGGAGTGTAAGTGAGGAAGGAGAGAGAAGGCTACAACTTGGACTATCTAGGTGAAGCTTGAAGCTCTACTTGTAGGATTGCAAGAAAGCCCACAAAGAAATAAATTGGGGCCCAAATACTTTGTGTAGTATTACAACCTAAGGAGGTTTGGGGACCACAACTAAAAAACCAAGAAACCTCTAAAATACTTCAAAACCTCTAAAATGACTAAAATACCCTTGGAACCTTCAAAATGCATTACGAATGTCCAAAATACCCCTAAAACCTCCAAAATACCTTTAAAATCTATAAAATGACCACAATAAACCCAAAACTTTTAAAATGACCAAAACCATTAAAATGATCAAAATACCACCAAAATCTCTAAAACGACCTAAAATACTCTCGAAGCCTCTAAAATGACCAAAAATATTCCTGAAAAAACTAGAATGACCAAAATACACAGAAAACCACTAGAATAACCAAAATATGCCTAAACCTCTAAAATGACCAAAATAACCCAAAACCTCTAAAATGAGCAAAAATACTTTGAAACCTCTAAAATGTTGAAAAATACCTCGAAATCTCTAAAGTGACCAAAATATACCCGAAACCACTTGAATGACCAAAATACCCTCAAAACCTCTAAAATGACCAAAATACCCTGAAACTTCTAAAATGACTAAAAATACCCCTTAACTTGTAAAATGACCAAGATGCTCTCGAAACTTCTAAAATGACCAAAATACCTCTAGAATTGCTAGAATGAGCAAAAATACCATGAATCCACTAAAATGACCAAAGTACCCCATGACCTTTAAAATGATTAAAATACCCCTAATATTGCTAAAATGACAAAAATGCCCTCAAATCCTCTAGAATGAAAAAAATACTTTCAAATCTCTAAAATAACCAAAATACCCCAATATTTGTAAGATGACCAAAATACCCCTGAAACCTCTAAATGATAATTTTGGCCATTCTAGAGGTTAAGGAGTATTCTGGAAATTCTAGAGATTTCAAGGTATTTGGGCCATTTATAGGTTTCAGGGTATTTTGGTCATTTTAGAAATTTCGAGGGTATTTATGGAGATTATATATTTTTGGGGGTATTATTTTGGTCATTTGAGAGGTTTCGAGAGTATTTTGGCCATTTTAGAGGTTTTATGGATATTTTGGACATTTAGATATCTTGAGGGTATTTTAGACATTTTAGCAATTTCGGGGATATTTTGGTTATTTTTGAGGTTTTGGGGCCATTTTGATAATTTTAGAGGTTTTGGTGTATTTTTGGTCATTTTGAGGTTTCAGGTGTATTTCGGTCATTTTGAGGTTTTAAGTGTTTTTTGACCATTTTAGATATTTCATTGGCATTTTGGACATTCTAGCCATTTTGGGGGTATTTTGGTCATTTTAGAGGTGTATGGGCTATTTTGGCATTTTAGAGGTTCTGAGGTATTTTTGGTTATATTGAGATTTTAGGGATATTTTGGTCATTTTTGGTGGATTTAGGGTATTTTTGGTAATTTTAGAGGTTTCATGGGTATTTTGGTCATTTTGGAGGTTCCAAGTGTATTTTTGAGGTTTTAGGGGTAATGTGGTCATTTTGGGAATTCCAAGGGTAATTTTAGCAACTTGTGATCAAGGGTAATTTTAGCATTTTTGGGCGAGACTATTTTTGATCCTTTTTTTATTATAATAATTTTAATTGTTTCTAAGAATGCTTATGAATACATTCTTGAATTAAGAAGAGAATGTAATTAAAGAACCAAATGCCTTAACCTTATATTGTTGTAATATTTTGATTCCATTGACTGTGGATTATAATAATGTAATATTACAGTATAATGTAACATCAAGTGAACCAAACGCCGCTTTAATGAAACAATATTTGACACCTTATAAGGGGAGAAATATCATATTTTAGATTTCTAGTAAACTAGCTAAGGAAATGTGATAGAAGTGAGGTTTAAATATGTTCATTAACTACTTAGAAGTGTGATTGAGTGAACTTTAGAGTATAAAAGAATAATGAAGAATTTTGAAGCAAATGCTATCGTATGACTTTTGGTGGGGCCGAAGAGGTGACCTGAGGAAGATCCATTGGGTAAGGTGAGATGAATTGACAAAATAAAAAATGGAGGGTGGTATGGGATTCAAAGATTTGGCTCTTCATAATGATTCATTTTTAGTAAAACAGCTTGACGCCTTCTTCACAATAAGTCCTCTCTTTTTTATAAGGTGTTTAAAGCAATGTTTTTTTCCAAATTGTTCCATCATGGAAGCCACTAACACAAGATACGACTTATATGGTTGGAGGAGCATTCTTAAAGGTAGAGATATTTTGCAATGAGGTGCTAGATGAAGAGTTGAAAATGGGGAAAAAATAAAAATATGGCACCATTTCTGCCTCCCAAGGAAACACCCTCCCCAAGTGATGTCCTATCCAATTGAATCAATGGAAGACTCAACGGTGGCAGTGTTGATCAGTGATACTACAAGGCAATGGAATGAGGAGCTGATTGATGGAGTCTCTGCGTGTGATGAAGCTGCCATGATAAAAAAAATCCCACTTGGACAAGTAGCTGCAGAGGACGTGTTGACATGGCATTTGGTCTCTTCGTGTGCCAAACAAAGTGAAGAATTTGATGTGGCGTGCTTTCCGAAATGCTATGCCAACAAAAGCAAGCTTGGTGCGAAGTACAATCATTGATGACCCTCTTTGTGACAGCTGCCATGAAGCACATGAAACTCCTCTGCATGCTCTCAGGCTGTGTAAGGAGGTTGACGTCATCTGGGCTGATACCGAGTTGTGGTCTTGTCGGAGGCAGGTACAGTTTCTTAACTTCAAAGAATTATTATCTTGGATGATGGAGCAGTGAAACAGTGCCGAGCTCTTTGCTATGACTGCGTGAATGATTAGGACCCAGAGAAATCAAGTCCGGCTCAACCAAGCAGCCAGCGCTGTCCACCACATCGCCCAATTGTCCAAAGATATGTATGCCGAATTCCTGGCCTGTCAAACAACTTCGACAGCTTCACTAACAGAGAGGCAGACACGAAGCTGAAAGTTTTGGAAAGCTCCACCGGCAGACATGGTGAAAATTAACTTCGACGGGGCCGTCATTTCTGGTGAGAACAAGTCAGGTATCGGCGTGGTAATTAGAGACAATTTAGGCTTCGTAATTGCGTCTTGCTCAAAGAAGTTGCGGCAAGCCTACAACAGCTCTAAAGTTGAAGCATTAGCTGCTGCTATGGCTCTGTCTTTTGCTGCTGATATTGGCATTAACAAAGCAATACTGGAAGGCGACTTGCTGGAGTTTATCAAAGCACTATCTGAATATGATACTAAATTGTCCTCTATAGGCCCATGGATTGAATATGCAAAGATCTACTCAAATAATTTTTTTCAATTACTATACTCTCGAGAGATTGTAATAGTGTTGCTCATAATCTGGCTAGATATGCGATAGACATTTCATATTTTTCTGTGTGGATGGAGGATGTTCCATCACACGTTATGACTATTTTACAGACTAATTTAGCAGGGTTATTTTAATGCATTTCAGGATTTTCCCCCCTCCAAAAAAAAAAAAAAAAAAAAAAAAAAAAAAAAAAAAAAAAAAAAGAAATGGTGTAGTTGATACCTGTGTCTTTCATAATTGTATTAGAATACATGTATAGGTTATTGCATAGGTTAATGAATAGCTATTATAAGACTTTTAATAAGGAATAATTATTCTTCATTTTAAAGAATAACAGTTCAAAAGGAGTAGATATTTTCTGTGTAATAAAAGCACAACCAAACAATCTAATAATTACTCCTTAAAAATAGTTATTCTATTATATCATTTATTACTGTATACAAAACCACCCTAAGTTAAATAGATACAAACCGGCAACCATCCTCTGTTACACAATTTTGAGCATCAAAACAAATCTTTGCATCTCCTTAATAATAATTTGAAAATTCATCTCTCTAGCCGCTTGAAGTGTACGTCCACACAACAGTAGCTACCTCTGCGCTATCATAGGAACACATAGCAAAGAGCTTTTGGCTCAAGCTTTGGGGATTTAACCATTCTCATTTCTGGTGATCACTGCTAAAGTAGTAGAAACAATTTATCACAACTGGGTATACTACCTATTCTTTCCTGATTGCCAATATTATAACAACCATTTCTTGAAACTGATTTTTTTATTAAAATTTTATTTGGATCAATTCTGTCCAATAAAAGTGACGAAAGTCCAAAATAATGGTCAATTATCCTATTTTGATACCACAAATAACACATGGAATGTGTTTGATAATGATCCAATTCGCATGGATCCTTTGCATTTAACCTTTACAAATAATTAAAACCTCAAAAAAAAATATTACCGAATTAAAGTTGTTTTAGACATATGTAGGAGATAATTCATTATATATATATATATATATATATAACTAGAGATCCTAATTGATTATGCCTTTTAGAATTGGGGTTTCATTTAAAAATAAATAAATAAATAAATAAAAGCACCTGAATTTAAAAAAATTTAATGCCTTTTTTTTAAATTGTGAATTATCACAAATACCTACCCAAAACTCCGAAATGACAAAATACCCAATTAATATATATATCCATTTAGACTAATCGGATAATTAAGAAAAGCCAAACAGAGAGAGCTTGTTGATAGCCTAAGCCCTTACTCCTAAGGAAGTTAAAGGATACGTGCTGATTCTTTATGAAGAAGGAAAAAGCAACGAGGTTTGAGAATTGATTGGCTAATTAAAAAGTGTATAATAGGTAAAGCTTTGTTGACTAAGAAAGGCAGTAAAGATTATGTATATTGTACGGATTAAATTCTTTTTAACAAAAGAAGAGAAAAGGCAAACCCAAGAGATTATTTTACAATCAGAACTTTCCGAGTCCTCAATTTGTGGCCGACAAATGAACATGTATTGCAATGTTGCATTGGGAAAAAGCCAAAAAGGGGTGCTCATGAGGATTTCTTAAGTTCTAAGTATGGTCATCCAGGCAACGAGTACATAAACTGTCCAGAGAATCACAGTAATGCACGCATGGTATATCGCTTGTCTCAAAAACTTCCTTAAAAAAAAAAAAAACAAAGCTAGCTAGATAGAGTCCATGGCAGTGAACAAAGTGAGTTTGAAACTTGTGATTGACACAGAGAGGCGCAGAGTGGTTTACGCTGAAGCAGGCAAGGAATTCGTGGATTTCCTCTTTAACATTCTGGCACTGCCGATCGGGACTTTCGTCCCGCTTCTGAATCAAGAAATGGTGGGCGGCTTGGGAAACATTTACGACAGCATTGAAAACATAAGCAGTGTTTACCTAAAACCAAACGTGAAAGACTCTCTGTTGACGCCCAAAGTATACATCTCTAGTGGTACTGGAGGAGGGCTTCTCGAATTGCCAAACGTAACATCAACAGTACCCAGGAAATTGTATGGCACTAGTTGTTGCCGCAACCTGTTCGACGACGACAGCAAACGTTGTTCTTGCCAGAAAGCGTATTACATCGAGGAGTTTAGTCATCGAGGCAAACCAAGGGTAAACGATCCCTACTTCTACAGTAGTGATGTGACTGGGGGAGGGTGCGTGGAAGAGGCGGTTATGTACATGGTGATGGATGATCTGGCGGTGAAACCATTGTCTACAGTTTCTATTATCAGTCTTCTTGACAAGTTTAATGTCAAGGATATGGGAACTCTTGAGGAGAAAATGGTGGATTTGGGCATGGATGAGGTATGTTATTATGTATGTCAGTCATTCGATCTTTTACTGCAAAATAAGCTCGTTAAACTGAGGGTACTATAACCATTAATTTGTAGCTAGCTACACGAGTCCTAAATTCCTAAATCATGATTTGGTGAGACGCAAAATAAAAACTGTTGTGAGGATGTTAGTTGCTAGAACCTGAGGGTCATCCCATTTTTATTTATTTATTGATTCCCCATCTTTCCTTGGTTACTATGAGTGATTGAGATGGGTTTAATTTGTTCCCTCTAGATATGTATTGTTCTTTTGTTATAGTCTAAGTTTTCACAAAGAGAAGATAACAACTGTTGTGGGATGCTCATAGATAGAATATCACATAAAGGATTTGCATGGACTTTTTTCTTGATTTAAAAAAAAAAAAAAAAAAAAACAAGCTCTACTCAGTCACATTAATAATTGTGAAAAATATTATAAAAATTCTATCCTTAACTTAGTCTTGTAAAAAAGCCATTTTTACTTCATTCTTGTAATAACCATTCCACTACTTTTTCTGATTATTGTTAGGGTGTGAAATTGCTCAAGGCTTCATTACTGTCCAAGAGTGTCCTCACTGATGTCTTCCTCCCGATGTTAAAACAGTAAGGCAATTGCCAAGAGAATGCAGAAGCAAAAGGATGGCACTTCTGACTACTGCATCTTATTGTGTTGTTTGAATTTCCAAGTGAACTATTCTGTGGGATCGCCGAAATATGTTTGTTTTTTTGTTGCTAATATGTTTTAATGTTAGTTACATCTGGTGTGGCAATATGTAAAGGGGTTTGCCCTTCTCTCTCTCTCTCTCTCTCTCTCTCTCTCTCTTTTGGGAGTTTGGTTAAGCTACATTATGTTATATGGAAATGAGATGAATTAAAGTATGTAAGATTTGTTGATTGCCATCTAATATACTTGATATCTCCATGTTCATTCTAATGAGTAATGAGCTGGGTTATTAAAATCGCGATCTATATAGTACTATCTTAGGATTGCAAACTTCTGGATCTCATTTGCAATGATATTTGTCCCAACATCCCAGCAAAGATAGTTGGCTTTGATCTCATTCGCAATGACTTGATGAGGAGCCCTTGCCACATCTACACTTAGTAATGTTGTAATTTGGATTCCTTGTAATTAACCACTTATAAATCTAAGATTGATTTAGTAAATATTCGATGTGAGACTTAGCATATGTTTACACAATACACACTCAAAAAATCCAACCAATATCTAATCTACACAATTTGAGCCTTTTGAGGTATCACAATAACAATGTTCTTCATCCACATTATACTTCTCAAAATAACTAACAAACTCATTTGCACGTACAACCAAGCTTCAATTTCAAGAAGAAAAAGAAATCACAAGCCTAACAATATATATATTTTTTCTTAAAAAGAAGTGACAGATAAATGGGGCTAAAAAGGTTCTTTCAGCATGTCGGTGCATTTGATGATGTTGAATTGATTAGAGGGAGGGTTTAGCACTGATAAGGTTGTTCAGTTCTTGGAGCATAACTTCCTATATCCATAGCTTTTCACTATTGATAGCGACATTTTCAGGATCTATAGCGATGTTTTGCAAGCCCCGCTATACCACTTTTATTTTGTAGGTTTTTTTTTTTGGTTGTTGTTGTGTGCGCTTTCTTTGGATTTGGGGTTAGCTTGACGGAAAGAAGGAGATAAGTTTAGCTTGGCTTTGGAGGACAGCTTGACAGAAAAAGAGATAGGTGCAGTGTAGGCGTGTAGCTACGAAGCCGAGTGTGTCAGCAATATGTAAAAGTCTTATAGACCTAATGGAGTGATGGGGGATGACCGGATGAATAAGCATTTGGTAGTCTTTATTAAATGAATGAGACTAAATGGGTGATTACGTTTGCGATCCCTTTGTTTTTTAATTAAAAAAAGAAAAAGAAAAAGAAAAAGGCTGATGTCTTGATGGATTATAAGTAGTTCATGCTTTGATGGATTATTTACGCTTGACATGTGCATGTAATAGCTAAATTTATAAATATATTAGGTTAACATATACTTACATGGTTATATCTATCTATCTATCTATCTATATATATATATATATATATATATATATATATTTATTTATTTATTTATTTGAGTTTATGTACCATTTCATATGAGAAGCATTGTATACCATTGTTACGTAAGATATCTTAATATATAGAAAAAATTTATACATAATTTTTTTTTTCAATTGTATTATAATATAAATCATCATTATTAGTAAATTTTCACCATATATATAAGAGTGGTTTTAGGATCACAAATTATTTCACAATTTTTTTGCTACAATTCTAATGTGGCAGATTATGAATTAACTATCACTTACATATAGATCCATAATTTTTCTTTTTTAATCACACTTTGTTACGTCATAGTTGTGAAAAATTATGTGATCATAAACTTTTTCCAACTTAAGTACATGTTGCATAGACATTATATATATATATATATATATTCCCCAAAGAGTAATCATGTCATTGTACATAATTTGGTGAATAATCAACTGAAGTTAGCTAGGGGGAAAGTGAATTTAGTTAACTCGAGCATTAACTAAAATAATGCAAGGAGATTGGCCTTGACTACCAGCTCTAACTAAAAGAATTAAGAAGCAGACCGTTTTAGATCATTTAGAGAAGGCTTTTCATACCTTAAGGCTTAAGAAAGCTTACCAAAGGATAGGTGCTGATAACATACCCAGCAATAAAGATTAAAAAAAAAAAAAAAGTTGCTGATCAATTTTTTTCTTTACCAAAAGAGAGAATAAAAAAAGTTTCAGAAGTTTGCAAAAGTCCTCTATATTACTTGTCTAATTAAAAGTGTAAACATAGGACGAAGCTTTCTCGTAGATTATTGCATGCTTTCTTTGCCTTTTGACTAAGAAAGGTTATAAAGGGTTAATATTCTTTGTTACAAAACAAGGAAAAGCAAATAAAATAGATTAGTTACAATCTTGAATGCATGTGTAAAGTGATCTGTGGCCGACAATGAACCGTCATTTCATATAGGAAAGCCATAGGCTTTTCGGGATTTCTTAAGTTCTAAGCATGGTCATCTAAGCAACAAGTGTATAAACTGTCCAGATGATCATGATGAATGTAAATCGATCACTTGTCCAAAAAAAAAAAGAAGAGAAAAACTTTAGTCTAGAGAAACCAAGCTTCATTGTCCATGGCAGCTGTAACGTCCAAAGTGAACTTGAAACTTATGATAGACACAGAAGGCCGCAGAGTGCTTTATGCCGAAGCAGGCAAGGATTTTGTGGACTTCCTCTTTTACATTCTTGCCCTGCCCGCCGGAACTTTCATTCCGCTTCTCAATCAAGAAATGGTGGGCAGCTTGGGAAACATTTACGACAGCATTGAAAATTTGAGTACTAGTTACCTTCGACCAAACGTGACGAAGGACTCTCTCTTAAAACCCAGAGCATATTTCTCTGCTGATACTGGACTCCCTCTCCATTTGCCAAACGTTGAATCATCCAGGAAATTGTATAGGTGCCACTGCGAAAGCGTGTCTTATGACAGCAACGCATTCTGTTCGAAATGCTCGAGTTATATACGCAGCGAGTCAAAATATATAGGCCCACCATGCGCAAACGATCCCTACTCCAGTACTGTTGGAGATTATGTGAAAGAAAAGGTAACATACATGGTGATGGATGATCTGGCGGTGAAACCATTTTCCACAACTTCTCTTACCACACTGCTTAACAAGCTCAATGTCAAGGATATAGGAGCTCTTGAGGAGAAAGTGGTCGATTTGGGCATGGAAGAGGTGTGTAATGTGTTAGTCACTTTCTATATATGTATGCATGACTAGAATTTTATTTATTTCTTCTTTTACTTTATGTACCTTCATTGTAGTGAAAAAAAACATATTGCTAAATAATTTTAAACTTGGGGTGATCAGGGTACTAATTGTGGCTTTACAAATGCTAATTCTTATTATTGCCTATTTTGATCCTTCTATCTGTTTGTTGCTAGGTTGTGAAATTGCTCAAAGCTTCTCTGCTAACAAAGAGTAGTATTCTCACTGATGTCTTCCTCCCGATTGTGAAAGAGGAAGTTAATTAATTGCCAACATGAGGTAGAAGGGAATTTTTAATATTTAAGTGCACCAATTCTAGCTGTGGGATCGATTGCCAAGAAGTGTTGTTGTTTCAAATATATTATATATAGTAAATGTTAGTCAAAACTGGTATGGCAATGTTCAGGGAAACATGCTTGCTCTTCTCAGTTTCAAGAGATGAGATGTAAGTGTGTGTAAGTTTCTATTAATTATCTGCGGATAGATGTTAATTAGTATGTGTAAGATTCTACTATTTATTATCTGCGGATAAATGTAATCAAGTATGTGTAAGTTTTTATTACTAATTATCTACGGATAGATGTAAGTATGTACTATGTAAGTCTCTATTAATTATTTATGGCCATCTTGTAGCTCAACCGATATTTCCTGACTTTTAATGAGGAGACCCATGGTTCAAATCTTCCCGCTTCTAACTCTTGAATTTTATTTTAGAAAAAAAAAAAAAAAAATCTCTAGGTATTGCTTGGTATCACCAAGTTATGATAACCTCCCCAGTTTGATCTTGAGCATGACTAGAGAGGTAAACTTATTTGAGGTAACACCAACATGACCCATGGCCTCAACATGACCAGTATACTTGCAATGGCTATGAAAATTTAAACGTGAAGGATGCATATTTTGTCTTATTTTATTCTTGCCTAAGTGCCAACATAACAAACCTTTCCTGAAACTCAAGGTTTGTTTGTTTATTTTAAGGGTATTTTGGAGAATAAGAGACAAGGGGATTCTCTTCTCTTAAGGTTGAACATAAAACACTTTCAACCCTAAAGACAATGTGTGTCCTGATTAAAAGAAAATGATTTCAGTTTGATAAAAATGAATAACTGCCCCCAAAAACGCAAAAATAAAAAGAATATATTAATATATATTTTTTTAAAAATTATGCCAAAATTAATAAGCGTACGAAGGAAGAGATAGAAAAAGGTGGATGGCCTCTTTCCTTTGCAGGCACAGAAGACATCATTTTAAATGGGCAGTTTAAAGTTTAAATACTTAAGCAAAGAAAAAAAAAAGGATGAAGTGAGTTACTATCAACATCACAAATTGGTACTCAAAGTCCAAACTCACCTCAAAACCCATTTGAAAAATCCCAAACTCCTATTATTAGGGCCAAGTTGGGTAAAAAAATTCATCAAACCCAATCCATTGTCATGATTACCAATAAGTAACATCCAAAAACATGTTGAGTGGTGGTTGATGTGTATTGATAATAGCTTAATTTCGCATATTTATATCATTGTTAGAAATTATTATCATACTTATTTTGAATTAATTCATGCATTATATATTTGGTTTTGGAATAATGCTGAATAATCAATTTTGTACTTGATAGAATTTTATTGCGTGAATTTGTCTTTTGTAGGAGAATGAAATTAAATAAGTGAATTTGTACAAAAAAGAAAGCTAATGGACTTTACTTTGACAAGATCCATGATGAAGTTAAAGAAGGCCAAAAAAAATTAAATTTAAGTCCAATTGGAACAAGGAATCAAAAGAAATTTGCACCAAATCTAAATCCAATTCGGATTAGGATTCCAGCTTGCACATCAGTTAGTATTTTTGGCATAACTTTCGGCTCAGACATCCAATCGAGATGATTCAAGTTGAAAGTTAACTTAAAGAGCTACAACTTTATAGTTTACCAAAAGTATAAATTCTGACGTTAAATAAGCCAAAATCGTCGGTTAAGTGAAACCTAAATATCTGAGATTTTTTCCAAACGGGAATTCAACTTGTAATAAGCTTCCTTAACCTATTTAAAGGCTCTTTAGGGCAAAATTTAGGGGAGGCTAAGGCTAGTGCTAGGGCTGGGGGTAGAACATAGAGAGCACGGCTACCTCTTTGGTTTTCCTCCATGACTGTTAGTTTTATTTTATTTGTCTAGTTTAATGTATAGTATTTTATTCTAGTGTTTTATTTCAATTATTATGAGTAGCTAAATTTATAATTGACGTTAAGGATGAAACCTTGTTAAGGATTATCAGTATTATTTATGTGATGTGATTTTTCCCACAATATTTGTTCTTTAATGATTTAAATTGTTCTTACTTCATATCAATTGACTAAGATGAGATTCTAGATATGAGTTCAATCATGTTTTTCTCATGATTTATGATTTATCTTAATTAATTGAATGTTTGGTTTAATATTTCTTGATTATAAAATTGGATATCTCTTGTTATTTGTTTGTTAACAGATACAATTGATGATTTGATTTTATACTTAAGAAGCGAAGAAGAATATACTTTAGATATTTAAATAGAAGTTTTAATGATAATATTTTACATGGTAGCAAGATTGATTTCTAGATTATCATGCAGTGGTTAGAAAAAATTAATGATCATAGATATATGCTGATATAAATTAATAAGGCGGATTCCAAAACCTTAATTCATTTCTCTAAATTGTTTACATTTCTTTACTGCTTTATATTATATATTTGCTTAGTTTAATTATTTGCTTAGTATATTTAATTGCAAACAACCAATTTTTATTAAACTAGATAAGGATTAGTTTGGTTAAGATTTGATTAATTTTCCTATGTTCATTCAAGTCCCTGTGGATTCGACCTCATTTTTGTTAAACTATATTTTGGTACAGTTTGTACATTTGCGAGTACTTTAAAATTTCACAATAGTGGTATTATTAGTGTGGGGCCAAAGAACTTATGATCCTGGCCCACTTTGCATTAGGACTCAAGGCCCACGCCTAGGGTAGATGTTGCCGAGGACATGTAACGGAAGTCGAAATGGCCTAAAGATATAGCCAAGGACGATTCTGTTCTCGGCATCCTACGTTGCTCCTAGAAAAAAAAAAGGCGAGTATGGTATAGGAGCGGTTCAAGGAAAAGCTAGACACCTCCGCATTAATGGGGAAAGGACCCCTGAGCAGTGTGGCGACAAGGGACAAGGGAAAGGCTGTCATTACTGCAATTAAGTACTTTGTACCTGACAGAGCAATACTTTTCAGCTTTACAACCACCCCCAACCACTTTGGGTATGGGCTGATAGGACAAGTATCAGCTCTAGAAAGCTAAACCTATACGTGGACGTTGGAGAGAGGGTAAAGGCTAGTATAAAAGGAGAAGGAAGCAATCCATAAGAGTGGGGGGGGGGGGGCTGAGGGCTGGGGGCTAGGGCTAAAAACCAAAATCACCCAGGCCGTGCTGAGGAGAAAAATCTTCTTGGGCAAGCATAGTTCACCCCTGTACAATCATCTCGAACACCATGACTGACCACTATCCAATAACCAAGGTTTAGCCTTTTAGCCCACTCTCTACAAATTTATTGTTTGGGCCTTTAATGTTCGAACCCAATAATCCAATTTGGGGTCGTTACAAATCGATTCCTTACAATTAGCGCCATCTATGGGAAGGCTATTGCGTTGGCACAGGTGGCGGTTAGTCATGGTAGGATCAATCTCCTGTCCAACAAGGGTCTGCGAAAGCTCTTCCATCATTTCCAGCAGCGTGGGGTTGTCGTCCTAACTCAGCTCCCACTCAAGACTGCACTTTGAAGTGCCAGTGGCGCAGGCAGTTCTAGGGGCTTCCAACATCAAGTTTATGCCCCACACACCTTTGTCAAGGGGCTAATCCTTGCGGGCCCAGTAGCCCGATTCACCGAATTCCTATAAGTTTTGGATAGAACTAAGGTATTGTATGATCCTCGGACTTAAACCTATAGGGAAACCAATTACTTTAAGAAAAACTATAAGTTTTGGACGGAACCAAGATCTTGTATGGTCCTCAGACTCAAACTTATGGGGAAACCAACTACTTTAAGAAAAACTATAACTTTTGGACAAAACCAAGGTCTTGTATGGTTCTCAGACTCAAACCTATGGGGAAACCAACTACTTTGAGAAAATCTAAGTTTTGGACAGAACCAAGATCTTGCATGGTTCTCAGACTTAAACCTATGGGGAAACCAACTACTTAAAGAAAATATAAGTTTTGGACAGAACCAAGGTATTGCATGGTCCTCGGACTCAAACCTATAGGGAAACCAACTACTTTAAAGAAAAACTACAAGTTTTGGACAGAACCAAAGTATTGCATGGTCCTCGGACTCGAACCTATGGGGAAACCAACTACTTTAAAAAAAAACTATAAGTTTTTGATAGAACCAATGTATTGCATGGACCTCGGACTCAAACCTATGGGGAAACCAACTACTTTAAAGAAAAACTATAAGTTTTGGACAGAACCAAGGTATTGCATGGTCCTCGGACTCAAACCTATGGGGAAACTAGTCACTAGAAAATGGCCTAAGTCCTAGACGGAATGGAAATCCCGCGCGGTCCTCGGATCCCCAGCTCTAAGGAAACTAACATAAACCGAGTGTTTAGACCTAGTATAGTCATACCTCGATCCTTGGACCAGATGCCAAAAAAAAGGTTCAGGCTATGAATATTGTCAGGAATGTGGCAAAGCACCCTAGTACTCGGCGACCCCCTCGGATAGTTTATTTTAGGTTACCCATCATCGAATGATCACCCTATATGCAATATAGAGCATTCAGCGGTTATCTCGATCAGTCTCATATGGCTAACCTAATTCAAGTCGGCATTATTGTGCCCGTCAATTTTAATAAGTTCAAAGTAATAACTCTTTGTTAACAAGGGTTTCGGCTCTAAGTATTGTTCAAAAGAAAAGGACACTAGCACATCCATTCACAAAATAATTATTGCAAAAAAGAAAGAACACACAAAATAGGATAAAGTCATCTTTTATTAGACAAAGAAGTAATACAGTATACAATAAGGAGGCTTAAACAAGCCTATACCAGAAGCTAAATACAAAAGCAAAAAGAAAAGCAAAAAGAAAAAGATACAGGGGAACGATAAATCCTTCAAAATTTTGCCCTAGCAGCAACTAAGCACGACAGGATGGCACCAGTGATGGAAGAGAAGAAGAAGCAGAAGCAACTGGGTGGCACCAGTGACGGAAGAGAAGAAGAAGCGGAGGCACCTAGGTGGCACCAGTGATGGAAGAGAGGAAGAAGCAGGGATGTCTAATCCCCGTACCAGCTCTGACTACAATCGAGCAGGTATCATATTAGTAGCACTCGAGAAAGAATGGATGGTACCGACGATGAGAAACCTCAGTGCTATCGCACCAAAAATCTAATGCGACTTCCACCTGCTTCGGATTTTGGCTGAAGGAAGAAGGGGCTCCTTTCTTGCCTCATCAAGGGGAAAAAGTGTCTTGAGTCTTTGTCTCCCTTACCCTGACCGAGCCATCTTGAGTCCCAGGGAAACCCAATGTTTTTGGAGAGGGTGTGGTCCCTTTGCACTCACCCTAGACTTGACCATATCACTCCCTAGGGCATAGTCACACTGGTAGTGGGGACTTTGAGCACAACTGGAGAGTTAAGGATTTGAAAAGCTTGAAGGGTCTGTACGTAAAGGAAATGACCTCCCACCGTGCTTCTTATATGAAGAGCAAGCATGGCGGCATTTAAATCTGTACAAATCTCCATGAAAAACTACAAATGAGATAAGTCCCTCTCAATTCCCAAAGCAGCCTTCAGCCATTGGAATTGCGTCGCCTCGTGAAAAGACCTTATTAAAGGCACGCCTCGTGTACCGAAACGGCAGGAGCACGGTGTGGGTAAACCAAAAGAATGTCTCACAATCTGGAGCGTGTTCCAAGCAAATGAAAAAGCTCCAGCATTGATGAAGGACAAGACTTGGTAAGCCGTGACATAGGCCCGACGTCATCAAAATCCTCCTCTCCGTCCGAGGATTTTGAGGGGCTATTGTGAGGCCAGAGAACTTGTGATCCCGGCCCACTTTACATTAGGGCCCAAGGCCCACGCCGAGGGTAGGCGTTGCCGAAGACATGCAACAGAAGTCCAAATGGCCTAAAGATACAGCCGAGGGCGATTCTGTTCTCGGCATCTCAGGTTGCTCCTAGAAAAAAAAAAAAAAGGCGAGTATGGTATAGGAGTAGTTCAAGGAAAAGCTAGACATCTCCACATTAATGGGAAAAGGACCCCAGAGCAGTGTGGCGATAAGGGACAAGGGAAAGGCTGCCATTACTGCAATTAAGTACTCTACACCTGACAGAGCAATGCTTTTCAGCTTTACAACCACCCCCAACCACTTTGGATATGGGCTGATAGGACAAGTATCAGTCTTAAAAAGCTGAACCTGCACGTGGAGGTTGGAGGGAGGGTAAAGGCTAGTATAAAAGGAGAAGGAAATAATCCATAAGAGTGGGGGGCTGGGGGCCAGGGCTAAGAACCAGAATCACCCAGGCCGTGCCGAGGAGAAAAATCTTCTTAGGCAAGCATAGTTCACCCCTGTACAATCATCTCGAACACCATGACTGACCACTGTCCAATAACCAAGGCCTACCCTTTTATCCCACTCTCTACAAATTTATTGTTTGGACCTTTAACGTTCGAACCCAATAAACCAATTTGGGGTCGTTATAAATCGAGTCCTTAAAATTAGTAAGGATGGCAGTTGAAGGGGGTCGGATTAGGGGTGTCTCATACCCTCCCCATATCCTCTTTAAGGTAAGGAAAACCCACGTGGGGTGGGAGCGGGGCATGTTGGGGGCAGAGCTAATTTGAGGTATTTTACCATCCTTATTGCGGTGGCTTGGACATAAATGAGATAGAGATGAAAGATAAAGGGGATACCAGTCTTGAAAATACTAAAAGAAAGAAAAAACAAGTATTTTAAAGATAGTAATAGTGAATCAAAAGTAAATTATAAATAGGACATGTATAAAAAAGATTAAATTATGTATATATATTAACAGGAGGGATAAGGCATGGAAAACCAACCGATCCCTTCATGGCCATGACAGTTCAAGTGGGAGAGAATTTTTGTCTTTCTTAAGTATTAATGTGAGCTTACAGTCTTTACAAAAAAAAGATTTACACTTAGATTAGAATAGAGTAGAATTTATATCTTGTATATATAATAATAATAATAATAATAATAAAAACTTACCTTTTTATTGAAAGAAAATTAAATTGAGATATTTTAGTAATTTAATTTTTTTTGAAATATTTAGTAATTTAATTTTGTAATTGAGTTGGGTTTGGTAATATATAAAACCCAATTTTTTTTAAAAAAAAAAATTAAATCAAAGAATATTATTATTTATCAGTGTCAAATTCGGTGATTTCCTTATTTTTTTTCTTATATTTGATGGTTTCATTGTCACATTAGACAGTACTAACATCTTAGTTGACCGTACTTTTCTCACATTCAGTGGTACTTTAATTTTTACTCACATTTGACAGTTTCATCGTCACATTAAGATTTGGACAGTACCAACATCACATATAACCGTATTTTTGTCACATTCGATAGTTCTCTTCTTCTTCTTTTCTCACATTTGATGGTTCCATTATCACATTAAGCAGTACCAACATCACATATAACAGTACTTTTGTCACATTTGATTGTACTCGTATTTTTTTTCTAACATTTGATAGTACCATCTTCAAATAATGCAGTACCAAAATCTCATGTGACTATACTTTTAACACGTTTGGTGGTTCAATTTTTTTTTCTCGCAAAAGATGGTTCTATTGTCACATTAGGCAGTACCAACATCACATTTGGCGTACTTTTCTCACATTTGGTTGTACTTTAATTTTTTCTCACATTTGACCGTGTCATTCTCACATTGTGTTGTACCAACATCATATGTGACTGTACTTTTGTCACATTAATTTGGTGCTCCCCCCCCCCCCTTTTTATCACATTTAATGGTTCTATTATCACATTAGACAATACCAACATCACATTAGACCGTACATTTTTCACACTCAGTGGTACTTTTGTCACATTTGATGGTTCCATTTTTTTTTTCTCACCAATTACTATAATACCCTTGAAACCTAAAAAATGACCTAAATACCCTTAGAACCTAAAAAAGACAAAATCACCCTAAAACTAAAAAACAATTACCAAAATTACTATAAAACCCAAAAAATGACCAAAATAATCATGAAACTTAAAAATGACCAAAATACCCTTAGAACAAAAAAAATTGACCAAATGACCCTGAAACTTAAAAAAAGACCAAAATTACCATAAAATCTAAAAAATGACCGAAATAACAATAAAACCTAAAAAATGACTAAAATACCCCTAGGACTAAACAAAATGACATGACCTTGAAACTTAGAAATTGACCGAAATGACCTTGAAACAAAATAAAATGACTAAAATGACCTTGTAACCTAAAAAGTGATTGAAATACCCTTAGGACCTAAAAAATTATCTAAATATTTATAATCCACTTAATAATATATGTAAGGTTGAATTTATTCAACCATCTAATTGGCTTTATTCCGTGCCAAATTTGTTTGTAATTCAGCATTTAGTAACCCTGTATTTAGGTGGGTTTGATGTAAGGGTAGTGAATGAGATAGAGTGAAGATTGCTCAAGAGTGTGCAAGAAAACAGAAACTCGCGGCTGGGACTCGCGGGTGACTCGCGGCTGCAAGCCGCTAGAAGCAGCACACGTGCCAAGCATGCTGGAAGATGAACAGTCATGCTAGCTGGAGCACTACAGGACAAAACAGGACAACTGGCCATACGGTTAACTCGCGACTGGATCTCGCGACTTAGTCAAGCCGAGAGCCACCCCTGTTTTTGTAAAACCTGATGTTTCACATTCCTCTCCCACTCCAGTATAAATACCCCTTTTACCCACGATTGAAAGAAAGCTTCCAGAGAGAATTTTGAGAGAGAAACCCTAAAGAAAAACCAGATTGTTTCACCCACAATCTCTACCTTAGAATCTCTTCAAATTCCTCAACTCTCTTCCTCTCCATTGTTAAATCCTTGAGAGGCATTATACCAAACCTGGTTCTCACTATCATCATCACTGTGAGACAGTTGTTTGGGTTTCTGGGAAGCAGTTAGGAAGGAACCAATCTTCATTGGTTGATGCTACGATCTAGTAGCGGAATCCGGGAAGTTAGAAAAGAAAAAGGTTCGGCGCAACCTCGTTGGAGCAAGAAGCTTGGAGGGCTTAGGTGCACTGGGTAGATTAGGCTTGGAGGGTCTATTGCTGTCCATGTATCCCAACTGTATTTTCTAGTGGATTGATTACCGCTTGGAGGGCAGCGGAGAGGTTTTACGCCGAGGGCTTCGGTTTCCTCTTCGATAACACATCGCGTGTTGTCTTTGTGTTTGCATCTTCCTTCCTCTCTATCTTTGCCTTTTTATTATCTGCTGTGGTTTTATTTTCATTATGGCTTAGATAGTTTTTAACCAATTTCATATTATAGCATATGTTAAGTTTCCGCACACTAGTTGTTTGACATATTGCTTGAATTGGTTAAGTTGTATTTTGGGGGTCTAAACATTCAAAGGTGTTTTGTACATGTTTTTGAACTTTCAATTGGTATCAGAGCGGGTACACTGCTATTGGTTTCATTACCATTGTGTGATCCTTGACTCCCTTTTGAGATGGATAGGTCTCAATCCCTAAATGCACCTCCATATTTTGATGGTAGTAATTATGCTTTTTGGAAGGTTCGCATGAGAGCTTTTCTGTGTTCTATTGATGAATCCGTTTGGGATGCTGTTGAGATTGGTTGGACCAAACCTGAGGCAGCCAAATTCACATGGGATAAGGCAGCACTTGCTGCATCTAATGCTAACAGTAAAGCACTTAATGCTATTTTCTGTGGTGTGTCTCCAGATGAATTTCACAGGATTTCTCATATTACCGTGGCCAAAGAAGCATGGGAGATTTTGGAAACTACCTATGAAGGCACGAAAAAAGTGAAGGACACCAAGTTACAAATGCTGACCACTCGGTTTGAGGAGCTCAAAATGAGTGAGGATGAGTCTTTTGACTCTTTCTATGGGAAGTTAAATGAAGTGGTTGTCAGCAAGTTCAACTTGGGGGAGAAAACGGAGGACTCAAAGATTGTAAGGAAGATCCTTCGATCATTGCCGGAAAGTTTTCGTGCCAAAGTGACAGCAATTGAAGAGAGCAAGGACCTTGATGACATCAAAGTACAAGAGCTGGTTGGCTCTCTGCAGACTTATGAGATGTCGCTGCCAAATCAACGGAAGAGTAAATCTCTTGCTCTAAAGACCATTAATGAGAAGGTGGAAGATCAAGACTCATCGGGAGAAGATGTAGTTGACAAAGATGTTGCATACCTTGTCAAAAATTTCAAAAAGTTTTTGAAATTCAAAAATAATGGCAAATTTGATGATAAAAGAAAATTCCAAAGTTCTGGAAGGGAGAAAAGGGAATTCAAAAGGAAAGATGGAAAAGAATCCCAACCCACACAAGGTGTCACTTGTTTTGAATGTAACGGACATGGACACTTTAAGAAGGAATGTCCTAATTATTTGAAATCGAAAGGTAAAGTGTATGCCACGACCTTGAGTGACTCGGATTCGTCTGACTCAAAATCTGAAGAGAGCTGTGATGGAGAGGGGAACTATTCGGCTTTTATGACTATTGCTCATGTTGAGTCTTCAGATGAGCTGAATCTGCTTGTGCGAGACCTTGGAGAACATAGTGATGATGAATCACTAGGAATTGTTGAAGAATCGGATGCTGAAGAAGATGGAAGCACAGCAAATCTTCAGGAGAATTATAACTTACTCTTGGAGAAGTCTGGGGAGTACACAAGGGTGGCCAAGGCTGCTATGAGAAAAATGAAGAAGGCTGAGGAGGACTACAAAAGTCTCCTAATCCGATATAGGGAGGCCAAATGTGAGATAGAAACTCTGAATGGTGAGTTGTCCGAAACTTACACAAAAGTAAGATTTCTTGAGAGTGAGGTTGTGCAAGCAAATGCTAAAGTAGAGAGGGTCACCACCAAGAAGCTAGATGATGTTATCTCATCTCAAAAGAGCTTTTCAGACAAATCCGGATTGGGATATACCGGAGGAAGTAGTTCATCTGGAAATGTCACTAAAGAAGTGAAGTTTGTGAAGGCCAAAGATCCAGTTGTAGCTAACCTTACTGGTGAGAAGCTCGAGGTGGAGGAGAAGAAGAATGTGGTGAACCAACGGATGTTAAATCCCCGTAATCAGTCTGTGGGCAGGTCTGAATCTCGTGCCAAGTCACGTCCACGACCTCAAAGAGGTCCTAGAGGAACTTATGTGTGCCACTATTGCGGACTTCAAGGGCATACTCGACCAAATTGCCAAAAGCTGAGAGCAAAGAATAGTGCAACTCCTCAAAGGTCAGGAGGACCTAGAAATGATAGAAGAATTTGGGCTGGAGATCAATCTAGAGATCAGAATGGTGATCCCGGAATGATGAACGTGATGAAGATGATTGGTGCATTCACCAACTGCTTGGAAAGCTTCTCACGAAGGTTTGAAAGCCCTAACTCCCGTACCCAATCCTATAAGGAAATCACCCCAAACGCAAGTGACGTGTGGGTGAATAAGGGTACTCATGCATAAGCATTAAAACATGTCCATGCATTAATACTTCCTATGCTTTGTGACAATGTTTGTTTGGTTTGCTTGCTGTTTTTGATGTTGGTTGTTTGTTTGTCTACTTGTACATATCTTTATTTTGTCTTATCAATCTTTTTGTTTCTTGTGTCAAAAATCCAAAAATCACATAAAAAATTAGAAAATCAAAAAGCTTGATTGACTTTGTTGAGTTTTTTTTTGTCTCAAAACTTGTTTTGCCTTGTACCTTTGTGCTAATGGCTTTGTGCATTTTCGAGCATTGCTTGTTTTCATGCACTTATATCACTGTGGGAAAAATCTTGAAATCTATGTGATTGTTGTAAATAGATCTTCAAACTTGTCATGAATGATTAGTGAATGGTTATGTTGATCTTGAGACTTGCATAGACTTGTGTCTATATATCTTCCCACGCTTTATTTTTGTTTTGCTAAAAATAGCTCACCAAATGTAAATCTCCAAATGAAAAGAGATATTGAGCTGTAAAAGCCTGTCGCACATTCTAGTATTTGACTAAGAAAAAGGGTAAGCGACCTTATATTAAAGTGAATGTTTATTCAAAAAGCCAAAGGCTTATTCATTAAAGTGAAATATCAAATATCACTCTCACAATGAGAGGTGATTGACTCAAAAGATCAAAAAGATCAAATGTTATGATTGAGAGTGGAGTCAAATGTAAAGCTCCAAATCATGTTATCAAGTTTTGTGGGAAGTCATATATACATATTTCTATAATTGAGATGGGTCACATGATCTAGTGCTAATTGTGTATGCCTTGGTTGAATTGATCATTGAAGCTTCACATTTGACGAAGGACTATCTCATTGTTGATATCCACACACAACACACAAGTTTATGTTCAATAAATGCCATATTCATTTGTGTGATTGTACTTGATGAAATGTGTTTTCACATGCTCAGTCTGTGTTAATTCAAGCACAAAAAGATTTTTGAGTATTTTAGGTGTTTTTGGAAAGTATTTTGTTTGAAAAATCTGAAAATTTCAAAAATCCAGTTTTGCCCTGTTTTGGCGGCTCAGTCGCGGGTATGTCAAGTCGCGAGCCTCAGTCGCATCTTCGCTGGTCATTTTTTGGCGACTTGTTCGCGAGTGGAAGGTCCAGTTGCGAGGTTCACTCAGAGATTTTCGCGGCTCAGCTCGCGACTCACTCGTGGGTAGACCTTCCAGTCGCGAAAAACACTTAGAAAAATTTTTCAAATTTTTGTTCTTGAGTGCTTTGGCGGCTTGAGCTGGCGACTGTGTGGCGACTTAATCAAGTCGCGAAAATCGCGTGTTTGGCAGAAATAAGAGCAGTTTTTAAATCTTTTTCAGTTTTCCCTCGAATATTTGTGACTGTTCATCTTCTCTCTAAACTATCTCCCTCCCAAACACTCCGTGCTCCCATCTCCAATCTCCATTGTTGCATACTTGTAGCTCAAAATCTTCAAGTCACAGGTATGGGTTTTCAATTTTGCACTCTTTTCTACTTGATTTTGTGCTTTTCCCTTTGATTTTTCGCCTATGTTTGTGATTTAGAAATGGGTTTGTGTTTCAGATTTTGCTCCTTGTTCATGCTTAGATTGCGAATGCTGCTGCTAGAATTTGATATGCTCTTAGTTGTTTCCTTATTGCTCTTCATCCTGTGCTTAGCTAAGTGTTTCTTTCATTTTATCTGAACTTTGAGCTGTTGAGTTGTTTCAAATTGTTTCTCTTGAGGCTGTGGATTTTACTGTGCTGAATATGCATGCTCTTTTGTGTAAATCTTTTGGGAGCATATGTGTGCTTCACAATGCTGTTTATGAGCCATATCATTTTCCATTATCTGTCTCATTGACATTTATCTGCCTTTAGGTTAGTTTCTATATCTGATGCTTTTATATGTGTTTCCTATCTTAGGCTTGTTTATCCATGTTATTGGTCTAAGTAGCTTGTGTTTGAATGTTCCAAGTTCACTTGTATGGATGAAATTTCTTTATTAATTACATGGTACTGACTAGTTCTACACATGTATTGCTCTATACTGTTGTGGCCTCTTCTAATTGTTCACAGATGGCTCCCTCACCTCCTAAGAAGAAAACTCCTGCAAAGAAGGCTGACAAAAGATTGAAAATGGATTCTAAACTATTTAGGTCAGTTCATCATTTTGAGAGATACAGGGATAACTTCATGAGTGCAGGAATTATTCAAGAAAGATTTGTAGATTTGGAGGATTTGAGACAAACCTTTATCCTCAGCTGCTTTGAAGGAAGAGGATGGGAAAAAGTTCTGAGTGATTTCCCTGTAGTGTGTGAATCCCTGATTAGGGAATTTTACTCAAATGCTGTGATAAAGGAGAATGAGTTATGTTGCTGGGTTAGAGGTAAAGAATTCATTTTGGATGCTCATGTCATAGATGATGCATTAGGACTTGAAGGATTAGAAGATGAGGAATTTATAAACTACAAGGATAGGAGTGTCTCTATTGAAACAGTTCAACAAAGGATAGGTGGGCAGAGAGAAGGAAAATGTTTGAATACCACTGCCTTTCTAGTGGACATGAGGTGTCTAACAATCATCATGATGTTTAACCTCTATCCCATTAAGAAGTTGACTACAATCAATTGTGCTAGAGCAATCTTTCTGATGGATCTCAAAGAAAAGAACTTCATCGACATAAGTTCCCACATATATGACACCATTGTGGATGAGACAAGAACAACCTCTAGGCCAAAATTGATCTTTCCCAGTTTGCTGATGAGGATTTTCAGAAGGAAGGGGATTCCAATTCCTCAAGACATCAGTCTCATGTCCACACCTTCTGCAATTAACAAGCTTACCTGCAAAAGGATAAGTGTTAGGCTTCCAGGAGAAGAAGATGAAGGTGATGAAGGAGAGGGTGTCCCAATGGAGACTGAAGCAGAGGCAGCAGGGCATGCATCAACCTCAACACCCAGAAGGAGTGGCAAAAGACCTAGAGCATCAACTTCTTCAGATACACCTCCAGATGCTTTCCAAATTATTCTGGAAAGACTTGATGGGATAAGAGAAATCCAGACTGAGCACTCTGAGAGAATGAAAGCCATGCAGGACCAAATTGATGTCTTGTCTGCAAAACTTGACAGCTTCACCACTCAGCCTGAACAGTGACCCTTTGGCCATTCCTGTCAAAAAGGGGGAGAAGTTTCTTTCTGTTGATAATGTTATTGATGATTAAGAAGCAGAAAAGCAGCTCTTAAGGGGGAGTAATGTGTTGAGGGGGAGTTGTCAAACTCTAAGACTTTGTTTATATATGTTTATGTTTTGAGTACTCTTAGTGTTTTTATGGGTTTGATACATTGTGTTTTGGTGTATAGTTGTTTCTAACTCTTAACATATACTCTTGGTTTAAAATTTAATATATTTTGATGATGTTATTCAGGATGTTTTGAGTTTGTACCCATGTGCTTTTGTAAGCTTTTAGGGTTTATGTTTTATGCATAGTTTGTAGGCTTTATGGTATGTACCTTGCTTAATACAGCCTTTATGCTATGTCGAAATCAGTACTTTAATCTAAATGTTCTGCATTTTGGTTTATGTACTGTCACTCTTGTGCCCTTGTAGGATTGTTCCTAGATGCATATACCTTGTGTGTTATGCATTGGTTGAGTGTTGTACATACAAGTGTCTTGCCTTGTACTTGTTAACTTGTGTGTCCTTGTGTTCATTCCAAGTGTGAATGAGTACTGTGATCACTACCTTGTGGTGTTCACTTGGTTGATCAAGCCATGGTTTGTTTCTTAACTCCATCTTTGCTTGATCACATATTGCCTGTTTCATATGCATTTATAATTTTCTGCTTACAATGATCATGGTGTATTGTTGTGTTTCAGGAGTATTATGTTCATATGATTCAAGTGTTTCACAGCTTCTAGAGTTAGGTGTGAGTGAGTTTTGATCAACTGTTCCCAACTCACATGTTAAGTCTAGAGTCTGTTTTAGGGTTTTGTCACGGAATAGCCAAAAGGGGAGATTGTAAGGTTGAATTTATTCAACCATCTAATTGGCTTTATTCCGTGCCAAATTTGCTTGTAATTCAGCATTTAGTAACCCTGTATTTAGATGGGTTTGATGTAAGGGTAGTGAGTGAGATAGAGTGAAGATTGCTCAAGAGTGTGCAAGAAAACAGAGACTCGCGGCTGGGACTCGCGGGTGACTCGCGGCTGCAAGCCGCCAGAAGCAGCACACGTGCCAAGCATGCTGGAAGATGAACAGTCATGCTAGCTGGAGCACTACAGGACAAAACAGGACAACTAGCCATACGGTTAACTCGCGACTGGATCTCGCGACTTAGTCAAGCCGCGAGGTCAAGCCGCGAGCCACCCCTGTTTTTGTAAAACCTGACGTTTCACATTCCTCTCCCACTCCAGTATAAATACTCCTTTTACCCACGATTGAAAGAGAGCTTCCAGAGAGAATTTTGAGAGAGAAACCCTAAAGAAAAACCAGATTGTTTCACCCACAATCTCTACCTTAGAATCTCTTCAAATTCCTCAACTCTCTTCCTCTCCATTGTCAAATCCTTGAGAGGCATTATACCAAACCTGGTTCTCACCATCATCATCACTGTGAGACAATTGTTTGGGTTTCTGGGAAGCAGTTATGAAGGAACCAATCTTCATTGGTTGATGCTACGGTCTAGTAGCGGAATCCGGGAAGCTAGAAAAGAAAAAGGTTCGGCGCAACTTCGTTGGAGCAAGAAGCTTGGAGGGCTTAGGTGCACTGGGTAGATTAGGCTTGGAGGGTCTATTGCTGTCCATGTATCCCAACTGTATTTTCTAGTGGATTGATTACCGCTTGGAGGGCGGCGGAGAGGTTTTACGCCGAGGGCTTCGGTTTCCTCTTCGATAACACATCGCGTGTTGTTTTTGTGTTTGCATCTTCCTTCCTCTCTATCTTTGCCTTTTTATTATCTGCTGTGGTTTTATTTTCGTTATGGCTTAGATAGTTTTTAACCAATTTCATATTATAGCATATGTTAAGTTTCCGCACACTAGTTGTTTGTCATATTGCTTGAATTGGTTAAGTTGTATTTTGGGGGTCTAAACGTTCAAAGGTGTTTTGTACACGTTTTTGAACTTTCAATATAAAATTTACAAAAGAAAAAAAAGTGAAAAAAAAAAATTTACTCAGTACTTGATTTCTTAAAAGTAAAGTACCATACAAAAAGAAAAAGAAAAAGAAAATATAAAGATAAATCACTCCATAGTCACTACTTAAATACTAATTACTATCTTAAATATTTATAATCCATTTAATATATGAAATTTACAAAAGAAAAAAAATGTTTTAAAAAAATTTACCCAGTACTTGAATTCTTGACAATAAATTACCATACAAAAAGGAAAAAAAAAAAATCACTCCACAGTCCACAGTCCACAATCTAAATAATAATAATTATCTTAAATATTTATAATCCACTTAATAATATTGTGGGTCCGGGAAGTTTACAATCTGGCCCAAACTCTATCTAGGCCCATGGCTCGTGCCGAGGAGGTCTCTTGCCGAGGACGAGTGATCGATGGCCAAGGCAAGGGGGAGCGGCTGAGAAGCTACCCTGTCCTCGGCACTCCTGAACTTCGATGGGAAGATCAACGTCCTAATGAAGGTAATCCCTAAACAACCCCCTGAAGGGGATGTGAGTGGAATGGGGCCCACGGGGAAGCAAAGTGTAAAATTGGATCAGAGAAAATGCGTCCCTCCTTCAGTAAATGCGACTGCCAATACCCAGAGCTGATTAATGGGAAAAGACGTTTGGACGGTGTAAACTTCGATCCACGCAACTAATAGAAAGTAAGAGGGGACGAGTGATGGGATGGAAACAGAAATAAGCACCTGCCTGACCGACAAGTGGAGGGCTAGGATCAATCAAGACAGACTATATAATAAAAAGGTAGGTGCACAAATTAGGAGGCTGGGAAAAATGGCCAAAAACCAGAGCCTCCCAGCCCACCTCCAGGAGAAAGACTCCAGGGGTGAAGATAACTTAACCTTGCATGAACACCATGAAAAACTCACCACCTGGTGACCAAGGCCTAGCCTTTCAAATCCACGCTCTACAAATGACATTGTTTGGGCCTTTTCCCGTGCGAACCCAACACTGTTAGGTTCGTCACGAATCGTGTCCTTACAAATATAAAATTTACAAAAGAAATAAAAAATTACCCAGTACTTGATTTCTTGAAAATAAAGTACCATACAAAAAGAAAAAGAAAAAAATATAAATCACTCCACAGTCCACAATCTAAATACTAATTACTATCTTAAATATTTATAATCCATTTAATAATATAAAATTTATAAAAGAAAAAAAAAAAGTGAAAAAAAAATTATACAGTACTTGATTTCTTAAAAGTAAAGTACCATACAAAAAAAAAAAAAAAAAAAAGATAAAGATAAATCAATCCACAGTTCACAATCTAAATACAAATTACTATCTTAAATATTTATAATCCATTTAATAATATAAAATTTATAAAAAAAAAGGAAAAAAAAATTACCCAATACTTGATTTATGGAAATTAAAGTTCCATAAAAAAAGAAAAAGAAAAGAAAAAGATAAAGATAAATCACTCCACATTCCACACTCAAATACTAGTTGTTATCTTAAATATTTATAATCTACTTAATAATATAAAATTTACAAAAGAAAAAAAAAAGTGAAAAAAAATTTACCCAGTATTTGATTTCTTAAAAGTAAAGTACCATACAAAAAAAAAAAAAGATAAACCACTTCACAGTTTACAATCTAAATATTAATTACTATCTTAGATATTTATAATTCACTTAATAATATAAAATTTACAAAAAAAAAGTGAAAAAAAAATTACCTAGTACTTTATTTCTTGAAAGTAAAGTCCTATACAAAAAGAAAAAGAAAAGAAAAAGATAAATCACTCAACGGTCCACAATCTAAATGCTAATTACTATCTTAAACATTTACAATCCACTTAATAACATAAAATTTACAAAACAGAAAAAAGTGAAAAAAAAATATATTACCCAATACTTGATTTCTTAAAAGTAAAGTATCATATAAAAAGAAAAAGAAAAAAGAAATCACTCCGTAGTCCACATTCAAAATACTAATTACTATCTTAAATATTTATAATCCAATTAATAATATAAAATTTACAAAAGAAAAAAAAAAGTGAAAAAAAAATTACCCAGTTCTGGATTTCTTGAAAGTAAAGTACCCTACAAACAGAAAAAGAAAGAAAAAAAAAAGGATAAAATAAATCTCTACACAGTCCACACTTTAAATACTAATTACTATCTCAAATATTTATAATCCACATAATAATATAAAATTTACAAATGAAAAAAAAAATGAAAAAAAATTTTATCCAATACTTGATTTTTTGAAAGTAAAGTACTATACAAAAAGAAAAAGAAAAAAAAGAAAAAAGAAAAAATGATAAAGATAAATCACTCCACATTCCATACTCTAAATACTAATTACTATCTTAAATATTTATAATACACTTAATAATATAAAATTTACTAAAGAAAAAAAAAACAAACAAAATTTATCCAGTACTTAATTTCTTGAAAGTAAAGTACCATACAAAAAAAAAAAAAAAAAGATAAATCACTCCACAGTCCACATTCTAAATATTAATTACTATCTTAAATATGGGTAATTCTATTATACACTCCCTTTTTTTTTTGGGAATGTACCCCACTAGTAAGCAACCTGTTATACTAGGTTACCAAAACATCACATTTGACAGTTTCATCCTCATATTGTGCAATTCTAACATCACATGTGATAGTTCTTTTGTCACATTTGATGGTTTCTTTTTCTTTTCTTTTTTCTCATATTTAACGGTTTCATCCTCACATTATGCAATTTCAACCTCACATGTGACATTTTTTTGTCACATTTGAATCACATGTGACAGTTCTTTTGTCATATTTGGTGGTTCCCTTATTTTTTCTCACATTTGGCGGTTTCATTCTCACATTATGTAGTTCCAATATCACATGTGGTAGTTCTTTTGTCACATTTGTTGGTTCCCTTATTTTTTTTCCCACATTTAACAGTTTCATTCTCACATTATGCAGTTCCAACATCACATGTGATGGTTTTTTTTGTCACATTTGGTGGTTCGCTTATTTTTTCTCACATTTGACGGTTCCATCCTCACATTGTGCAGTTCTAATATCACATGTGATAATTCTTTTTGTCACATTTGATGGTTCCTTTATTTTTTTTCTCACATTTGACAGTTCTATCCTCACATTGTGTAATTCACATATCACATGTAACTGTTCTTTTATCACATTTGATGGTTCCCTTATTTTTTTTTTCTCATATTTGATAGTTCCGTTGTCACATTCGGCAGTACCAACATCACATTTGATAATACTTTTGTCAAATTTAGTGGTTCTTTTTTTTTTCTCATATTTGACGATTTTATCCTCATATTGTGCAGTACCAACATCACATGTGACTTTTTTTTATCACATTCGGTGATTTCCTTTTTTTTTTTCTTACATTTGATGGTTCCATTGTTATATTAGGCAGTACTAATATCACATTTGACTGTACTTTTTCGCATTTGACCAAAATGGCCTTGTAACCTAAAAAATTACTGAAATATGCTTAGAACCTAAAAAATGACCATAATGCCCCTCGAAACCTGAAAATTACTAAAATACCTCTGACACCTAAAAAATGACCAAAGGACCCTTGAAATCTAAAATTGACCAAAATACCCCCGAAACCTCTATTTGCAAGACCAAAATGTTATACAACCGCTCTATTTGCTTGATTTGAAACTCATTGAATTTAAAATTAATAGATTTTAAAAGCTTGATTTGAAATCAATGGGTTTAAAAAGCCGTTGATTTTTAAATTCCTTGTTTAGGTCTTTTTATACAATGAAGGATTTGAAAGTCCATTGTTTGCATACCTAAATTTCTATTTGGATTTAGATTTATATTTAAGATAAATAAAATAATTTTTCCAATTATTATTTTTCTTAAACTGTCTACATTTTAATTTTAGTAATATTTTTTTAATAATTACATGAGGTAATGAAAAAGCCATTGATAATCCAATTAACAAGATAATGACTAAAAATCTATCATCTCAGCCAACTAAAATTTTTTTTTGCCAACTATTGACTACTAAAATGTTCTATATCAACATAAAGAGAGAACCCAAATGCATGAGTTTTTTTTCACAACATTTAAAACTCAAACTAATTTTTTTTTTCAAAGTTCTTAACAGCTAAAAAGTTCTATATCAAGAGAGACGATAAAGTATCTAAAATATGTGTTTTTACACAAAATTCAAAACAAAGAGGCCATTGATACACCAATTGACAAGATAATGACTAAATATCATCCATCATAGCCAACTAAAAAAATGTCTTGCCAACTCTTTCCAGCTAAAATATTTTAGAGAGAGTACCCCAAATACATGGGTTTTTATTTTAACAACATTCAAAATCTCAAACTAAAAAATTGTTTCGAAGTGGATCTTTTCTACTCTTTTTTCTTTGGCAAGGCTCAATTGCATAACTTATTCATACCAAATGTTGGCATGTTGTTGTGCAATAGGAGAATTCATCACTTTTCTCCTTCCTCAGTCATTATTTCAACTACATCATCCATATATTTTGCATCAACACCAGTAGCTCTATCCCTCTCACGCAAGATCTCAATGTCCTCCAATTGTAGCAAGACTAATGACTGCTTTCGTCAAAATGGCTTTAAAAGAGAAAATGTGAGACATTGCTTTATGTCAGCATGAAGGTACTAGAGATTTTCTATAAAATGTGTGATGGGCAGTAATCAACAGCCATGTAGTATTTACCAAATGCCAACCCTTACCAAGCGCATCTGGCCCTCACATATACTTCCTTTAACCTATACAAACTCATATAGACATTTTTCAGGCCAAAATGGGAAATTAACCCTGATTTTCAAACATTATAATTAGTAGGCCATGTTTTCAAACTATATTTTTTACTAGTATCTCGAGTCTAAGAGACTTGATTTAAGATTTATAAATCGAGTCTCGAAAACTCAATTTTCATGGTCTGATCATGTTTAATGTGGCATTTTTTCCACGTGGCGACTATAAGGACACGATTTTGTGACGAACCTAAACAGTATTGGGTTCGTACGTAAAAGGCCCAGACAATATGATTTTAGAGCGTGGGTGTAAAGAACTAGGTTAATTGTGATATCTCCTCCAAAGATTTACTCTCCAGTACGTTCAAGGTTTAAAGTTGGTATAATGGATGTTTTTCTTTAGTGAATAGTGCAACTCTCTCTTTCTTCTCTTACTTTCTTCTTTCTAGTTTATGTCTGTTCTTCTTTTTTCTTTTTCTGTCCCGATCCCTCTCCTCAGGTTATTCTTTTAGTTTATATACTCCCCTTTGCGCTCTATCCTTACCGCGTACGTGTAGGATGTGTCCGGAGGATTTCTTTCTGTCCCATCTGGTATCTCCTGGAACTTCCTATGGGCAGCTGTAAGGCTGCTTCCGGATTTTGACGTCATAAGCCTGCACCTGTGTGCGTTTTGGGGCATGCCCCTGACGCTTCAGCACCCCAATTTTGACAGCATTAAATTCTAACAACTCCCTTGTCTCCCACGTTCGACGGTGAGATCCAAATCAAACGGTAGGGGACTTCTCGATGATGACCTCTTCGGGGGATATCAGAACCAATCCCAATCCAGCTCCCCGTTGGTTCGCGGCCCCATCCACGTATACTTTCCATACAGGCCCTCCTGGCGCGGATATCACACCAACCGATTTTTCATCCATGTGATCTTGATTCTTACTAACTTCCTCAGGGCACTCAGCGAATTCAGCTACCAGATCGGCGAGAACTTGACCCTTTACAGAGGTGCGGGGCATGTATTTGATGTCAAAAGCACCCAGAATCGTACCTCACTTGGCAATTCTGCCGGTGTAGTCAGCACTTCTAAGTATGGATTTAAGAGGCAATTGGGTCAAAACAACTACAGTGTGAGCTTGAAAATAGTGCAGAAGTTTACATGTTGCATGGACCACCACCAGTATGGCCTTCTCTAACGACAGATATCTCACCTCGGCTTCATGGAGGGATTTACTCACATAATAAACTGGCCTCTGGACGCCATTTTCTTCTCGCATCAAGACGAAACTGACTGCGTGAGGAGCTACCGCCAGATAGGCGTACAACACCTCATCTACCTCAGGGCTAGACATGATTGGCGGTTTGGACAAATAGTCTTTCAACTGCTGGAACGCCTCAGCGCACTCCTCGGTCCACTCAAATCCTCGCCATTTATGTAACAAACGAAAAAAAGGACGACACCTTTCAGCCGACCTGGAGATGAACCGGTTTAATGCAGCAGTCATCCCAGTCAGCTTCTGCACTTCCTTTGGATTTCGAGGCGCTTGCAAATCGTTAATGGCCCTAATCTGGTCTGGATTCACCTCAATTCCCCTATGGGTCACCATGTAGCCCAAGAATTTTCCTGAACCTACACTAAATGAGCACTTTGAAGCATTCAGGCGCAATTTGTGTTCTCTCAGTATCTCGAAGATACTAGTGAGGTCCCCCACATGTTCAGTTACTACTTTACTCTTCACGACCATGTCATCAGTATAAACTTCAATACTAAAGAAAAACATCCATTATACCAACTTTAAACCTTAAACGTACTGGAGAGTAAATCTTTGGAGGAGATATCACAGTTAACCTAGTTCTTTACACCCACGCTCTAAAATCATATTGTCTGGGCCTTTTACTTACGAACCCAATACTGTTTAGGTTCGTCACAAAATCGTGTCCTTACAGCGACCATCTGAAAATTGAGTCTTAGAGACTCGATTTATAAGTTCTAAAATTTTATAAAGCAATTTTTGGCCAGAGTAATTTACAAAGTCCTATTGACTTTGATCTTATGTGTTGCTTTTGCACTACTGCTTCTTGCAAATGCTTGTTTATTGTCCAATCTCTTAAAATGGATGAATGGTGACTAAAGTACCACGCCACCATCACACCACTGCGTGAGACCCAGGCCGCGCGAGACCCAGGCCGCAGCGCGACCCAGGCCTCTCTCACTACAACCCATGTTTCTGTTTCTGGTTTCTCTCTCTCTCTCTCTCTCTCTCTCTCTCTCTCTCTCTCTCTCTCTTATGAACACATATTTTTAGAGTAATTGAGGTCGCTAAAGAACTCGAAGAAGTCGATGGAATCATTGCTATTGTGGTTGTGGTTGTTGTTGTCGAAAATAATATTTTCTTTGTTGTTAAGGTGAGAAGGTGTAAAGGCCAAAATCTTTTCTTTTTATTGTAAATGTAATATAGATGTAAATTGAGTCTTAGAGACTCGATTTACAGGTGGACGCCCATGGAAAAAATGCCAACTTAGACTCGATCAGAACATGAAAACCGACTCTCAAATACTCGATTTATAGTCCAAAATCGAGCCTCTTAGCCTCGGGATGCTAGTAAAAAGTATAGTTTGAAAACATGGTCTACTAATTATAATGTTTGAAAATCAAGATTAATTTCCCATTTTGGCCACATTTTCATGCAGTACTTCAACCAAACACAAATTTTCCTTTGACAAACAAAACAAATTGATTAGCAGGAGTTTCAACAAGATCGAACATACCTCATCAGACATGCCGTAGTGAAGCTTAGTGATGGAGTCTCCATGGCCAAGCTCCTGAGCAACTCCATACGCAATATAAGTCTTGGGACCCATATCTGATTTTTTGGGCAACTAGAGAGCAATGTTTAAAATATCCTTCTGTGGATGTGTATATTTCTTAAACGGCAAGCAACAAATAAACTCATCACCATGACGTGGCAAGTGTTCAAATAAAGTAGATGGAGGCCAATCTTTTAGCTTCAGTATCAAGGGCCATGAATGACAATCAAACTGACCTTCTTTATACCCAGAAAATTGTATGGGTGCTGTTGCCAATGCGTGTCTCATTACAGCATCGTAGTCTGTTCGAAATGTGGGAAATATATGCACAGCGAGCCAAAATATATAGGTCCACCATGTGCAAACGATCCCTACTCCAGTACTATGGGAGATTATGTGAAAGATAAGGTAACATACATGGTGATGGATGATCTGGCCGTGAAACCATTTTCCACAACTTCTCTTACCACACTGCTTAACAAGCTCAATGTCAAGGATATAGGAGCTCTTGAGGAGAAAGTGGTCGATTTGGGCATGGAAGAGGTGTGTAATGTGTTAGTCATTCTTTACTCTCTCTCTCTCTCTCTCTCTCTCTCTCTCTCTATATATATATATATATATATATATATGCATGACTAGAATTTTATTTGTTTCTTCTTTTACTTTATGTTCCTTCATTGTATATGGTGGAAAAAAAAATATATTACTAAATAATTTCAAGATGGGGGTGATCAGGGTATTAATTGTGGCTATACAAGTGCTAATTCTTATTACTGCCTATTTTGATCCTTCTATCTGTTTGTTGCTAGGTTGTGAAATTGCTTAAAGCTTCTCTGCTAACAAAGAGTAGCATTCTCATTGATGCCTTCCTTCCGATTCTGAAAGAGGAAGTTAATTGCCAACAGGAGGTAGAAGGAAATTTTTAATATTTAAGTGCACCAATTCTAGTTATGGGATCGATTGCCAAGAAGTGTTGTTGTCTTAAATATTTTATAATAAGGTTTAGCTACAAAATTGGTTGTAGCCTAAGACTACAAACTTATCCAATATTTTTTTATTGGAAGTAAATTTTGATAAATTCACTATTGAATTATATCTTCTTCATATATCCTCTATACTTGCAAAATTTATAGAAAATTAAAGATCAATAGATATGTCATCAATAAATTGTTTAAATTACAAGTTTTGTAGTTTAAAATTATGCATAAAATATAAGCTTATAGATCATATAGTAAATAATATCCGATTGACACAAAATGTGACATGTGTATTAAGAGTGTAAAGAACATACAATTCAATGATTAGATTTCCAAAATATGTAGTAATATTTATTTTATTAAGTAAGTTTATAGCCTTAAGTTACAACTAATTTTATAGCTAAACTTTATCCAAATAAATATTATTATGTTATTCAAAACTGGTGTGGCAATGTTAAGGGAAACATGCTTGCTCTTCTCAGTTTCAAGAGATGAGATGAAAGTGTGTGTAAGTTTCTATTAATTATCTGCAGATAGATGTTATTATGTGTAAGATTCTACTATTAATTATTTACGGATAAATGTAAGTATGTGTACGTTTTTATTACTAATTATCTGTGGATGGATGTAAGTACGTATTATGTAAGTCACAATTAATTATTTATGGTCATTTTGTAGCTCAACTGATATTTCTTGACTTTTAATGGAGAGGCGCACATGGTTCAAATCTTCCCACCTCCAACTATTGAATTTTATAAAATAAATAAATAAATAAAAGAAAAAGATCTGCAGATTTTTCTTGGTATCACCAAGTTATGATAACATCCCCAGTTCCATCTTGAGCATGACTAGTGAGGTAAACTTATTTGAGGTAACACCAACATGACCCATGGCCCCAACATGACCAGTACCCTTGCAAATGGCTATGAAAATTTGAACATAAAGGATGCATATATTGTCTTCTTTTATTCTTGCCTAAGTGCCAACATAACACCCCTAAACACAATGTGTGTCCTGATTAAAAGAAAATGATTTCAGTTTGATAAAAACGAATAACTGCCCCCAAAAACGCAAAAATAAAAAGAATATATTAATAATTTTTTTAAAAAAATTATGCCAAAATAAGCTTACGAAGGAAGAGATAGAAAAGGTGGATGGCCTCTTTCCTTTGCAGGCACAGAGGACATCATTTTAAATGGGCAATTTTAAGTTTAAATGCTTAAGCAAAGAAAAAAAAGGGATGAAGTGAGTTACTATCAGCTATCAGCATCACAAATTGGTACTCAAAAGTCCAAACTCACCTCAAAACCCATTTGAAAAATCCCAAACTCCTATTATTAGGGTCAAGTTGGGTAAAAAAAATTCACCCAACCCGATCCATTGTCATTACTAATAAGTAACATCCAAGAACATGTTGAGTGGTGGTATTATTAGTAAGGATGGCAACCAAAGGGGGTCGGATTAGGGGTGTCTCGTACCCTCCTCGTAGCCTCTTTAAGGTGAGGAAAACCCACGTGGGGTGGGAGCAAGGCATGTTGGGGGTGGAGCTAATTGTTGCTATTTTACCATCCCTATTGCAGTGGCTTGGACATATATAAATGAGATAGAGATGAAAGATAAAGGGTTAAGGGGATACCCATCTTGAAAATACTAAAAGAGAGACAAAAAAAAGTATTTTGAAGATGGTAATAGCGCATCAAAAGTAAATTATAAATTGGACATGTATAACAAAGATTAAATTATGGATATATATTAAATAGGAGGGATAGGGCAAAGAAAACCAACCAATCCCTTCAATCTTCATGGCCATGACGGTTCAAGTGGGAGAGAATTTCTGCCTTTCTTAAGTATTAATGTAGTGCTTAAAGTCTTTACAAAAAAATAAACCTTCCCTTTTTTTTTGAAAGAAAATTAAATTGAGAGATTTTAGTAATTTAATTTTTGTGAAATATTTAGTAATCTATATATATATATATATATATATAACCGAAGCTTTTGAAGCTTCTACAATTTTTCACGTCAGTACAGTATTAAAAGAATAAAAAATAAAAAACCAAAAAGCACAGTATTAAAAAAAAAATTTAAAAATAAAACAAAAAAAAAAGTCCTTTCCCATTCCCTTTCACAATGGTTTTCACGATGCTCTCCTTTTCCCAAATTCTCTGCCTTTCCCACCATCGACCATCGATCATCTACCTTCTTCAGACAAGAGAAATAACCCCACATCTGAGGGTGGGAATGTAAAAAAGAAATTAATATTTTACCTCATCTTTCTCTCTCTTCAAGCACAACTCTCAGCTTTCCTCTCTATCACATCTTGGCTCTATCTCTCTCAATTCAAAAGCTTGAAGGCAGAAGCAAGGGATGACGGCGGCAGGGGTAGGAAGACAGTGAAAGCAGCGGTGGCTTGAAAATTTTTCATTTCTGGGTTTTTGTTTCACTTGCCGTGGGTCATGGATAGTGGCCTTTGCTCATTGTGGGTTGTGGGCCGTGGGTGATGGGTGATGGGTGATAGGCTTTGCTCGCCGGTAGTTGCTAGGTGTTTGGGTGGCTTTGAATGTTGGTTTGGTGGTTGTTTGGGTGTTGGTTTTGATTGGTGGATGTTTGGGGCAGTGGGTCTTTGGGTGGCTTCACATCGGCTTCCACCTACCTCTCTCATGCCTTGATGGGTATGGGTCGAGGGTCATGGGGCCGTGTCCCCTTCACCTTCAATGGTTCTATACCGACCCAGCCCGTCGAGATCGGCCCAAAGGTATTATCTTATAAACCTATAATATATATATATATATATATATATATATATTTTTTTTTTTTTTTTTTCTGAATCCGAACTCTATAACTATTAGAACTCTATAACTATATATATAAACCTTTCACGATGCTTTTTTTTTTTTTTCACAGCTGTTCAATTTCTAGGTTTATTGCTATTGCCTTTCTCTTCATTCTTTTCCTCCATTCGAATCAGAGTTAAAGGTACGGTATTTATTTGCCTTTGTGATAACCCCAGCCTATTTTTAGTGTGGATTTCTTAACCACTTTTTTTGAATTTTAGTTATATGTTTTTGTGTGGAAACTGAGCTATTGGTCAATTTGAATTGTTTTTGTGTGGAAATTGAGCTATGGGTTTGAATTTGTTTAGTGGAATTGTAGTTTTTGTGCACACACTTAGATAATCAATTTAAATATATGTTTTTGTGTGGAAACTGACCTATTGGTCAATTTGAATTGTTTTTGTGTGGAAACTGAGCTATGGGTTTGAATTTGTTTAGTGGAAACTGAGCGAGGTGGAGTTATTAGCTTGCTTCCTGATAATCTTAACAAAATTGGTGTGGAGTATGTTGAGGTTAGTTATTCATTACATTGTTTATACTGAATTATGTCTTTTTTTTTTTCCTTTACAAATATGGAGCAGGTTTTTAATAGTTACAACAAATATTTGGTTGCTGTTTCAAATCTACTTTTATGCTTGGATATATATGTTTCTTTTCATAGATATAAATTAATTTTCTGTAACATTTTTTTTTCTTTGGTATATTTTGTTGTTAGAAGTATGGCTTTGATTATGTGTGGTTTATATGTAAAATTTGTATATTGACGTCTTGAATTGAGGTTGATTTTGGGTACAGTTGACATCAGGCAGTTGATTTTGTATATAAAACAGCCTTTTAAATTCTAATGTCATCATCTTATTCCTCTCATTGCAAATTGAACCAAATTCAATGGAAATCCCCCACTTGGGTTTTGCCCTGTTTATGGGTTGAATATATATATTTGGGTTTTTTGTAATCCTGGGATCTAACTTTGGTTTGGGATATATTATATATATGAAATTAATGGGTAGCAATGCAGTGTATTGGTGTGTAAAATTGTTGTGCCCAATGCATTGGACAATATGGAGATGCTGTAAATGGCACATTTGAGGTTGATGACCCCCCCCCCCCAACTGTTTTCCCAATTAGGTAATAGTTAATAGGATGAACTTGTGGAAACATTGTTAATGTGGTTTTGTTTTGTTTTGGTTTTTGTTTTTGTTTTTTTTTTTTTTCAGCTCACATAGTGAATGATGGGACCCATGTGAAAATTGATAAATATTTAGAAACATGGATTAGGAAAAAGGAAATAAGTTGAACCAGGGGAAACATTATGAAAAATGTATCTTGGTCTCATCTCACATATTGAATGACCAAGTGTAAATTGTATAATTACTAGAAATGTGCAAATACAAATACTTTGATAGTGATCAGTTTTACTACAGAAACCTAAGAAAAGATCTATGCTGTTTGTGAGGTAAATTAGTATTGTATTAATTTGTGTATGTGTGTGGTGAGAGTTTTTTTTTTTTTTTTTTTTTTTTTTTTTTTTTTTTTTTTTTTTGATGAAGAAGTTGTTGTATATGGGTTGAAAATATATATCTGGGTTTTTTGTAATCCTAGGATCTAACTTTGGTTTGGGATATATTATATATATGAAATTAATGGGCAGCAATGCAGTATATTGGTGTGTAAAATTATTGTGCTCTATGCATTGGACAAGACAAGATAAGAATGTACTACTAGAGAATTGATGCTGAATTCCAATAGCTAATGTCACATCATTTGGAAAAAATTGGTAACTTTCCCGTGCATCGCACGGGTTAGCGACTAGTTTAATTTTATAATTGAGTTGGGTTTGGTACCTAATATATAAAATCCAATATTTTTTTCAAAATTAAATCAAAGACACTATTATTATTTATCAAGGTCAAATTAGGTTAGTAAACTCACTTAAAGCTGACTGACTGCCATTCATTCCAACCACACAATAGTTTGGAACTTTATGTTCTGTTTGGTTGGGTGATAAAAAGGGAAGGATTGAAAATTAGAATGAAATTTATTTATTTATCCATGCTAATTACACTATTTTCTATAATCTTCTTACGTAATAAGGGTGTAATACCAAATTTATTCAAATAATATTTGTACATTTTTAGACCCCCTTAAAACACAAGTTGTTTAACCTAATTATTTAGCCAAGTGATTACATAGATAAATTATTCAAATCTAAGTTAATACAAGTAAATCATATCATGTAAATAATGTGGAAATATAAAGAAAACAATAATATGATAACCCAGGAAAACCAAACCGATAAAAAACCTGGGGAGGATTTAACCTAATTATCCTCAAGGTAAAACAAATCCACTATGAAAGAATTAGAGTTTGTACAATAGAACTTAGATCACTAACATCCTATTGCTACATCGAGAAGAAAACTTACTATCATGACCACGTGACAGTTTTGAATCCACAGACTACTTCTTTCCTTGATCTACAGCAACCACAAGTACTCCCACTTGTGCTTTCTTTAAGCTCTTGAAATAGCAATTGAAGAGATCATCAAGTTTTCGACATCAATCTTGATAACCCTAAGTGTGTATGAAGGTAAACATTTCTTGATCTCACAAGAGATTCACACACACAGCATATCAACAACAACTAAAACGTGGCTAGGGTTTCCTTTTATACTTGAAGCAAAACATAAAACCTTACACGTCATATGGGTTTGGGCTGAGTTCAAAATTCTGCAGAAAAAACAATCTGCACGAGGTTCGATCGATCGAGTCTAATTTGCAATCGATCGAGCCTTGCAGAAATTGAATAGTAATTTCCTGCAATTACTCAATTCCAACTTTACACATAAACACACTTTAAGCATCCTAAATCTAGACTCTAAGTTTTGATCATGGTTTGCCAACATTACACATTGAAGTTCTAATACATTTAGATCCTTAAGTCTTAGAACCCAATAATATTTTCTATCTCATTTTACTTTTCTATCTTTTCCACCAAATAGGTTAATTAAAAATAATTATCCGTAGAGGACCCTAGTTGAAATTATTTCTCAAAAAAAAAAAAAAAAAAAAAGAAGAATCTTCTCCACGAAATAGGTAGGAAAATCAAAATATATTTAATAATTTCTAGATTTTTTATGCTCTTACTTTTCCATCGTCCCAAGCCTATTATAGCTCGACCAGCCAAGTCAAATGAGAAATACTAGTTTATTATGACAAAAATCCATGGCATTTTGGCATATTAGAAATCAATGTGCATAAATAATTAGGGTTCCTTCTTTTTTTTTTTTTTGGGCCTGATTCACACATCCAACAGTAATCAAATGAGAATTAGCCTATTATTTATGGCGGTGTTAACACTAATCAATAATTGTTGGGTTCAAGAGTTGGGGTTCAAGTCTCTAGGAGGGAGCTTCACACACATATATATATACTTATATCTTGTATTTAAAAAAAAAAAAAAAAAAAAAGAATCCTCAACATATTTAAACCTGAACCCTCCATCTTATATCTCTTATTTTTCCTTTGTGTGCCTCTGCTTCATAGTGACTCAACTCCAAATCTTCTGTAAGTGTATCTCAGATTCTCATTTGATCCACATCAAAGTCTTATAAAATAGATTAATCCATGAATTTTTGTGAATGAGCTGACTGATGCGTTGTGGCTTTCATGAAAGAAATTGTTTTTTGTGTTACATTATCCACATCAAAGGCTTCTCTGCAGTCGAAAAGTGTCTTGACTGATGTCTTCTAGGTGCAATAGTTTTGCAGGATTGCCAAAACTTTGTTATTCTGTTGCAAAGAAGTTTTAAATGTTTATATATTGATTAAATCTAGCATTGCATTGCATGATGAATAACTTACTTGAAAATCTAGGTCCTTTTTTCTTGGAAAATTATTTGTTGGGCTTGAATATGTTTTAGTCCTGAAATTTAAAAAAGTTCTCTTTTAACAAAAATTATTATATCTCAAGTTTATTCTTCAATTTATTTCTTTCACATTATATTAATGCTTGCTTTCTTCGCCAACGGAGTATTGATGTGGTGATGGAAAATTATTGTAGCTTTTGATGATTCATGTTGGTTATTTTTTATTTTTTATTTTTTGTTTATGTACCATGCTTTTGGGATATTGCTAGCAATTTTGACACACATGTTTGATTGGAATTATGTATGCGTTTAATTAGTTTAGTGTTAGAATGATAACTTAGACTTTCATGTAATATAGTTTATTTCAAATTAGATTACTTTGAATTGGCTAACTTCGAATTAGTTAGTTTTGGAACAGTTCACTTTGAATCAATTCCCTTGGATAGCAACTTAGATTCCGATTTTTGTATTTAGTTTATTAGGTATTGTAAATTTGTAGTCATTATATTTTTCATTTCATTGTTACTTGCATTAAGGCATATTCCTAAGTGAGGTATTTCTGAACCCGAAACCGTAATCAACGAAATCAGATTTCACTTAAAATTGAAAGCTTCACTTCAAGCTACTTGAGACCAAACTTAATAAAAAGCTACTGACAAATCAAAAAGTTTTTTTTTTGGGGAGAAATAAACCAAAAAAGGTTCTTAAAATCCCATAAAAGTGGGATTCAATATATATATATATATATATATATATATGTATAATAAGAAAGCCATAAAAGCAATTGTGGTCTATAATGCATATTCTACCCGAAATGAAAAAATTCCACTAAAATGACGTGCAGGCTGGAATTGCAACCGATATGTAATAGAGGTTTATTGCACCAGTTTATGAGTTGTTTTACAGACACAATAAATTATCACAACATTTTTACAATAGTTAAAATGTCACTTCCTCGAAGGTCAAAATAAAACCAAACCGTTAAACATTTGTATTTTTTTTTTTTTGGGAACTGAAATCTTAAGTTGAAGGCGCTATTTCTTCAACTTATAATTTCAGTTCAAAAAAATTGAGTGTGTAACATTGCACGCATAACAAACAATGCCCATTAATTAATGTCCTCTGTCGTCTCCTTAACTACTGCTTCTTATTTTGTTTGAGATTTGGGTTGTAGTGGTTGAATTAAAAAAAAAAAAAAAAAAATTTGTCGCATTTTATATTATTATTATTATTATTTGATTTGGTAAAAATACCCTCACTAAACTCTAAAATGATAAAAATACCCAACTACTATATAAATCCGAGCCTTCCCTCATATTTCGCGGTTGCTTTTGCCCTGCTTGATAGGGATGGCAATGGGGCAGGGTGGAGCCGAAGGATGGGGTCTTCATCCCCGTCTCGCATGATTTTGTCTTGCCCCATCTCTGTCTCGCCCCGCATGACGGGGAATACTTTCTTACCCCATCCCTGCCCCCGCGAGTCCCTGTGAAGCCCCATCCCACCTCGTAAAACTCTACTTTTTGTTAATTTGCCCTACAACTAGTACAATTTTTTTTAATGAAACTTATTTCATTAATAAAAATATACTTGAAATTACAAATTTATTCCATCAAATCAAATCAATTTTTAGAAAAAAAAATTGAATAATATATCCAAGTGTTTAACAAGACAATCATAAAAATAAAATAAAAATATCATAGTATAACACATAACAAAATAAAGACAGAGAATCACATTGGGTAGAATAAAATATGCTAATATTAATATGTTAGTTTAAATAGTAAAGTTTTAGGGTATGAAAAATTTACAATTATAACCCTTAGTAATGCGGAGTAGGGTGGGGACGGGGAGGGGTGGGTCTAAAAAGTCTAAACCCATCCCCGTCCCGCCTCGTGGTGTGAGGGTAAAATCTTACCCCATCTCCGCCCCACTACCTTTGCGGGGCAGGGAAAACCCGTGCAGGGCGGGGAAAAATTGACATCCTTACTGCTTGAGTCTTAAGAGAAAAAAACCGTGACTCAACTCCCAATCTCGAGTAAGTATCACACTTGATCCCCATCAACTTAATATAAAAACCACATCAATCCATGACTTTTTGTGTATATGCGTTGTGGTTTGCGTGTTTTCTTTGTGTACAAGTTTTTTTTTTTTTTTTTTTTTAGTTTTTGTATTTGATATGGTTATTTTTATGTTTTATTTTATTTTATTTATTTTTAGTTTAGGGTTTCTCCTTCAATTGATTTGGGGATTTTTCATGTTTTATTTGATTAAAATAGGCATCTGATTGTTCTTGCTCTCATTATAAAATATGAAATGGCTAACAGCATTTATAGTTGGGTTTCTGAATTATTTTTTTTGTTTCTTTAATTGTTTTCTGTGTTTGTTAAAGTTGGACAAGTTTACACTTCCTTTTTATGTGTAGTGATGGGGAAAATCATTTTTAACCATAGGGCATATGCAACTTGAGCAGTATGTATAATATCACTTGCTAGGATCTACTGGTGCATGGGCCTTTTTCTTTTTTTTTTTCCTTTGAACACCGATTCTTGAATGGAGAAGTTGAATAAAACTACTCATTCCTACTGAGGACCTTACAGAATTTTGAATAATGAAAATGCTTCATTTGGATGCTTAGAATCTAGGATGCATGGACACTTTATTTGGGGTTTCATAACTATGTCTTACTTGTATTGTAATGGTGTTTTATCTGTCATATCAATATATTATGTTATAATTTTTCACAATTGCTCATGTCGCCGTATTGTACCTGTGTCCGTGCATCCTAGCTTAGAATGTGGGTGATGCTTAGATGACAATTAATGGTTATAGTTATGCAAAATGAGTGATATATTTGGTACAATGATTGTTGTTATTTCACACCATGTGAGAATATATAAATCTCATTGTTATTCATTATATTACAAGGTTATTTTATTTTATTTTATAAATACTACCATAATCATGCTACAACATAAAAAGTACTGTTTATGGACCATGATACAGCATTAACAGATGGGTAAGAAAAAGGGGACTTCGAATCCCATCCCTAAACCATCCAAATTAAGGGGAAGAAATACCCCTTAATGAAATGATATTTGACATCTAACAAGGGGAAGAAATACCATCTTTCAGATTTCCAGCAGCTGGTTGAGAAAATGTATTAGAATAGAAATTTAATTATGTTTACTCACTACTTAGATTTTGATTGAGCAAAATTTTGAGTGTTGAAGAATAGATGGAGAATTTTGAAGGAAATGCCATTATATGATATTAAGGGCCAAGGAAATCTTGTAGTTGCTTGTTGTGTCTTACATAATTTTATTAGAATATATGATAAGGAGAATGTGAGATTTTTGATAAGTGAGTGTAACTTAGATAACTTGGGAAGCAATGCTGGGGCAATAGTAGTCAAGAAAACATAGATAGGATACATGATGAGAAGATGAAAGTTATGTGTGACAACATAGCTCGGTCTATTTGTGGGCTGTATACAATTTTTCTATTATTTCTATGTTATAGTTAGTATGGATATTGTGGTTTTGAAGATTGTAATATATACTTTTTCCTTTTAGTGGGGGGAATGCCCTTGCATTACCTGGCAACTCATTTGCTTGGGATATTTAGAAGTTTATAATTATCAATAAACTTATTGATTGAATGTTCCCTAGTTGTCTTAGGTTACTTATCAATTTAATTTCTGAAAAGTTTCAGAGATAAGAAGAATTTGAGAGACAAAGAAGAACAGTAGAAAAGGATAGAAAAATATGAGTAGCTCAATTCTCTAATTGAAACACAAGCAACCTATTTATATAGAGTTTTATACACAAACAGCAACACTAACAGATTAGCAGCCACTTAACAACTCTCTAAGTAAATCTGTTTTTGTTACTAATAATCACATGTTATAAATAATTTATTCACTTGGTTTGTTTCTATATTTACTATGGTTCCTAGCTTGATTAGAAGTCAATGTTAGGTGCTATTATAAAAAGATGCAGGAGACTCAGGAGTAATGACTCATCAATTGTTATTCTGTCTTATTAATAAAACCCTTTTGCTTTTCAGAGTTGCTGAGGTCTTCTCTACGTCAATTATGGCAGTAATCAATATGAGTATGAAACTTCTGATAGACACAGAAAACCTCAAGATGCTTTTTGCTGAAGCTGACAAGGACTTCATCGACTTCCTCTTTCACATTCTCCGCCTGCCACTTGGAACTATCATTCCTCTTCTGAAAAATCAAGGGACAGTGGACAGCTTTGGAAACATTTATGATAGCATTGAAAATTTAAGTACTACTTACATTCAACCAAACGTGAACAAAGAGACTCTCTTGAAGCACAAAGTGCACATCTCTGGCGGTACTGGTGAGGTCCCTCTCCTATTGCCAGACATTGAATCATCATCAACGTCCAGGAAATTCTATAGGTGTTCTAGAATCCAAAACAGCAACTGTTACGGATGTGTGGCTGACAACTGTAGTGCATTATGCCCTTATTGCCAGGGTTCTATGACCAGCGATGTAAGTTTTGTAGACCCACCAACCACAAATAATACGGTCTCTAGTGATGGAGGATACGTGAAAGGGGTGGTTACATACATGATTATGGATGATCTGGAGGTGAAACCCATGTCCACAATTTCCAGTATCACCCTGCTTAATAAGTTTAATGTCAAGCAATTAGGGGATCTTGAGGAGAAAGTGGTTGAATTGGGCATGGAGGAGGTATGTTGGTCATTACTTGCTCTCTTTCTTTCTTTGTACATTCTATTTTATTTATTTAATGGAAGACGATTTTAGGGAAACAACTATTTTTCCCATGTTTTCATTTTTGTTAGGGTGTAAAATTGCTCAAGGCTTCTCTGCAGTCGAAGAATGTCTTGACTGATGTCTTCCTCCCAAAGCTGGAACAAGAAGTTAACGTAGAGACTGAATTTCTAGGTGCAAAAGTTGTGTAGTATTCCAAAATGTTTTTTGTTGCAAAGAAGTTTTAAATCTCAGTCTAAGTGCCTGAAGATGACTGAGGGCATAACGCAACTAAACTGCCTCCCCCACCAACTCTTTTTGGTGCCAATGTGCATAATATATAACTTTCTTGAAACTCTACTCTTTTTTTTTTTTTTTTTTTTTTTTCTTTGGAAAAATATTTGTTGGTCTTGAATCTGTTTTAATTGATGTGATTTTTTTTATATGATCTTTAAAAATTTCCGTAGAGATCGACCTGGCAATCTTTAATTATATATATTTTTAATTTTATTTTTCCCTTTTAGGTTTATGTTTTGTTTTCTTCTGTTGGAAATGGAAAATTATTGTTGCGTTCGATGATTCACATTGTTCATTTTTTCAAAAGATTTCTATATCTTGGAAGATTTGTATTTGTACCAAGCTTTAGGGATAGGTATTAACACATTTGACAAATGTGTTTTATGTTTATGATCATTTTGTGTGTTTTCAATTGAAAATTTCTGTTGTGTTGTCTAGTTTAAAAAAGTTAAGGAACTCACCGTCTACTTTTTTATTTATTTAATAATGAACAAAGTTTCTCTTCAAACTAGTTTGGAGAGAAACCCTACAAACTCATCACATATATTTATATTGAGTGTGAATTTTGAAAATCTAACCGTTGGATTTCATGTTCCTTATGTTCTTAACATGCATATCAAATTTCGTTTAAATTGGATATTATTTACTATTTGATCAATTAACTTATTTTTTATATACAATTTTAGATTACAAAAACTTGAAATTATAACATTTATTTGATGACATAGCAATTGATCTTTAATTTTCTTGAAATTTTGTAAGCATTAAGGATGTAATAAGAACATATAATCCAACGGTTAAATTTTCAAAATTTACACTCAATATAAATATACATGATGAGTTTGTAGGGTTTCTCTCCAAACTAGTTTGGAGAGAAACTTTGTTCTTTAATAATTCAATGGTTGGAAGGGTTTTGAACCTTAGATGTATCATTTGAAAATACTAGGAAGTGCCAATCAATTGAGTGACATGGCTCCTTGCGAACAGACGTGTACTAGATGATTACCATTTGGTCACATCTTGTTGAGTCCAGGTGTCGCTTTAGTTCTTCTAAGTTGTATTTGATTTTAATGTTCAAAGATTTCATTTAGAAGTGTAGTCTTTCAGTTCATACCAATCATAATCTGTAGCATCAATAAAGAGATGATCTTTATGTTTGAATACCAACTATAATCTGTAGCATCAATGAAGAGATGATCTTTATGTTTGAAAGAAAATGTGTTTTCAATTTTCATTGGATAAAGATTTACCATCTTATGTTCAGGGATGAAACCAGGAACTTGACTTTGAGGGCCAATTTTTGAACCATTTTTTTTTTTAATATTTATTATTCAAGATGTTTTAAAAGCTTATATTTCAATTTGAGGTAATATGAATTCTGAGACTTTCATTGGATAAAGATTTATCATTGGTATTAACACCCCCCCCCCCCCCCCCCCCCCCCCCCCTTTTATATATATATATAAATTCAAGTTTTTAAAAGCTTAAACTCCTGTTCGAGGTAGTATGAATTCTAAGCTTTTTCTTCAATTTAAGTATTACCTCAAACTGGATTCTAGGCTTGTGTTTTAAGCCTATATGTAATTATCAATTTAGCTCAACTTTAATCTATGTTTGCCTTTTATCAACCATTATTACTTGGTCTTTATTCTAAGCATGTGCGTATCTAGAATTTCTTATGTAAGTGCTTTCGCTGTTCTGCGATCAAGTTTGATTCTAGTATTTGCTTTCAATCAGTTTAGTGTTAGAGCGATAATTTAGGGTCTGATCTATTGTAGTTAATCATGACACAGGAAATAATTTATGTTCATATTTCAGCACTTAGTTTCTTAAGGATTGTAGTCATTGTATTTTTCATTGTTCAATGTTACTTGCATTACAACAAAAGCCGCTCTTAAACGAGGCATTTTCTGAACCCCGAACTCTAATCAACGAAGTCATATATCACTGCAAATTGAAATTCTACCTCAACCTTCACTACGAGCTATATGTGGTACATTAAAAATGGTCAAACTTAATGAAAATTTGGTTTTGCTCAAACACATAGAAATCACAACTGACAATAATTGTAGAAGTCTCTCAAGTATAGATAGAGGCTCATTCTACTAAAGAAGGAATTGAGAACAAACCAAGAAACTCGATGAGACCATTTGTAAAATTGCAATTGGTTTCTCAGGAGTAGCGAAGAATTTATACTTGTAAGTACTTTCCTTGTACTTTGTGATCAAATTTAATTCTAGCATTTAGGACCTATTTGGTAATATTGTTTTAAGTGTTGTGGAAATACGTGTAAGTGAAAAAATATTATGAAAATACATGTTGTGTTGTTTTAACAACGAAAATTGTTGTTTTAACAACGAAAATTGTTGTTTAAACAACACAACCAAACACCTCCTTAATTATTGGTCATGTTTGATTTTGAATTATGCTTGCTTTCAACCAGTTTATTGTTAAAATGATAACAAAAGCTGATTTTGAATTATGCCTAGCTTTCAAATCAGTTTATTGTTGAAATGATAACTAAAGCCATGATCTATTATAGTTTACTTAGAATTGGCTTACTTTGAATTAGTTAGATTAGGAACAATTCACTTCGAACTAGTTTACTTAGAATCAATGGCACTGGAAATAACTGAGATTCAAATTTCAGCACTTGGTTTCATTTAGGAATTGTAGTCATTGTATTTTTCATTGTCAATCGCATTATGATAAAAAGGACTCTCAACTATGATATTAGGAAAATAGTTGTTAAGGTATAAAATATATAATGCACCTTAACCACTGTTCTTAGGATATTCATTAACAAAAACCTTACTTATTAATGAATATGTTTCCATTTTACACATCAATAATCAAACAAGAATAAAAAAATACTAAATATTCTTGGAAAAAGTTAATGGATTTTCTAAAGACATTAGTCATTAGGCTAGGAAATATTTTTAGAAACCTTTTTATGTGAAAAGAAAAAAATAAAAATTTTTTTTTTTACAACTTTTGTACATTTCTTATAAAAGTGGTATAATTTTTTTTTTTAAATAATCTAATAAAAAATGTTTTAAGAGAACCTGTTAATGGTACCTATTTCATACATTTTTATATCGAGTATGAAATTAAATCCTTGAGTTTCGCATTCAAAATTAAGTGATCCTAAAGTTGGCCATATTTTCGTATTGTTTGGTAGCCCAAAAAAGTAGAAGAAATAAAAGGGGAAATCGATTTAAAATTTTTTTTTTTCTAGTAAACATTTTGGATGATTGAGATGGAATATATATATAGTGATGCTAGAATGTACGGGAAATCACAATTTGGCCATGCCATGAAATTGAAAGCGCGCGAATTCAAGAAAATTAAGCGGATTATATAAGTGTGATTTGCCACAAATACCCTCACCGAACTACAAAATAACAAAATACCCAATTACTATATAAACGTGAACCCTCCCTCATTATTTTGCTCTCTCACTTATTTGTTTTCCGCGTGTGCTCAGTGAGTAGCACAGTACGCAGATTCACCGTTTAGCTTTTAGCCTCTCTCTCTCTCTCTCTGCTTCACACTCCAAATCTTTTGTAAGTATGTATCTCACTTTGAACTGAAGATCCTCATCAACTTTCTATAAAATATTGATCAATTAATCCATGAATTTTCGTGAATGAGCTAATGCGCTGTGGCTTTCATGTGTTCTTTGTGTCCGTTATTTCTTAGTTTTTGTATTTATATCATATGATTTGTTTGTTTCTTCGTTTGAAATTTATAGTTTAGGGTTTTTTTTTTTTCTTCAATTGATTTGGGGATTTTTACATGTTTCAATTGAATTTGAGGTTGTAACCATATTAAAAGATTCTTCTCGTCATTAATGTCATGATTTATAGACACTTCATTTAGGGTGCCGTACTCACGTCGAAATGGTGCTATAATTTTTCAAAAATTACTCGTCTCCGTTGTACCGTACCCGTGTCGAAATGGTGTTATAATTTTTCAAAAATTGCTCATGCCATTGTACTGTACCCGTGTCTGTGCATAAGTAACAACATTATAGTTGGAAAGTGTCAAAACCAATTCTGAATTATTTGTTTTTTTGTTTACTCTGTGTTGGTTAAAGTTGGAACAGTTACATTTCCTTGTTATGTGGAGTCATGGGAAAATAATTTTTAACCATAGGGTATATGCACTTGAGTTGAGCAGTAGAATGTCACTTGCTAGTATATAGTGTTGCATGTTTTTTTTTTTCCTTGAACACCGATTCTTGAATGGAGAAGTTGAATAAAACTACTCATTCCTGCTGAGGACCTTAACAGAATTTTGAATAATGAAAAATATTTCATTTGGATTCTAGGATGTGGGTGATGCTTAGATTTATAGCTATTCCAAATGAGTGAAATATTTCAGTATAATGATTGCTGTCACACCGTGTGAGAATATTTGAATCACACTATCCCATTAGGCCATTACTAAGACTTTAATAACAGATATTGTCTAGGTGCATTTTGATCTTGTCAACATATAGAGCTAAAAGGATAAACAGAACCTTGATATATCATACTACAAGTTTATTATTTATCAGATTACAAGTTTTTTTACTACCAGCATCATGCTACAACATTAACAGATGGGTAAGAAAAAGGGGACTTTGAATCCCATCCCAAAATAACTCAAACGCTGAGCTCAATGGACACCACAATAGACTACAATCTTTTGTGAAGCCTGTGTGGATGAGCTTTTTAAGGGTAATTGATGTACACTTCCACTTTAACTTTAACAAAGTGGGTTGGAGGAATATAGAAGCAGCTTTCAAAAAGATTACTGGTGAGGAATATCCTAGGATGAAGTATAAGCATAAGTGGGATACACTGAAGAAAAAAATTATTTGGTTGATGTTGGATACCCCTTAATGGATTTGATATTTGACACCTTATGAAGGGAAGATATACCATATTTAAGATTTCCAGTGGGGTGGTTGAGGAAATGCGATAGAAAGAGAGGTTTAATTATGTCCACTTACTACTTAGAAGTGTGATTGGGTGAACTTTTAGAGTGTGGAAGAATAGAAGTTTTGAATTTAATGCCATTATATGACATTAAGGACCAAAGAAATATTGTAGTTGCTAGCTGTGTCTTACATAATTTTATTAGAATACATGACAGGGAGGATGTGGTATTTGGGTGGGATGAGTGCAACTTAGGTAAATCAGGAAGCAATGCTGTAGCAATAGCAGTCAAGAAAACATAGAGAATGTACATGATGAGAACATGAAAGTTATTTGTGACATAGCTTGGTCCATTTGTGGATTATAAACAATATTTTTATTATTTCTGTTTTAAAGTTAGTATGGATATTGTCGTTTTGAACATTATAATATATAGTTTCTTTCCTGTTCATATTAATGTAGTTCTCTCTGTGAATCTATGATTATTATTATTATTGATCGCATTAAAAAAGACAAGATAACCTTGACAGCATGGTTAAGTCCATTTTAGTATTTTGTAACCAAAACCGCAATTTTACACCAATGTTGTCCAAACGCTCAATTGACAGAAACCACACTATTTTTCAAGGTTTTACCAAATACTGTTTGAGAGAAAAGAAGATATTGAGAGACAAAAGAAAAGAAAAGTGAGAAAAGGATATAAAAATATCTGAGTGAGTAGCTCTATTTTCTAACTGAGGCATAAGCAGCCTATTTATACAAAGTTTTATACACTAACAGCTAGACTAAGAACCACTTCACCTCTCTCTAACTAGATCTGTTATCTTAACTAATAATCTCATGTCATAATTAATTTAGTTACTTGTTTGTTTCTATCATTATTTTGCTTCCTAGTTTAATTAGAAATCAATGTGAGTTGCTATTATAAAAAGATGCAGGGGCCTAAGGATAAAAAACTCATCAATTGTTATCCTGTGCCATCTTATTAAAAAAACCTTTTTGTTTTTCAGAGTTGCTGAGGTTTTTGCTACATCAATCATGGCCGTAACCAATATGAGATCAAAACTTCTGATAGACACAGAAAACCGCAAAGTGCTTTTTGCTGAAGCTGACAAGGACTTCATCGACTTCCTCTTTCACATTCTCCGCCTGCCGCTTGGAACTATCATTCCTCTTCTGAAAAAGCAGGAAATGGTGGGCCGTTTTGGAAACATTTAGGATAGCATTGAAAATTTAAGTACTACTTACCTTCAACCAAACGTGAACAAATAGACTATCTTGAAGCACAAAGTTGACGTCTCTGGTGGTACTGGTGAGGTCCCTCTCTTATTGCCTGACATTGAATCATCATCGACATCCAGGAAATTCTATAGGTGTTCTAGGCTCCAAAACAACAACTGTTACAGATATGTGGCTGATGATGGTAGTGCATTATGTCCTTCGTGCCAGGGTTCTATGACCCACGATGTAAGTTTTGTTGACCCACCAACGGCTAATAATGCGGTCTCTAGTGGAGGAGGGTACGTGAAAGGGGTGTTACATACATGATAATGGATGATCTGGAGGTGAAACCCATGTCCACCATTTCTAGTGTCACATTGCTTAACAAGTTTAATGTCAAACAATTAGGGGATCTTGAGGAGAAAGTAGTCGAACTGGGCATTGAAGAGGTATGTTGGTCATTATTTGTTATCTTTTTTTCTTTCTTTCTGTGCACATTCTATCTTGTTTTATGGAAAACAACTATTTTGCCCATGTGTTTGATTATTATAATTATTTTTTTGTTAGGTTTTGAAATTGCTCAAGGCTTCTCTGCAGTCGAAGAGTGTCTTGACTGATGTCTTCCTCCCGATGTTGGAACGAGAAGTCAACATAGAGAGTTAATTTCAAGGTGGAGTTGTGTAGGATTGCCATAACGTTCATTTTAAATGTCAGTTAAATCTGGTGTAGCTTTCTTGACCCTCTAGGTCTTTCTTTTCTTGGAAATATATTAGCTGGTCTTGAATCTGTTTTAGTTCTTAAATTTAAAAAAGTTCTCTTTTATCAAAAAAATATGAATCAAGTTCATTCTTCATTTTCCTTTATACTGCTTGCTTACTTGGTCAATGGGAGTATTGATGTGGTTTTTTTTCTTTTCAAATGGTCTTTAAATTTTTACAGAGATCGACTTCTCAATCTGATGTAAAAGATCAAGATTCTCCCTGGATCAATCTCTAATTATCTTTTTATGTTTTTTTTTTCTTTTGTTGGAAATGGAAAATTATTGTAGCTTTTGATGATTCCTGTTGGTTTTTTATTTTTTTCAAAAGATTTTTTTATCTTCGAAGATTTGTGTTTGTACCAAGCTTTAGGGATAGGTGCTAGCAAATTTGACATATATATTGGAGGCTTATGATAACCTAAAACTTAGGTAAGTGGAGTATTAGATTCTCATTGAATTCAAACATTTTGTCAATGCAATCAAGGGTTTTAATTAAGGAATTTAATGTAGTGCACTTAAGGTACAATATCTAAATTTTATCTGATGACTACTATTTGGCCACATCTTGTCGAGGCTAGATGTCACTTTAGTCCTAATTTGTATTTGATTTAAATGTTACTCTTATTGTTAAAATTTTGATGGAAATTACTTACGTGCCATTGAAATTAGCTCACATATAATTTTAGTTTGAATTATTCTTTTACTTGTAAGAAGATATTTTTTTTCTTGTTTCAATGTGTGTAGGGACTAGGGTCCTAAAGTTGGGGAACAATTTGCTATAGAACTGTGGTTTGTGATGGCTTGAGCTCCCTCTGATTCACTCTCTCTTTAGCTACCACAATTTTGTTGCATGGTTAGTGGTTCTTTGATGGGTGGGGAGTGGCAGTATGACCGATGGTGCAGCTGATAATGTTGGGTGTTGGTCAGGCATGAGGAGGAAAGAATTGCGAATAGAACAGAAAATTATGATGCAATTTAATAAGTGATCTGGTTCTATATTTGCCACATTATCCAGTTAAATTTGGTGATATATTTGTCCATGTCATCAAAATTATGGGTCCGATAAATTCCATTTACCACATTAATAAATTCTATCTTTTTTTTTTTTTTTTTTTTTTTTTTTTTTTTTGAGAAGATATCCAAATTTTGACAGTAAAGAAATCATTGGAATCACTAATCAGATAAAATCAGAAGTAGATTATATATATATAGATATTAAAGTGACCAAAATAAATGTACAAGGAGTACAGGTTGAAAATTTGAAATTACCACGAATATAATGTACCTGACCCAAAATATATTTTAGTCAAATTGACTTAAAAAAAAAAAAGCCAAAATGTAAAAACATCTCCTTGAGTTGGGGTCTGTTGCAAAAACAGCTAATGAGATTTAGAAGTCCTTGAGGTTTCCTTATCAACCAAATTGACCTTCGAAACTAACTTCATTAGCTTTAAAAGCTTTAGCCTGTCGAAGAGCCATAGTATTTGCAAAGGAGGTAAGCATTTTTGACATTGAGTTGGAAGGAGATGCAAAGGTTATTTTAAAAGCGCTCTTGGTAAAAGATGTGAGTTATCCGGAATATGGTCATGTGCTAAATGATGTCCTTGTGTTAGCTACTGATTTTTGTTTTTGCAGTTTTTCCCATGTCAAGCGTGTTGGCAACTCAAGGCCGTTTGGTAACGTTGTTCTAATAATGTTGTTTGTATTTTTTGAAAATACGTGTGGGTGAAAAAGTATGTGAAAATGCGTGTATTGTTGTTTAAAAACTGAAAACATGTATTTAAACATATGTACCAAACAAGTGTGGATGGAATCCATCCTTGTAGATATAACTCCTCTTGTTAAAAGGGATTATGTGTAATTATTCCAAGTTTATTTCTTCAATAAAACTTGGCCTTAGGGTTTGGATTCTCAAAAAAAAAAAACTTCATTAGCTTTTATGGACGAAAAATCACATTATTATCATAATAAAAAAGACTCATCATTTGATTCGCACTTCTAGTCATATGATAGGCTTGTGATTTTTCCATCTATAAAAGCTAACAAAGGTTTTGGAAAATATTGAAATTTGAAAGAGTTATAATGAAGAATTGAAATTTTAAATGGTGTTTTTGTAACTGACCCAAACTTGGGTTTTTTCTTTTTTTTTTTTTGGAATTAGATCCCCTAAAAAAAAATCTCTTCTAAAAGACACAAAATAAATAAGACTTTTTCATATAGACTATTGCTTTTAACTAAAGGTTTTTTTTTTTTTTTTTTTACCTCGCTAGAATTGACTAAAGATTAAAGAAGGGTTGCAAACGGTGTGTAGATTACTTATTCTTTCAAAAAAGATAAAGAAAAGTGGTTCCTGAGTTTGCAAAAGGAGTAACAGCAATTAATTTCCACAATCGTTAAATATTATTTGTGCTTGAGGGACAAATGATCATTTGCAAAGGAATTAGTTAAACGGTGTCAGGGGATAAGATGACTTTCAGATTGAATGATGGTAGAGAATCAACAAAGAGTCAAAGAACATTATTGATGGGTGTTGTTGGACGGAGGGGGCTTCAATGATGCGAAGGAAGAAGAGGAAACTTTTAGGACGGGCATTGGTTACGTTGGGACCGACCCATATGGTAAGGCAAGCAAGTTGTGCCTTAGCTCCTCAGTCATCCTTAATGGCCTGTTTGGATGTTAAAAAATAGAGGGGGAGTAGAGTAGAGTGAAGGAGAGTAGTTTAATTACCTTATTTGGGAGTTTTTTAAGGAAGGAGGGGGAGGGATTTGGAGGGGTTTCAACTACCTCCAACCCCTCATTTTTAATTCCCCCAAATTGGAGAGATTTAGAGGGAGAGTAAAGCACATAAATTATTAAATATGTAAATTACCTAATTTACCCTTATTATATTAAAAAAATTACAAGGCATTTTAACGTTAAAAAAAAAACACTCTAACCCACAAGGTCTCAGTTCTCTCAAGCTCTCTGTGTTCTCTCAAGCTCTCTCGGCGCTCAAGCTCTCTCGGCTCTCTCAGCTTACACTGGCTCTCTCTCTCTCTCACAACTTCTTCACTGTCCTCTCTCACGCCTAGCATTCTCTCACAAAGGTAAACTCTTTTTTTAATTTCTATTTCATGGGTTTCTTTTAAGTTGAATCAAATAACTATGTTCTTAAAATTGTGATTTTATTGGGTAATTTCTTATTAATTGTGATTTTATGGGGTAATAACATGTTATTTGTGGGTGGGTTTCGGATTTGAGGGCTTTTTTTCCTTAAATTTTAAAGTTTCAAAATATTGCTCATAACGTGTTTGATAAAATGCTTGAGTGAGTCTAGATTGTGAACTTGCATAAATTTGTATATTTTGGCTATGGATCTGTGTTTCTTGTTTATTTTTATTGGGTAATTTCTTGTTTTTTGTGAAGGGGTTTCTGATTTGGGTAATTTCTTGTTTTTTTTTTTTTTTTTTTTTTTTTTTGTGATGATTTGCCTAATATGTTTGTTAATGATTTGCCTCAAATTAAAAAGTGGCACGTTTTAATCATTGAGATAGACGACAATCACTACCATTTTTTCCTTCTTTTTTTTTTTTTTTTTTTTTTAATTCTTTTGAATGATAATTTTGGGTTTCTGTTTATTTTTATATCATTTGAATACTTTGTGCTTGATTAAGTATGTTATGAAGAGCACAACTCATCTAACAAGTATAATAGATTAAGTTGAAAAAGCAAATCTACCTTATCAAAGCATGCTCTTGAAATTGCTATTTTTAGTTATTCCTCATTTTGCAAATATATATTGATAGTCACATGTTGACTCTTTCTGCAAGCCCAGTGTGAGACATTACCTAGAGTGTTGTCTGCAATGTTATAGTGCTTACTTTGAGTTTTCTGTACGCCGCTTACTTTAGTTTTCATATTTTTTGGGGGGAGTGGGTGGGTGGGTGGGTGGGTGGGTGGGTATTGGGTGTGGGGGTATGTAGCTCAGTTTGTGGTGCGAATGTATGTTCTAGTTCTGTTTAGAAACCAGGATATCTCATCAACAGTACTGGGTGTAGGGGTATGTAGCTCACTTTGTAGTGCGAATGTCATGTTCTAGTTCTGTTTAGAAACAGGATATCTCATCAACCAATTAAGGGATTCATAGATCAATTTACTTGAATGAATATAATTTTCTTCCCAGTTTCATATGCATGTCAAGAAGGGAAGTCCATGCTAATGACCATTTATCTGCCTTGGCTTCTTGACTAGACTTGTCCCTTTTACTGTATTTTTCCCTAAAAGCTTACATTACATTGGTAATGTCTCACACTGGGCTTGCAGAAAGAGTCAACATGTGACTATCAATATATATTTCAAGAGCATGCTTTGATAAGGTAGATTTGCTTTTTCAACTTAATCTGTTATACTTGTTAGATGAGTTGTGCTCTTCATAACATACTGGGCTTGGCTCAAGATAGGAGGCATTTTATATAAATACACTTATGCACCAAACCTTAAGCTGCTCGCCTGGCTATGGTCAAAGCCAATATTCATAGTTATGGGTCCTCCAATAAGCAACGGATTGTTGTAGTAGAGTTTAAGGTTGACTTTGTAATAAAAGGGATTATAGGGGAAGATAACAAAATTATTCCTCTTGGATTTGAGCAATGTTGCTGGGTGGCAAAAACAGTTTAGGGCATAAATGAATCTGCTAAGCCAGCTTACCCATTATGCCTTATGACTGTGCTCATTCAAAAACATATTGAGCAATGTAAGAAAGACAAACTCGAAAGGTAACTTCCCAAGACCACCTGCCCTGCTATACAACTACCTAATGCCTTTCCAAAGATCCACTCCATAAGAAGAAGTCTTTAACCTACTAAAATATTCATGCCCCCTCTCCATATTTCTTCTTTATCTCAAGCCTACAAAGCCCTTTCCAGAAAATTTTTCAAAAGCCATTACTTTGGAAGAACTTGATAAAACACTCCTAACCTACTGGAGCACAAACGCCACAACCTATTAAATAGAGATGGCATATGTGAAGATCTACTATACCCATAAACCCATATACCCACACATGCATGCACTCAATGTTAGAATACCAGTTATATGATTGAATTCACCATTTCCTAATAACTTAAAATGGCTATGAAGTTGTTTCTTTTATTTGATTTTAGTTTTAGTCATTACTATAACCATGAAGTGGCATTTCACTAGCAAGCCAAATACTTTCTAAGTTTTATATTCTTATATAATAGATTACACAAAACACATTGAATTGTAATAGCTTAGTGTTTTTATGCATATTATGGATTGTAATAGCGTTTCTGTCATGGTATATTTTTATTAGATGGATAGACAAGAGAATAAAAGGAGACGTGTATTGCAAATTTGGGAATGGAGACGTGGATTATGGGATTAGGAATGGAGACGTTGAATGACAATTGCTTATGTAGTTTGTCTTGTTGCCTATTGGTTAATACTTCGAAGGAGGCCTCAAAGGAGACAAGTAACTTACTCAATTAGTAGTTTGAGTTTAGAAAGACGAAGTGTTCGCGATGAACTAATGAGAGAGATAATTGAAAATAAAAAGTGTCGTGATATTATACGCATGGGGCCTGGAGCTTTTTTAGATTTGTGTGACATGCTACGTAAAGAAGGTGGCTTCCAACCAACACAACGAGCAACGATTGAAGAACAATGAGGACATGGAACAAATTATGGGAGCAATTCAGGATGTTGCTTTAGCAATGAGAGAAGGAAATTCAGCACTTAGAGAAGGAAATTTAATTTTTGAGAGGAGCTTGGCACGTCTTCCCATTCCTGAGCAAGACGTGTTCCATCTCTTGGATGAGATAGGAATTGATTCTAGATTGCGAATGAGGGCTTATCTCTATCTTATTAAGAATCCAGATATGTTGAGAGCTTTTATTGGCTATCCAGTGGAGGAGCGCAAGGAGCTATTGTTCACAATGATGTCTAGTCCTTAAATTTCTCTAACAGTTAGGCAAGTAATGTTCCAAGACAATTTTAGCTTCTAAAAACCTTTTCAATTGACCATTAAACTGTAAACTCTTGGGATTAATTTTTCTTTGACACTAGCTTGTGTTTATTTTTAGTTTTTCTTTCTAAAACAAGTATGTTGACAATTACAGATATGGTCATAGCTCATTGCAAGTATGTTGACAATTACAGATATGGTCATAGCTCATTGTAACAGTGTCCTTTTTTCAGTGGCTTGAAAACTTTGTCTGCTTACATTCATTTTTATGCTTTTCACTTCTTAGTTGTCAGGCATGATACAATGTCATATGAGGCCTTTGATTCAAAAATTGGCTGTACTGCCAATGCTCACCTGCTCCATCTCCCCCACCCCTCTTATATAATTATATATCAAATTTGATTATATTAGAGCTGTAGGCATATTCGATTTGTGAGAGATGACTTCATTCGGCACAACAGCATAGCATTCTATTTAAATGGCGATAAGAATATTCGATTTGTAAGAGATGACTTAATTCGGCACAATAGAGATATATCAAGTCCATATTCTAGGCCGAAGCTCATATACGAGTTTTTAGCTCAAATTGATTTCTTTTCTTTTGCCTCTTGCATGGTTCTATATGAAGAAGAAATAAAGGCATGTAAAGCTATCAAGCAGCAAATAATAAATAAGGGAAATCAGGCACACTATATGACAGAGAGGTACTCCCAATTTTTTTGACGAAAAGATTTGTAGTTGTTACTCTCAGTCTCATTTTTTAAAGGAAGGTGATCATCTTTCAAGTGTAAATTTGGACTCAATTAATCATGGTTCTATGGAGAACTTCTTGTGGTCTAGAAACAAAGTTGAAGCAAGGAAATTAATTTTTAGTAAATGATTCTTCCAATGAGTTGATACACAACACCAGGGGCCCAGTGTATTCAAGTCCCCAAAAGAATTTCTGCTTCAGTTCTGTACTCTCAAAAGTTTTTCTAAGATGGTTTTTTTTTTTTAATATAATAAAAAAGTAGAAAAAATATTTAATCATATACTAATGTTGATTATTTAATTCACATAAAAAAATTATCAAAAAAAAATATTCTAACAAATTAATCATAAATCAATGTTGCAAGTTCATTTTCAAATAGGGGTAAATTTGTCTATTTTAATCATTTCCTCCCCTCTCCATCCTAATTTTTAAAACATCCAAACAAGGGGAAGGGTTAATTACTCCCTTCCCCCTTACTAATTTTAAAAACATCCAAATAAGGTGGAGGGGAATCATTCCCCTCTACTCTCCTCCCCACTACTCTCCTCCCCTCTACTCCCCTCTACTCTCCTCCCTCTCAAAACTTCCAAACAGGCCATAAGCAACTCATTGTTGAGGTCATCATAACTCGACCATACAAAGTGATTGATAATTACCAGAAAACTAACGTTTGCATGATAAGTACTCTAAACACATGTTTTCAGTATATTAAAAAAAAAAAAAAAAAATTGTTTTCAGCTTTTCATGTTGTTTTGAAAAAAGAAACCCCAATAGTGTTAGCAAACGGACCCTAACATATTTGCATCTCATTTTGATGAAACATAATGATGCTCAACTAAGCCTCCAATAACTCAAAACTTTTTCTTCACCACTCACAATTTATCATGTGGTGAGTTATAACAAAAGTTGTAGAATAAGTTGTGATCTTAGCCAGGGACATAGTTAAGACTTAGAGTTAGGGGGAACAACTCGTTATGCTAGTTATGTGCGGCAACTCTACTGCTGCTTAGCCACTGAGGGTTTTATTTATTTAATTTTTTATGCATGTGTCAACTATTGGATAATGACAAAACTATTTTGGGTGAAATTGATTTACTCGGCTTAATTTTTTTTTTTTTTTATTGGAAATTGTTGTTTTTGGGCTAATTTTTTGGATCTTGTATATTCTGTTTTAGATTTTAAATCTATAAAAAAATTTATGGCCTTTAAAATGAGGAAAATGTTAGAATTACAAACTTTTTTTTACAAATAACTAATGTGGTGAGTGGTTATTGATATATAAAAAAGTGATGTAAATGATGGGTCCAAATATGAACTACTCCATAGTAAAAATTTACTAACCTAATAGTTTGTAAACTTTTTTTAGAAAAATGTGTAGCTATAGCATTAATGGTATTATTAAGAAGACAAATTATAATTTTATAAAAAAAAAAAAGGCTAAAATTAATACTAAATATAAACTATTATTTTTATAAAAAATTTGGAGAGGGCCATTGCCACCCAAAGCCAATGGAGTGGCTCCTTCCCTGTTTTTGTTACCATAAAACAAAGAGGTGAGATGAAAAGAGTGGCATATGCCTAATATTGCTACACGATTTGACCAACATTTAAAACATGATTTGCAAGTAAAAAAACAGTAAACTTTAAAAAAAAAAAAAAAAAAAAACAGTTTATCAATACTCTTGGGAAAAGTCTAGTGACACAAAAAATGGCATGCTGTCACAACCCAGTTGTGGCAAAGAAAAGAAGTTATGTAATTTTTTGTGTCATCAGGCCGGCTCATCCTTTTGAGCTAATGTCTTACATTTGACTTCCTCTTTCAGCATCGAGAGGAAGACATCAGTTAGAACATTCTTTGAGTATAGAGAAGCCTTCAATATCTTCAGTCCCTAGCAACAAACCATGAGACATTACCTAGAGTGTTGTCTGCAATGTTATAGTGCTTAGTTTGAGTTTCTGTACGCTGCTTACTTTGGTTTTCATATTTTTTGGGGTGGGTGGGTACTGGGTGCGGGGGTATGTAGCTCAGTTTGTGGTGCGAATGTATGTTCTAGTTCTATTTAGAAACCAGGATATCTCATCAACAGTACTGGGTGTAGGGGTATGTAGCTCACTTTGTAGTGCGAATGTCATGTTCTAGTTCTGTTTAGAAACAGGATATCTCATCAACCAGTTAAGGGATTCATAGATCAATTTACTTGAATGAATATAATTTTCTTCCCAGTTTCATATGCATGTCAAGAAGGGAAGTCCATGCTAATAACCATTTATCTGCCTTGGCTTCTTGACTAGACTTGTCCCTTTTACTGTATTTTTCCCTAAAAGCTTACATTACATTGGTAATGTCTCACACTGGGCTTGCAGAAAGAGTCAACATGTGACTATCAATATATATTTGCAAAATGAGGAATAACTAAAAATAGCAATTTCAAGAGCATGCTTTGATAAGGTAGATTTGCCTTTTCAACTTATGGCCTGTTATACTTGTTAGATGAGTTGTGCTTTCATAACATACTGGGCTTGGCTCAAGATAGAGGCATTTTATATAAATACACTTATGCACCAAACCTTAAGCTGCTCGCCTGCCTATGGTCAAAGCCAATATTCATAGTTATGGGTCCTCCAATAAGCAACGGATTGTTGTAGTAGAGTTTAAGGTTGACTTTGTAATAAAAGGGATTACAGGGGAAGATAACAAAATTATTCCTCTTGGATTTGAGCAATGTTGCTGGGTGGCAAAAACAGTTTAGGGCATAAATGAATCTGCTAAGCCAGCTTACCCATTATGCCTTATGACTGTGCTCATTCAAAAACATATTGAGCAATGTAAGAAAGACAAACTCGAAAGGTAACTTCCCAAGACCACCTGCCCTGCTATACAACTACCTAATGCCTTTCCAAAGATCCACTCCATAAGAAGAAGTCCCTAACCTACTAAAATATTCATGCCCCCTCTCCATATTTCTTCTTTATCTCAAGCCTACAAAGCCCTTTCCAGAAAA